>NC_135307.1:122438232-122746773 GCF_048772815.1 Callospermophilus lateralis | reverse complement strand
TGTTAGAATTATAACCAGAGGAATGAACCCAAACAATGAAGAGTTAAGAAGACAATAACAAACATATAAATTGAACAGAGAGTGTCAGCAAACACATAATTAAAATTCCTGGGAAAGATAGATGAAAACAAATAGAATATTTAAAGGCAGTATGGAAAAAAAATCCTGAAATGAAGAAAGTCATAAATCTGGAGACTAGACTAAGGCAAATAGGACAGATATGTGTTAAAGTTACAGTGAATCAAAAAGAAAGAGAAAAGTAAAACAAGAAAAGTATGTTCAAAGTTATTTCATATTTAACTATATTCCTTGACAGTATAAAGTTAAGATATTTTACCTAGAAAATCCAAATGACATGATCTATGAAAACATTAAAGTTAATAAGTTTTGTATGTAAAATCAAAAGTAAAAATAATTTACTTATATATAACAGCAATATAAAGTTATATAATGCAATATAAATAAAATATTATTATTTTATTCTAATTCATTATGAATGATAGCAAAATGCATTTACAAGTCATATTAATATATAGAGCACAATTTTTCATATCTCTGGTTATACACAAAGTAGAGTCAAACCATTTGTGTCTCCATACATGTACTTAGGATAATGATGACCATCACATTCCATCATCTTTTCTACCCACATGCCTCCTCCCTTCCCCTTCCTCCACTTTGCTCTATCCAGAGTTTGTCTAATCCATCCATGCTCCCCCCACCAACCCCATTATGAATCAGCATCCTTATATCAGAGAAAACATTTGGCATTTGGTTTTTTGAGATTGACTAACTTCACTTAGCAATGTATTCTCCAGCACCATCCATTTACCTGCAAATACCATGATTTTATTCTCTGTTAATGCTGAACAGTATTCCATTTTGTATATAACCACATTTTTGTTATCAAGTCATCAACTGAAGGGCATCTAGGTTGGGTCCACAGATTAGCTATTGTGAATTGTGCTGCTATAAACATTGATGTGGCTATGTCCCTCTAGTATGCTGTTGTTACGTCCTTTGGGTATAGACTAAGGAGTGGGATAGCTGGGTTAAAAAGTGGTTCCATTCCCAGTTTTCCAAGAAATTTCCATACTGCTTTCCATATTGGCTGCGCCATTTTACAATCCCACCATCAATGTATGAGTGTGCCTTTTCCCCCACATCCTTACCAATATTTATTGCTGCTTGTCTTCATAATAGCTGCCATTCTGAATGGAGTGAGATGAAATCTTAGAGTAGTTTTGATTTGCATTTCTCTAATTGCTAGAGATGATGTTGAACATTTTTTCATATATTTGGTGATTGTATATCATCTTCTGAGAAGTGTCTGTTCAGTTCCTTGGACCATTTATTGATTTGGTTATTTGTGGGGTTTTTTTGGTATTATGATTTTTGAGTTCTTTATATATCCTAGAGAATAGTGCTCTATCTGATGTATATGTAGTAAAAATTTGTTCCCAAATTGTAGGCTCTCTATTCACCTCACAGATTGTTTCTTTTGCTGAGAAGAAGCTTTTGAGTTTGAATCCATCCATTTATTGATTCTTGATATTAATCCTTGTACTATAGGAATCTTATTAAGGAAGTTGGGGCCTAATCCAACATGATAAAGATTTAGGCCTACTTTTTTTTCTTCTAAAAAAGTGTCTCTGTTTTAATTCCTGGGTCTTTAGTCCACTTTGAGTTGAGTTTTGTGCATGGTGAGAGATAGGGGTTTAATTTTGTTTGGTTGCATATGGATTTCCAGTTTTACTAGTACCATTTGTTGAAAAGGTTATCTTTTCTCCAATGTATGTTTTTGGCACCTTTGTCTAATATAAGATAACTGTAGTTATGTGAGTTTGTCTCCGTGACCTCTATTCTGTACCATTGATCTACCAGTCTACTTTGGTGCCAATACCATGTTGTTTTTGTTACTGTTGCTCTGTACTATAGTTTAAGGTCTGGTATAAGAATGCAAACTGCTTCCCTCTTCTTTATAAGGATTGCTTTAGCTAGTCTGGGTCTCTTATTTTTCCAGATGAATTTCATGACTGCTTTTTCTATTTCCAAGAGGAATGTCATTGGGATTTTGATTGGAATTGCATTAAATCTGTATAGTGCTTTTGGTAGTATGGTCATTCTGACAATATTAGTTCTGCCTATTCAAGTTCATTCTCAAATATTTTTTGAGGCTATTGTTTTCCTTGTTTCCCTTTCAAAGGATTTGTCACTGATATATAGAAATGCTTTTGATTTACAGGTGCTGATTTTACATCCTGCTGCTTTGCTGAATTCATTTATTAGTTCTAGAAGTTTTCTGGTGGAATTTTTTTGTGTCTTCTAGATACAGAATCATATCATTGGCAAATAGTGCTAATTTGAGTTCATCTTTTCCTATCTGTATCCCTTTAATTTCTTTCATCTGTCTAATTGCTTTGGCCAGTGTTTTAAGAACTATGTTACATAGAAGTGGTAAAAGAGGGCATCCCTGTCTTGTTCCAGTTTTTGCAGGGAATGCTTTCAATTTTTCTCCATTTAGAATGATGTTAGCCTGAGGTTTAGCATAGATAGCACTTCCAAACTCATTCTATGAAGCCAGTATCACCCTAATTCCAAAATCATGCAAAGACACATCAAAGAAAGAAAACTTCAGACCAATATCTCTAATGAACATAGATGCAAAAATTCTCAATAAAATTCTGGGAAATTGAATACAATAACATATCAAAAAGATCCAAAATTGGTTCAACATATGGAAATCAATAAATGTAATTCATCACATCAATATAATTAAAGATAAGAACCATATGACCATTTCAATAGATGCAGAAAAAATCATTCAACAAAATACAGAACCCCTTCATTTTCAAAACACTAGAAAATCTAGGGATAACAGGAACATATATCAACATCATAAAAGGTATCTATAACATAGTATTATTATCTATAGAAGTATAAATAAACATATTTTAAGAACCAAATATAACAAAAGATTTTCCAAGACTATTTAGAAGCAATTCAATATTTCATTGAAAAATGGCAAATTTTTGTTTTCTTAACTGCACTATATTCAGACAGTGTGTTAATCAGCTTTTTGTTACTGTGACAAATACCCAAATAATCAACTTATGACTAAAGGTTTATTTGGGCTTATGGTTTCAGAGATTTCAGTCTATGGTTGGCTGGTTCCATTGCTTTGGGCTCAAGGTGAGGCAAAGCATCCTGGTGGTAGGGTGACAGAAGAAAAATGCTCAGCTCAGGGAAAGCAGGAAACAGAGATAGTAGCAGAAGAAAGGCTCTGGAACAATAAACAGCCTTCCAAGGCATGACCCTAGTAACCTACTTCCTCCAACCATGTCCCACTCCCTATAGTTTGTACCACCTCTTAGTAGTACATTCAGCTATCAATTAACCCACTGATGATATTAGAGTCCTCATATACAATCACTTCCTCAATGCCCCACCTCTAAACATTGCTGCACTGGGAACCAAGCCTTCAACACAAGATTTTGGAGGACATTGGAAATTCAAACCATAGCAGGTAGCCACATTGAGCTAAATACATAAAGATAAATAATGTACTCCAATCAGAATATCATGCTAAGTAAAATAAACCAATCGCAAAAAAAAAAAAAAAAAAAAAAAAACAGAGGCCAAATGTTTCCTCTGATATGTGAATGCTGATCCATAATGGGAGGGGGCAGGGCAAAGGAAGAATGGAAGAACTTTGGATTGGGTAGAGGGGAGTAAGGGGAGAGGAGTGGGTATGGTGATAGGAAAGGTGTGGAATGAGAAGGACATCATTATCCTAGGTACATATATGATTTCATGAATGGTGTGACTCTATATCATGTATAACCATAAAAATGAAAAGTTGTATTCCATTTGAGTACACACACTCTGTGTATGCATTCTGAAATGCATTCAGCTGTCATGTATAACTAATTAAAACAAATATTTTTTTAAAAAAAAAATTGAGAAAATAAAGATGATTTTTAAAAATGGAAAAAAAAGTGAAATAATGAACTCCAATCAAGATACAAACAATGCTTCTTAAGGGACTTTTCAAAATGATTCTATCATTTATATTGAAGCACAAAGATCCAAGAGTAGCCATGAGAGATCTGGAAAGGAATACTAATATTGGGAACTTTTCTGTAAGTGATCAGGGCCATTTTATTAGTTTTCATTTATCTGAAACAAATAGCTACAAACATAGTGGCATAATACAAATGCATTTATAGGCCAATGATTTCTGTGACTCAGGTATGGCTTGGCTGGGTCCTCTTCAGGCTCCAACAAGGCTGCCATTGAACCGTTAGATGAGATTCATTCTTATCCAAGAGGTTGGCTGGGAAACTACTTCTGAACTCAGTCATGCTATTGGCAGACAGAATTCATTATTATCTGATGCTATAGAGCTAATGGTACCTGGCTTCTTGAAGACCAGAGGAGAACCATGCATGATGGGGCATGCCATAATCCCAGTGACTTGGAGGCTAAGGTAGGAGGAGTGCAAGTTCAAAACCATCCTGGGCAACTTAGCAAGTCCCTTTCTCAAAATTAAAAATAAGAAAAGGTTCTGGATGTAGCTCAGTAGAGTAGAATTTCTGTTTTTCATGAAAGACCCTCTTTGGAAGAACATTTAGTCAGCACCACTCAGGGTAATCTCTTTCTGTGTTAACTTGAAATCAGCAGGTTTGTTATCATGATTACACTTACATAATACATTCACCATTTCCATATAAAGTAATTTAATCAAGACAGGAGTAGGTTGTGTTTGATTGGCTACAACCAAATCACAGGTTCTGGCCACACTCAGGTGGAAGGAATTACTCAAATGCATCACTAATAGGAGGGCACCTTGGGAATTGTCTGCCACCATTAGAATGCTTGAAAGCATGCCATAATTGTAACAAGCACAAATCTACATATTTGTAGTTACCTAGTACTAATGCTGTGACAACAAATCATAGAATTTTAAAAACTCAATTTGGATAAGAATCCATTGCATGTAAGGACAACTGGAGAGAAAAGTAAAACTCATATAAGAAAATTTGATGTTGGCTCAGAGAACAAATTCTCAAGGATGACATAAAGGATACCACAATAAAACAATAGGTTGATGAATTCAATTTCCCTAAAATTAAGGCCTTTTTGCATGAATGGGTGCCATAAATAAAATTTAAAAATGCCTTCCCAAGGAAAATTTAAGAATAAAATGGAGGCTTTTACTGTGCTATGCATTGCTTGCTAATTATCAGGTCTGGGTGGCTTTTTTTTTTTCTTTAAGGAGTAGTGACATTAGGTGATTTTTCAAAAGACTCCAGGATAGGCATATCTATAAGAGAAAGAGAAGAGAGAATCATCAGAAGAGGAAATAAAGTGATATTGACAAGAGATTCAAAGGATGTTTTTGATGCCTAAGGTGTAACAAAGAATTGAGGGTATCTGTGACACAGAATAAATAAGGGCTTTGAAATGGTGTACTCTGAGAACAATGCTGAGGCATCCAGGAAGATGTGGCTAGAGACCCTGAAGCAGTTACAATGTTGAAAACACATTTATGAGCCTCCAACCTTTCCGCTAAAATGGGATGACAAATTCAGATGGGATTATCTCAAAGACATCCACATTAGAAATATATTAAAGAGCTCTATAAAAATTTTTCTTTTCTTAATTTTCTGGGAAGATATCTCTTCCTGAAACAAGATTATGCTTTTAAAAAGAAGATAATTTTTGTTGGCAAATTTTAAGGCAGAAACCTAGAATTTTAATATTGTAGGTTTGCTTAAATACATGTTATTTTGTGAATATAGCCCAAAGGATGTTATCCAGCAGTCGCTGAACACTTTTAGAAAAAAATAACACTCCTATCACCTTCCTTTTTCAGTAACAATTTATTATCTGCCTAAGGATTCATTAATATGATGTTATTTCAGGCATAAAATTCAGTGAAATTTAAAGGTCTTTAAAGTCACCATGCCCTTTGATTTTACAATAAAGTAATTGCATAAAGCATAAGTGTAGAATAATTTTACTTTCTCTGAAAAACATGTACATATACCTTAATATAGATTTATTTAAATAAAATGACTAGAAAATTGTTCATAATATTTCTGGGTCAGATTATCTCTATAATCTCTGGCGAGCAAACTATCTTTCTTTTGTGAATGGTATCCCCTCTTCTGGAAATTGTTCTTCCATCCACTACCTCCCTGAAAACTGTCCTTTTCTTTCATGAATCTTCCCAAGTTGAAGTTTAATTGTCCAATAACAAGCAGTCATCCAATCTAGACCAACTGTAATGTCCCACCTGGCTGGCTTTGTTGCTGTCTCTGACTTGTCTGAAATTGACCCTGTGGAGAGTCCTTCTTGGAATCAGAGTAAATGTGTATCATTCTGTCCTTAGTTCTAGGAACTTTCAGATAGAGAATTTATGAACAAAGGAAGGAAAGAAGGGGAAAGAAAAGGAAAGGAAAGTCCTAACTGTTTCACTGTGATACTTCAAAACAACTTTATAATTTCTCTTTATAGTCACCCTTGACCTGGTAAATTATTATTAATAGATTCAGTGCTAAAGGGCAATTATGTAGGATGAATTGCTGCTTAATAAAATAATTAAAGCAAGTATTTGGAACTTGAAATCTATGCTTCAGCTTTAGGCTTTCCTCTGAATATGTTTAGAGGAACCATATTCAGGAGTTACTTTACAGCCTCCATTCATGAACAATAACAGGATTTTGGCGTTGCTGCCTCCTTGCACTATGACAGAGTCATGCACACCTCCATTCATGTACCCATCACTGGGACTCTGATGCCTCCTCCATCATTGACAGTGTCATGTACACCTTCACTTTTATACTCAATACTGCTGCTGCTGCTGCCTTTCTCCTGCAAAGCACCTATTTCCAGGTAAGGCAGAACCATAGTCATAAAATGGAAAGGAAGTCAGGGTGCCCAGTATCCAGGGAGATGGCTGACTACAGGTCGTCCAAGCAGACCTCTGAGTTAGGCAAATAAATATGCTGATCACTGATGTGAAGAGTTTCATCCCCTCAAGTAGTGAAAAAGCAGATGGATTTGCTAAACTGAAATGTGCGTCTGGTCTGGAATTGTCCATCTGGTTCTTCTTCAGGAACTTACAATGCTGGTAATTTCATGAATTATTCCATTCTTTGAATATTCCATTTGGTCTGTCTTCATAACTCTTAAATGTGATTCATTACATTTTATTTTTGTTTGTTTTCTCATACAGTTTTGACTGAAATTTTATGTAAAAATTAATGCACATTTTAAAAATAACATAATTCAGGGCTGGGGATGTGGCTCAAGTGGTAACGCGCTCACCTGGCATGCACGGGGCACTGGGTTCAATCCTCAGCACCACATAAAAATAAAATAAAGATATTGTATCTACCGAAAACTGAAAAATAAATATTAAAAAATTCTTTCTCTCTCTTCTCTCTCTCTCTTTAAAAAAACTTAATTTAATAATATTTTCCCAGAAAATGATGTAACTCTGACATTAACAATATTTAGAAAAATATTTTTGAGGGCCTTTAAAAAATATATTTTTAGTTGTAGATGGACACAATACTTTATTTAGTTTACACAATATTTATTTAGTTTTATTTGGTGCTAGGGTTCGAACTCAGGGCCTCACATATGCTAGGCAAGTGCTCTACCACTGAGCTACAACCTCAGCCCTATTTTTGAGGTATTTTATTGCTTCAGGTTAATTATCCTGATTGTTTTATACTGAAATTCTAATTTGCAAAAATTTTAAATGTTTCTCAGAAAAATGATCTCAAAATTGAAGTTTCTACCAACAGTCCTGAATGTTACTATAATAGAATAACACATCCTGCAAAAATATTCTAGTTTATTGAAAGTTTTCATGTGGGCTCAAGTTTACCTAACATTTTTTTTATGTAAAATTGGGACTATGGTGATGATCAGTTCACTCAGCAACTAAACTGGTTGCTTGTCACTAAGCAGTACTAGTGAACAGGAGTATTATATTCTATGTCTTCAACATTTTATTGTTTTATATAAACAAAATCATCATGGGGCAGGGTGGCACATGCCTCTAATCAAAGTGACTGGGAAGGCTAAAGTAGTAGGATCACAAGTTTGAGAGAGGTCTTAGCAACTTAAACTCTTGTCTCAAAGTAAAAAGATTTTAAAAGGGCTCAGTACAGCACCCCTGTGCTCAATCCTGGTTAGTACCAAAAATAAAAATAAATAAATAAATCATTAGAACTCTTGGGAAGGAGGGGACAGGAAAGGCTTCTTAGGGAACTAAGTAAATTTTAAGCTGATGTTAAAAAATAGTAGCTACTTGGATACAGAAAAAGGTAAAAGAAGAGCATTGTAGGCAGAAGGGGAGGGAATCAGTGGCTTTGGGGAAAGATCCTGGCAGGTCTGAGGACTGGGATAGATGCCAAGAATATAGAGAACAAGGTGTGTTTAATACAGAATGTTGTGGGCCACAGTAAAAATGTGATGACTGTACAAGGACAAGATATTGGTGAAGGATTATAAGGGGGAAAATATGATAGTATTTGTGTTATAATAGATTCTCTTTGCGCATGGTTTGGAGCAGAACAAGACTGTCATTAAAAAACAATCTTGGGATTATGACAGGAGATGGTAGCCTGGAGGATTTGAGGATGATGTAGCAGCTGAAACCATTAAGAAGAAAGGAGGAATAGTCCAAGATGTCTTCTGGGTTGCCACCTTGAGCAAGAGAGCAGAGGACCTGAATGAGAACCAGATACGGGGAGGGGGTTGGTGTGGGGGGCTGTGGGGGGGATTCTATTCTGGACATGGTGCCTTGCAGACACTGCAAGGCTTTTTCCAGCAGACTGAGAGGTGGAGGATTTGAATGGGGAAGATGAGTTGAAACAAAATCTCAGAAGGGGGTTACCTAGGAAATAAATGAATAGAGATATTTTAGTATGAAACATATAGCACATAAAAATGTTACCCCCCAGGGAAAATTATGGAATCTCTAGTAACATCTGCATTGTTCCCAACCCCTTTGTGGCATGGCTTTGCTTTAGTAGGAGAGAGCAGAGCGCCTCAAAATTTTTTTTTTCTTTTGGGTGGGCACATCCTAAGTGCTACAGTCAGGAAAGGATGAGATAAATATAAAATTTGTAAATAAATTGAGAAGTGTAAAGTTGTTAAGCTGAAATTCATGATATGACAATAAAAAGGCAAGATGGTTACACAAGTTTATGTATGATATGATAACTGTTTTATTATTGGGGGGAAATTCTCCTTAAAATAACCTTGGATCTGTTTGATGGTTACTACCCTTGATTTTAAACATGCAACATACAAATTGAACCTGGTAATGATAGTTCATCAATTTGAGGCCTGTCAGGGGGTATTTGTGCATGTCTGTCACCTCAAGAAATTAATATGTCTATTTTTGTGTCCTTTAGAGTAAACCAGAAATTCCATGCAAAGCCATGAATACTACAAAAGTTCAGTTTGAGAATACCAATATTTTGATCACTTACCTGATTTGATATTATTGTAGTTGTACATTTTTATACAAGTCATTTGTTTTTGTTTTTCTGTTTTCAAAACAAATTATAAATTAGTTCCCCCAAACCATTTGTTAACCCATGAAAGTTGCCTTAATTTTGACAATATTTTGTTACAGGGGATTATGTTGTCATGACTATATATTTTGAATTGAGCAGAAGAATGGGATACTTTACTATTCAGACATACATTCCCTGTATACTGACTGTGGTTTTATCCTGGGTGTCATTTTGGATTAAAAAAGATGCTACACCAGCAAGAACAGCATTAGGTAAGTGTAAAAAAAAAAGTCTTCCACCATTTTGTATGATTTTAATTCAGAAATATTTATAAGATACCTACAATTAAAGAGATTTGGTTCAAAGCAATTGATCTAATTTGAGAGTTACTTAACCATGCTTAGAATATTTTTTGAAGTATCTAAGTTAGGTTGTTCTTTCTGACAATGAAATTTCATGTGTGCTACTTAATTTAAGACAGATTAGGTGTTTGAAATAAATCACCTGCATAATCTGTTACTAAGCCTTAAGATTAATGCCATCAAAAAATGTAGTTTCATTTTGTAACCTGCCAACTTGAAAGTCTCATTCAGTTTCAGAAAATAAAACTTGCTGCAGACATTTGAGGATGAAAGACACTATATTGGTAAAATAGTTTCTCAATAAAAGAAGTTCTACTTAGCAATTTTGACAGCAAATAAGAAAATAATCATTCTATCCAGCTATAATCCACATATGAAAGCTCAGTCTTTTCATGAGTTTTTTGTGGTCCTCAAAATCCTCTTAATAAAACACAAAATTATAGTAATGTTAGCTTGTTCAACATTTTATATCAGGTTTTTATGGTTAAAATTTCACCTAACTTTCAATGTTTTTATTTGTGGTAAGAGATAATAGTATGATAATGAATATAAAGGTTATTTCCCAAAAAAAAATAGTTTCTTCAGAAAAGGGGAAGCTACCTCAATTCCAAATCCTCACAAAGTCTCTCATATTACATCATGTTTTCCCTGTGATTTTTTTTCTTTATTTGACAGTGAAGTATTATTTGCTGAGATTCATTACCCTGCAATATCTTCTGCCAATATTGGTTTCACATTCTTATAGAAAATACATGATAGAATTGGTAAATCAGCAGGCAATGATATGAACATAAATTTAGCAACTACTATTGGACTTATATTCTCATAATTACAAATATTAGTTATCATTATGAGCCAGCCCCAATTCAGTTTTGCTTTCTATGTTTTCAGTGGCCCCCAGTCACAATAATCCAAAAATATTAATTGAAAAATCCCAGAAATAAATAATTTATAAGTTTTAAATTTTACACCATTCTAAGTAGCATAATGAATCTTGCACCACATCATCTCATCCCACCTGAAATGTGAATCATCCCTTTGTACAGAATATTCATAGTGTATATACTCCTCACCCATTAGTCACTTAGTAGCCATCTCAGTTATCAGGTCACTTATAATAGTATCAAATTACTTCTATTCAAGTAACTCTTATTTTACTTAGCTATGCCTCAAAATGCAAAAGTAGTAACACTGGCAATCTGAATATGCCAATGAGAAGCCAAAAAAATACTTACTTTAAGTGAAAAGATGAAAGTTATTGATAATAAGAGTCAATACCTGACTTTTCAAAAAACAAATCATTATTAATAATGACTTCAGACATATGCTGAAATCACAACACCCATATCACTCACATCAATTCATCTCATCATGTAGACATTGCATTATCTCACATTATCATAGGAAGAGGAAGTTTAGTACAGTGCAATGAGATATTTAAGAGAAAAAGAACATTCAGATAATTTTATTATAGTGTATTGCTATCGTTGTTCTACACTCTTATTAGTTATTATTAATATTTTACCATGCCTAGTTTATAAATAAAGCTTTATCATAGATTTGTCTGTATAGGAAAAAAACAGTGTATATAAGGTCTGGTAATATCTGCAGTTCCAGGTATCCACTAGAGGATATAACTCCTGTAGATAAGGAATATGTATAAACAAGCACACACAAAAATCAGTAAAAGGATAAAGGATCTACACAATACTATCCATGTCTGTGACTATTTGATATTATAGAACCCAAAATCCATCATATAAATGGACTTCAACTTGTGTCTTCACTATACTCAAAAAAATAATTTACATGGATCAAAGATTTATGGCAAAGCTAAAAATGTGAATATTCTTGAAGAAAAAAATAGGAGTTTGATATTGGGTTAAATAAAAACTTCTTATACTAGAAACAAATACCTCTGATGAAGAAAACTTTGAAACATTTATGACATAAAAATATCTTGACCAAACAGGTATTTCTTGTTATAGGAGTCAATAATATAACATCATGAAGATTTGTTTTTTATACACAATAAAGGTATCATCTCCAATGTATAGTTTCTCCCTCCTTTTTTCTTTTTTAATATTTTTGATGTACAGAAATTTTTATTTATGAATCTTTGTATTGATGGTTTCTGGTCTAAATATGCTGTAAGTATGGGTACTTTTCAATTTTGTAGTAGAATGATTATTTTTAATCTCATAAAATAATACCCAGAATATCCAAGATACTATCAAATATCACCCATTATACAAGAAACTATGTCAATATTGAGATGACTCAGATAGAATTATCTGACCAGGATTTTAAAGTTGCATCATAAACATGCTTCATTGATGAATTACAGATACATAGGAGTGATGTAAAAAAATAAAATAATAAAAAGATTCATCAAGGTAGTAGAGGATATAAGGAGAACCAAGTGAAAGTTTTAGAATCAAAGGTATCCATACCAGAATTAAGAACTTAGGAGGAAGTTCAAAATAGAATGGAGGGACCAAGGAAAGAATCAGTGAACTTTGACATAGGACAAGAAAAAATTACTGAATCTAAGCGACAGAGAGAAAATAGACTGAAAAGATACCAATAAACTGAGTTTGGGAACTTGTGAGATGATCAGAAACATCTGTGTCACTGAAATTCCAGGAGAAGAGGATGAGCTGAAAAAGTATTCAAAGGAATAATGGCTAAAAGATTCTCAAATTTGTCAAAAGGTATAAATTTGCATATTCAAGAAGCTAAGGAAGCCCCAAACAACAAAGAATTTTTTTAAGGGCACTATCTCTAGAAAAGAAAAAACAGCATGAATGACAATTTCTCACCCAAATCATGAAGGCCACCTACTGAAAGGAAAAGATTGTTTACTCAGTTTTCTACACCCAATGAGACTATCTTTCCAGAAAAAGAAGAAGTCCATATATTATTTGTCAGCAATCGGTGCACCTCAGAATAATGGCCAAAAATACTTCTTAAAATAGAAATGAAATAATGAGCAAACAATATTTGGAACAACAAGAAGGAAGAAAAAACTAATGCAAATAGTGAAAATATGAGTGAAATAAATAGATTTTCAGTCTCCTTTTGAGTTTTCTAATTTCTGTGTAATGGTTGAAGCCCAAAATCATAATGCTGCCTGCTGTAGTTCTTAAATATTTCAGGGAAATGATTAAGACCATTAGAAACTTCTTCTCTTTATTCAAACTGGCAAACCTGACAATAGGTTATAAATTATGTATGTATAATATATTTAATACTCGGAGGAACCACTAAAAATCACACAAAGTGACACATTCATAAACAGTGTGGGGACTGAGTATATAACTCAGTGGGCACAGAATTGTGGGTTCAGCCCAGGGTGGCAAAAAAGTAAATACACAAATAAAAAGTAGACAGATTAAGACTGAATTCTACAAATTGGTGCAGTGCCCACAGGAGGGCAGAAAAAAAAAAAAAAAACAAGACAAAAAATATTGAACAAACAGAAAACACAAAACTAAATGGGATTGTATGTCTTAAACATTAATAATTATATCCAACATAAATCATCAGAATATACCAATTAAAAAGAAGTTGACAGTGAATAAAAGATAAAACAAGAACCAACTATGATCTGTCTATAAGAAAGTCACTTCAAGTGGGATAATATAGGTAGTTTAATACAAATCGTCATGAAAACTGTGTTTGTGATAGCCAAATCCTGGCAGGAAAATGCCTCAACAAATAATGATTAAGAAACTCTGGCACAACCCAGACATGGAGTGAACATTGCTTCCCAATAGAAAGGGACAAACTATTAGTACAGCAGCAATTTGAATGGATCTCAAGGGCATTGCCCTGAAGTGGGAGACACTAAGAGTACTCTTGGTTTCTGACTTAAGTAAGATGTGAGAATCTGTACTCATCCATCCCTCTGAGGTCAAAAAGAAAGTTGCTCTGGGGTCCTGTGAGGCCAGACACTCTCCAAATAATCATACATGTGTTAGAACCACCTGAGGTTCCTTCTGATTGCCCTGGTGCTTTCCCATTGGAGGGAGATGAGGCTACAGTGCCAACCAGGATCTTTCAAGAGTAACCTTGTTGGCTGTGTAGCTTAGATACCATACTAAGCAAGACTTCCCCGTCCAAATTTTTATTTTCTTCTCAGCATTGTATAGTTTGTGTGGGTTGCAGGGGCTGGGGGGATGGCAGAGTGGAACTAAGAGGTAGCCACTCACTGCACACAGAATACTGGCCTACTAGTAGTAACAAATGATGAACAAAATAGATAACTTCACTGAAATAGAAACTAAGATTTTGAATTTCTTTTTAGACATGACATGGTCACCCCATGTTTTAGGTTAAATTAGATATTTATTATAAGAGTTTTTCCCATAAACATACATCTGAAATTAATGTAGACTTTTCCAGTTTACCCAGCATTTTTTAAAGTTTTTTTTTAATTTTTTAATTTGTTCTAATTAGTTATATATGACAGTAGAATGATTTTTAAACATTGTACACAAATGGAGCACAACTTCTCCTTCTTCTGGCTGAACACGATGCAGAGTCTCACCATTAGTATAATCATACATGTATGTAGGGTAGAAATGTCCATCTCATTCCACGTCCTTCCCATCCCCAAAGAGCCTCCCCTCCCCTCACTCCCCTCTGCACAATCCAAAGTCCCTTCATTCACACACCACACACACACACACACACACACACACACACACACACACACACACACAAACACACACATACACACACACACCCTGCTGAATAATATTCCATTTTGTATATGTATCCCATTTTCTTTATCCATTCATCTGTTGAAGGGCATCTAGGTTGGTTCCATAGTTTAACTATTGTGAATTGAGCTGCTATAAACACTGATGCCACTGTATCATTATACCAGTATGCTGATTTTTAAATCCTCTGGGTATAAACCTAGGAGTGAGATAGCTGGGTCAAATGGTGGTTCCATTCCAAGTTTTCTGAGGAATCTCCATACCAATTTCCATAACTGTTGCACCAATTTGCAGTCCCATTCACACAGCATTTTTAAATGAAGCGTTGCAACTTCCTCATGTAAAGGAGAGACAGGGATCCTATTCTTATTATATTGCTTTTAAAAAAAATCAAAGAAGATCATTGATACCCCATTACCGAATGCAGAGAAGGTGCAGGGCAAGGCTGAGAGCTTGGACTTCCAAGTCAATATGCTAAGTCAAACTGTCCACCCTGGTGCTTTGAGTTCATTCCACAACTTCCCCTGGCCGAAATGCCTTGAGCAGGTGCAGGGAAGAACTAAAAGAGGGTGACACAACCGCAAGGTGAGAAGTCATGTCATTCATCTGTCATGTGTACCTAGTTCTGAGTAGTACTGCAATGCAGTGTTAACATCCAGGTGCCTGTGATTCTGTGGTCCATGACGCTGACCTTCCCCATTCCATGGCTCTGGCAGGACTGATTTCCCAAGGAGTCCCTCCGGGAGGCACTGAGCCTTAACATGCCTCATGTTATAGTCTTCTTTATTTCATTCTTCATGTTCAGTGGTCTTCATCCCCTTTTTCAATTGTTTTCCTTTTAAACTATCCATTGCTAACTTAATCATTTCCACAGTCTTTGATTACCCCTTTAGTGTTGACTCTCCTATATGAAATAGTAAAAGTCAAACCTATAGTGAGTATTGTTAATTGAATAGTCAAACCAATAGTGAGTATTATCAATTAATTAATTCACTGGAAGCAAAATGTTCACTTAAGTACCTAAAATGTGCTGGCTTCTATACTGGGTGATAGGCAAATGAAGATGAGCAAGATCCAGTTTTGCTTTTAAAGATCACACAATCTATTTGAGGAGACAGACATGTAAAGACAGATGCAATTCACTGTGATAATGCAAAAAAAAAAAGTAGTACACAGAGTACAAGGATGGCACAGATGGCAGATGCTCATATCATCAACTCTGTCTGGGATGTTGTCAAGGGAAGGCAGCTCAGAAAGAGTGGTGCTGGACTCCAACTTGAAGAATGGTGGGAGTTTACACATTGGATAGATAGGAGGAGAGGAGAGGGAAAGAAAAGGATTTATCTGGTGCGAGAAAAGTGAGATGTGAAAGAGCACAGAATGCACAGGAAAGCTGCAAATTGTATCTTCACTAAAAGTATTTAAAAGACAAAATGTCAAACAATAAGAAAATTACTAAATCAAACAATATGTCAATTCAGGTACAGAGGATTCTCAAAGTACAATGGAGATATGCCCCCCAAAATCCCATCACTGATTGAAAAATCATAAATCAAAAATGTATTTAATATGCCTAACCTACTGAACTTTCTAGCTCAGCAATGGAGTGCACTGTAAAGTGTTTAGGGGCTCCCTCTGGTGATCCTGTGGCTGATTGGCAGCTGCAGCTGCAGCTCACTGACACTCCTGGGCATTGAGAGAGCGTAACTACTACATATTGCTACTCAAGGAAAAAAAATCTACCTTAGAATTTAAAGTACAATTTCTACTGAATGCATGTCACTTTTATGCCATCATACAAAAGAAAAATCTCAAGTTGAATATAAGTCAGAGTTTGTCCACATTTTAATGTTATTGTGAAGACAATTATAAGAAATGTTATTGTAACCTCCTACAAATTGTATAGATGTTAAAATTAAAAGTAAGATTACATAAGGTATGCAGTGGCCAAGAAGGATTCCTGTTAAGCAGTCAAGGTAGAATGGGGCATTGTGAGTGATCTCTTGTTTTTGTCACATGGCATCTTCTCACCATCTGATGACTGTCTCCCCTCACGCAGGCATCACCACAGTGCTCACCATGACCACGCTCAGCACCATAGCCAGGAAGTCCCTGCCACGAGTCTCCTATGTGACAGCCATGGACCTCTTTGTGACCGTGTGCTTCTTGTTCGTTTTTGCTGCTCTAATGGAATATGCCACCCTCAATTACTATTCAAGCTGTAGAAAACCAACTGTCACGAAGAAGAAAACATCGGTGAGTGGCAAAGATAGCAGAGATTTTCTGGGAGGTAGTGTAAGGATATGTTAAGATAAACATGTGCTAAAATGCTATCATGTTCGTAAGGATCTTACAAAACATGATATAAATAGCTAACTTGATAAGACTTTAAAACACTAGACAGCAATTCTGGAGATGTGAATGTAACCCTCAACTTCTCTCCAGCTCATCACTGCAGGTGACAAGGACTGGTTTAGGCATGCCTTAAAGACTTCTCTAACTAGAGTTATTTGGGGTACAGATGCCCATGGCAGTGTGCTAATTTTTCTTTCTTTTTTTTTCTTGCAGTTATTACATCCAGATTCCTCAAGATGGATTCCTGAGCGTATAAGCCTACAAACACCCTCTGTATGTATAACTTTATAGGTGCTAATATTTCTGAGAAATTTTATTAAACTAGCTTGCATTTGAAAGTGATGTTCCTGTTTACATATGCAGTACTGAAGACCCATGAGTGATGTACATGCTGCTACTTTTTAAATATCTAGTTTGGAACATTTGCAAAATAGAGTACAAAATTAACCATAATCCTTCGCCTCGGGGATTAGGGTATAGTATGCACATGTCCAATTTTTTCCTAAGCATTCAAATAACATATATTCATATACTGTAGATGAACTAAATAATGATCCATATATTGTCTTATAACCTCTTTTGATAACTCAAAAGCATGTTCTTAAATTTTAAATCACTGATATGAACTCCTACTTACATAATAAGCTTCTTTTGTAAGTGGCCTTTTTATTCCTTTAGACCATATAAATTCCCTAATTACACTGAATGTTTTATGCCACTTCTACCATACATCAGGGGGGTTTTCTGGTTTTCAGTGCCTTACATTTGGAGCATTTCAGCCTTTTTTCTTATAAGAGACTTGTAGCTATCTGTACTTTGCAAGTGTATATCATGGTAGCTCTGACAGAAGGTTAGTGGGCAAGCCACTTTTACAGTTGTGGGAAGCAAGCAAATGCTTCCAAATAGCACCCGACTGAAACATAAGGGAGAGAGGCCGTGTGGAATAACAGACCCAAGTCAGAACTAATAGCCTGAGGCCCAAGGAGCACATTCTCACACACAGCCAGGGGCTGGGAGCTAAGGGAAAAAAAATATTGACATCTTTGGTGTAGAAATGATACTGCCAAAGGAAGGGGTGAAAATCCTTTAACACAGAGAAAAATAAAATTTCCACAAAACCAGAAAAAAAATTTTTTTAAAGAGGAAAAGTTTAATGCCCTTAAAAACAAAGAATAATTCACAGACAAAGATGCCAGACCAAGTGAGAAGACACAATCAGAGAGATTTTTCAGACAGAGCTTATACTTTAGTCAAAGAAAAAGGACTGTTTTCAGCTATTCGATGAGAATTGTCACCACTTCAACTCCTTTTCATTACCAGTAAGAGAAAGCAGAAATGAGCAGCCTCCTGAGAGAGGGAGAAGATGTTTTTGGCTCTAATCTCATGTGTGGTCTGGGGAAAGTTTGTGCTTTGATGTCCAAACCCATCAAGTGCAAAGCTAATGTGCTTCGCAGGTGCCTAAGAAATACCATATTCCAGGAGGTTAGGAGGCTGCATTATCCAACAGGAAAAGGAGTAAGTCCAGGAGCCAGTTTGGCCAATGATGACTTTGAGGAAGCATTCATTGAAATTCTACCTTGGCCATAGTTTGAAATATTTATGACAAATGTGAAGCATGCTTGTGAAGAAGTACTTATACAATGGGAAATATAGCTGTTTAGGGCAGAGATAACAGGTACCTATTGCTTGATACACTTTGAGCTGTTTTTATTGCATTTCATATTGGTTGATGTATTGCTCTTGTGCCTGCAGAACTATTCTCTCCTGGATATGAGGCCACCTCCGCCTGCTATGATCACTTTAAACAATTCAGTGTATTGGCAGGAATTTGAAGATACCTGTGTCTATGAGTGTCTGGATGGCAAAGACTGTCAGAGCTTCTTCTGCTGCTATGAAGAATGTAAATCAGGATCATGGAGGAAAGGGCGGATTCACATAGACATCTCGGAGCTGGACTCGTACTCCCGGGTCTTTTTCCCCACGTCGTTCCTGCTCTTTAACCTGGTCTATTGGGTTGGATACCTGTATCTTTAAGTGCTGCCCTTAGTGATCAGTGAGGAGCACTTGGTTCACATCCTTCACCTTCCATCACCCCCAGACTAGTAGTGACCAGTTGGGAATAGCAAGGAAGGTCACTGCTCACTTTATCTTTAAGTTATGAATTACCTTTCAGCAGCACAGGAAGTATCTGGCAAATATTCCTAATATGTACACATATACACATTAATTTAATTCTTGAGTGATATTCTTACTATTCCCTTACTGCATCTGTAGCTTGGTGATATTCATGAATGGTTTTGGATATTGGAAGCAGCTGCCTATTACCCTTGCAAAGAAATCTGTAAAACACAGAAGCAAATGTCTGAGAAGCTCTCTCAGGCTCCCACCTGTTATGTATCTTTCCTTCATAGGTCATAGCACAACAGCCCAAGTGTACTTGGGTCAAGACACATTTGTGCTGGCCTCATCCCCATGCTCACAAGGCACTCAAAGTTCAAGTGCAAACTACAGTGATTTTTTATCCCGGTTTCTTCCCTCTGCAGTCTCTTCTGCTTCATCACCACCATGGTTATTAGCTAGCCTTCCCTTTTCCTAACAATCTCACCCTAGGCCTGGGAGGACTTCACAAGTCTACATTTGAGGGGAAAAAAAATCATGATTTTAAAAATTCTCATATTGCTGAATTCAAAGATATTGATTATCTCTGGATATTAGGTTATTACTTTATTCTAAACTACTGTACATCAACAGTACTTGAACTTTGGGTTCTTGGACTAGTACAACCTGAGTTCAGTGACATTTCCCCTTGAGATCTGTATTTTATTAGACCAAGGCTCAACTGCAGAGTATGTGTCTAGTTTATGTTGTTATTATGGGTTCAGTAATTGTCTTCATCTTGTGAAGAGATACCGAATGTACAAGACTTTGTCTTGAAAACATTCTAAAGTGGGAAAGAAATGTAGATAGAATTTCAAAAATTTCCTAGCAAATATTAATTTTCAAGTCAAACCAACTTTAGATGCAAAAAATGGTTAATGGCAATCATCAATTATATATTTTGGTGAGTTAATATTGTTTTATACTTTGAAATATGGATACATAGCAAAATCCCAAAGAAAAAGAATCCCAAGTCAATACTCTTTTGATATTTTTATAACACAAAAAATTTGCTTCTTGATATTAGTTCTTTGTTATAACTAGACGCCAGTATGACCTTCATATGACTCTTTTAAAGTTTCCCTCCATCAGTAGGAAAAACAAAAAAGACCTACCAGTTAGTTAATAATGCTTCAGAATTCTTAAAATTTTAATACCAGAATCTTTGTGCTTCTCATCTCTCTGTCTCTCTCTCTCTCTCTCTCTCTCTCTCTCTCTCTCTCACACACACACACACACACACACACACACACAGAATTACTTTTATTGGAAACAATTTATTTTTCAATTATCCATTGTGCATATCATTATTACTCAAAAAAGTGTAACATTATGTAGATGAAATACATAAAATTCTAATTTCATACAATTTACTGAATATAAGGAGTTGAAAGTAGAAGAGACCAGAAAGACTAATATTAGATATGACTGTTTATTCTTATTAACATTGTTCCATATCAAGTAAATGCAAAGATATTGATATATGACCACCCAGTTTTCAAGATACTAAATCCCATTGTTCTTCTTACTGTAAAACTGTTTTTAGGTTTGATACTTGCTGTTTAAGCAACAAGTTGATTGACTTCTGTTTAGCAACTTTGAGTTAAAAAATAAGGTAATAAATACTTGTGGGGAAATAGGTTGAAAACAATAGTTTAAATGAAATCTCTCCTCCATTAGAGAATTAGTATCTTAGGTCTGTCAAGAATGAAGGTCACTTTTCACCCTTGGCAGACACACTCTGGAGGTGCCCTGATAAAAGAAATTCCCTGGCACACTAAATCTTTGAGTACAGAGAGCAGGCAGCACCAACGTAATTCCCAATGTTACATAATTTCTAACAACATGAAAAATTTAAACCTGTTATATTTTAAAAGAAGTTCTGGAGAGAGCTAAAATTTCTAGTGAAATTTTTCTTAAGAGGAAAATAAATAACCTAAAAGCAATTTTTACAACACAGGTTTGGTCCCATGTTACTATAAAAACAATTCTACAGATGCTTCTTATCTCAAAAGCACTCAATATTTGAATGTTGTTAGAAACTCTCATGACATTTTAGGTGTAGAATGTGTAGACCCATAGCCCCAGTTTTCTGAATCCAGCCATTCTCTTCCTCTCAATCTCAGCTATCTACCTGATCACATTGCAGTAGTTCATAGCTCCATGAAGGAGAACCTTCCTCTCAAGAGAGTATAAACAGTGTTCACCTAATAGAGCATAAAATAGATTCCTGCACAGTTAGTAATCTACAAAGTCTGACTAAAAAGAACCAAAGCATCCCCTGAGAGCATACCAATGCCTATTTCTCTGCATAATTCACATACTCCACATCAGTCTCAACTCCTGAGATGAGCCTTGTCAGTCCACAATATAGAAGAGACACGTGCACCTTGCTCAGGTGCAGAGCTCAGGGGCTTTCAGAGCATACATGTGTTTACTTTGGGGAAAAAAGTAGAGGAGGGGCAAGGTGGGGGGTGGAATGAGGAGATTATGGGCATCCTCTTTAACTACTCTCCCTCACCAGGATGATTGGTTATGGAGGACGTGTGGGGCACACAGACCCAAGACTAGTTCCACAGAGTCTACCCCTTGCCCTGCAATAGAATTGGTGGATATTTTGAGTGGAAGTTATCTGAGTGGTCTGTATTCTGAAGGTGCTAATGTGTTCCTCACTTTAGAAATACTCAAAATTTGAGGAGATGACAGTTCCATGCTTGGACAAGAATTGCAAATTTTTGACCACTGTGGATCAAACTTAAAACTGTGACTATCTCTCTCAAGCCACATCCTGGTGAGGGGGATAAAGAAAAACTTACAAAGGCATTTTACACATTAATAAAATTAGATCAAAATGCCTCTTCGGAAATTAAAAGGTTCCATCACCACAGGCCAGAAGATTCTCCAGATACTGGACAGAGAAAGATACTGTTAATATAATTTACTGTGGACTCAGCCAATACTGCCCCCAATTTACCCAAAATATGCCTTAAAATAAAACAAAGCTCAAATAATATGCATCTTGTAAGATTTTCCATTTCCTGCAGTCAGCTATATTTCATTCCAGGTTTTATTTCTCTTTTATGCTTAGATGAAAAGAGGACTTCATTTCTTTATATGACAAACGGTTTTATCCTCAACTTTATATCAAATCAGTTCAATTAAAAAGTTTCTGTGGATTCTTCAATTGAGGAAATGCTTGCCCTGAATCACAAAGCATTTTCATATGCTACCTATGGGAAATTGGGGCCAATCTGAAAGTCAGCAACCTAGTCCTTGTGATGAGGCTGTGAATGTCCATAGAGAATCTTCACACCAACTCATTTGAACAGGCAACAGCCTGCTGCAGTAAAAATTAGTTGTGAGGCAAGTTGCTTCGCAGTTCTGCAAAATGTCACGCTCTGGAAACAATGGAGGAGGGAGACCAGTAACCCCATTTCCATTGACTACTGTTTGCCACAACTGGCAAGCAACGGGCCACTCTATCCAAAGGGCTAGAATACAATACAGACAAACCTCTACTTCCTCAGTCATTTTAATCTTGGTTGCCAAACTGAACACTTTTTGTGTTTTCTTTTGAGACTGAAAAAATAATAACTGGTCTCCAACCATTATTCTTACAACCTTATAAATTCAATGCTCTCAAGGCACCAAGCATTTCAAATCCACTCTCTGATCTTGTAAAAGTTTCTAAACTTTTTTCAGAGAGTTTATAAGCTGTATACATATGAGATTTCACCTTCAATTTATATTAAAAATAGTGAATGACCTGAGACAAACATAATCTGATGTAAATACATACATGTTCAAATGTTAAACTCCATCTATGTTTCTAAACTGTCCATTTTGGGCTTCAGAATACTACCCTTTAAAAATATTATTCAGAGATGTGTGTGGAAACAAGGAGGTAAAGAACCAGATTGTGAACACATTGTAAATGTTCAATTCATAATTTTCTGCCGTTTCTCTTTCAAATTGCCTAAATTAGAAAGTATATAATCTGTACGTATTTCTTTTTCTCTGTAGGAAGCAGTTAGGTTTAAAGAGGTTAGAAGTACCTCCATCTTTCTTATCTGTATAATCATACCCAAAGGACTAAAAACTAACCAACATTCAAGATAAATGATAAAGTCCTTCTCTGACTTATCTTTTAATATAAAAAATAGATTTCTATGATTACAGGGACAAAACAATGTATGTCCTTAGATGGTAGGGTAACAGCTTAACCATTCTTTACTTCTGGAAAAATAAAAAGTTGTTTTATTCTGTTTTTAATGTCTAAAACTTTTGAAGACTACAGAGTACAGCATTTCTATTTTCTGTTTCTTTAAAGTTCTTCTGATTACAAGGTAGCAATTCCAGGATAAAAGCTTTGTCTACTTTTGTCAAGGTCAAAAAGGAGACTGTTTCCATTTATTTATTATTTGTTTTTTTTTTTAATTTTTAGAATGTCCTCTAGTTCAATGATACCTTGATTTTCTTATGTTGTCAAAAAGGTCCCTTAAACTTCTTCCTGCTATGATTACATAAGATCCCAATATTAGACAAGTCTGATGGTCACTAATAAATTTTCCATGTTTGAGTTAATCAAATGGGTTTTTCAGATTATATTATACAGGTACATAAGCTAGAAAATAATTAGGCAGACAAATCAAATATTTACACACACACACACACACACTCATATTTACCACATATACACACACACCACCCAGAATAAGCACTATTTGAATATACTGTTCAGGTAATTGAGGCAAATGTAAATTGCTTTGCTTGATCTATTCAGATAAGCGCCTACTTTTACCACTTCATTTTTCGCATTTGTAAACACAATATAAGATTTCCCCAGCCCAGTGAGCAGACTACACAATATGAGGGTAATAACAGTTCCTGCAGGGAAGGAAGATCCTCTATAACTGCTGAACAGTTTAAATTGAATAGGCTGGAAAGAACATTGATTCTCAATAATGAAGTCTCCCGGATTGAGCAAGTAGCTGCTGTATTTTCTCTCTTCTATATATTCAGGATTCCTTCTTCATTTTTTCCCAGCAAAGTACACTCCTCCAGTTCTGAATCCATAGTTTCAACCAACCAAGAATGGAAAATATTTTTTAAAAGTTGCATCTGTACCAAATATATACAGACTTTCCTTGTCACTTCCTGAAGGATACAATATAACAGCATTTACTACATTGTAGTAGGTATTATAAGTCATCTGTGGATTATTTTAAGTATAATAGAAGGATATGTGTGTGTAGGTTCTATGCAAACACTACACCATTTTACGTAAGATTTCAGCATCCTTGGATTTGTTATCTGTGGGGGTCCTGGAACCAGTCTCCTGCAGATCTCAAAGGAAGACCATAATGTTTACATTTGCTATGACAGCCTTAGACCCCAGTTTCTCCTGGTTGCCCCACCTACTGAAGTCCTATCCTGGTGAGTGATGATTATGTACATAACACATTCAATTGGAATTTTTTTGAAATATGCTTTTCTTAGATCAGGAACCTGCAGCATGTTAATTTCAGTCCCCAAGGTATCAGACTTCTCAAAATGACAGTATTGCCACTAATTCTTTTTCACAACATGATTAAAGTTCCCATTTTCCATGAAACATTTTTCCAATACACAGCAGTTGGTAAAGCAGACTGCAAGGTCACCTGCAGGAAAATGACTTTTAGACACTGAGCTGTCCCTTAATGGACATTGTGATAATCAGGATGGGTGATAATATGGGAAGGGATCACTCACAGGCATGACAAGGGAAGAGGGTCCACTAGCATCTTCATTGCACCTAAGACAGGCTGAGTTTTCATTCTGGAAATCTGATGCCTCAGGCAGGACAGGGCAGACAAATGTTCCCAGTCGGGGTGTAACTGCACTGGCTCACAAGAGTCTTCCAGGATGGCTGGAGTAGACCCCCACCAATTTCACATCTTGATTAATTGCTCATGTAATTAATAGGAAGATGAGGCTATGGCTGCCCAGAGTATTTTATTGGAAATCAAAGCTTGTTCCCTAATCTATAGAGATTTGTTGGGAAGGACAGTGTTTTATTTGAGTTTACAAAAGATGTACTGGGAACATATTAAGTTCTAACCCACTGGCAAATTCTGATTTTCAGGAACAAATGATGAGTGCTTTGATTTGGTTAGTGTTTATTACAAGTTTTTTTTTTTTAACCAAGTGTTATCCATGTTTATAAAAGGAAGGATTCGGGGGGTCAATTGTATCAATCAATGAAAAGACTTCTAAACTTCTAAACTTGTAAAGACACTTTCAATCATTCTGGATCTTCACAATGGCTAATGTTGTGCTAGTGAACAATGTTTACATGTTATTATGTTTGTACAGTTACAATACACAGAACACTTTGATGGAGTGACAAGATTGCCCAATCCTGGGTCCCAATCCAACCATCAGTTTACTCACCACAATCATTGGTTTCTGGTACCCTTCCTAGGGTGGCCTAGGAAGTTAGAGAAAGGTTGAAAAAGAAAAAAGAAAAATTTTATTCTTAAGTAACTTTCAATGTAATTAAAGATAAGTAATATAGTAGAAAGTGCATATACCTTGTGGACTGAGATTTTAATTTTTTTAGCCAGATAGGCCAGTAGATTTTTAGATGAAATAAACTATGCTACACCACCACCACCACCACCACCACTGTTCCTTTCTAGCCCTTAGTGGTTGATTCAAAACAAAGGTTGAATGTCTTTTCCAATGTAGAACCAAATTAGAACTTAATTATTAAGAAAAAAATGGAAAAGCTTTATTTTTTATTTAGACTTAAGTATTAAAGAAATCACAGTCAAAAACTTTGTTTGCCTAAAACATTTTTAAACCTGCTCTTTTCTCAGTAATCCAGACTCAAGCAGAATCTGACATCATTATATATGAGAGAATTCCACCCAATTTTTTTGATACCTTCATTTTTAAAATTTCATTTGGCTATTTTATTCCTCCTCTTAAAGAAAACATTTTAATTGACTTAGAATTCTCTCTTTTCCCTACAATGGATGCATCTTTGTAAATGGCAAACTTTGCTACTGAAAGGACATCACTAAGCTTCTTTTCATATCATTTGGGTCTGAACTTAATTCTCAGTAACTTATCTTGACATTTTTACTTTGAATAGAAATATACATGGGAAAATATATACTAGTGAAGTTTGTAGTATTTACTATTATATTATCTCTGTTTAGAATAACTTTTATTAAAATTTCTAAAAGACACTTTCAATCATTCTGGATCTTCACAATGGCTAATTTTGTGCTAGTGAACAATGTTTACAAGCTAATATGTTTGTACAGTTACATGTTTTTCTTTATGAGTAGCTCCTGGACAGAGCCAAAAGTTCATTTTTCATGAGTGCAGAGTCTCTGGAAGATTCTAGGAGAGTCACAGTTTTCAGGGATTGGATCTGTATATTGTTTGGAGCAAGGGGCCATCTTGTGTTTACATGCAGTGATGTGTGTATTTGTGTCTGTATGTACAGTGGTAAAACTGGACAACTTATTAACATGTGTATTACTCTACCCCCACCCCAAATTTAGTTGAAACAAGTAGAATGGAGTACAGTTTCCTAATGATAGCATATTAGCTTATTAAGTCTCTGGTTAAGACAAAAAAAAAAAAAAAGAAGAAGAAGAAGAAGAAGGAAAGGAGACAGAGAGAGAAAACGACAATCTTTATATTTCCTGAAAATGTGGGATTACATTCTTTGTTTAAAAAAAAAAAAAACAAGCTTTTATACTTGGTCAAAAGTTGCTCTGGAATCCAAACAAGCCTGTCTCATTTTAAGAGCACTTGAGCATCACCATTTTTACTTGGATGCACATCTGGGCCATTCCTTGGTCGTTTGTGCATCATGGACAGGTTTAGCTGATAAGCTAAAAGTAGTTCTCAAGATTCAGATGGCAAATAGCCATCATCACACTGTTTAGGAAGCTGCATTCACAGATGACATACATAGCATCAGGTCTGGCTTGAACCTTGCCATGTGTAGGAATCTGCCACAGTGCACGCGGAGGATCCCCTCTCTGTGAAGCTTGTATGGAAAGTGAAATCAAAACTGTCAGGGGTCTTGGGAGATGCGGCAGGCAGAAAAGGATAGCAGAGGGGCGCAGGTCCGCTCTCTGTTCTATGGAATCCTTCCTGCCAGGAAAGTCTTTGTCCAGGTGAGATGAAGGTGTAGGGATTCCAGAACCTGAGAGCATTTTGGAATTGGCTCTGAGCATCCGATCCAGATGCGCTTGGCCCCTAAGAGGGGAGACCTGCCCTGCCTAAGTGCGTGGGTCTGCCCCCAACCATACAAGCAAGTGGAGGCTGGATCAAGGTCCCTGCCTTCACCAAGTGGCCTCCAACAACCCCCGTTCTCCAGTTGTCCCGCAAGGGCTTGGAGGCCCTGGCTCCGGGTGGTTGGGCCGTCTCAGGCGGTTCCGAAGTCCCGCTGTCCTCCTCCCCTCCAAAGAGGACCTGAACCCCGCTATCCGTGCTACTCGTGGTGTCCTAGTGAAACGAGGGCGCAAACGCGCCCGACGTGCCTTGGCGACCTGGGCGGCACCGCGCCCTGCTTCGCGCGTCCCGTCCCCGCCGTGCCCTCCGGGCCGTGCCCTGCCTGGAGCCAGCTGGGCCTCGTGGCTGGGCTGCCCTCTGTATTTGTATTTGGATTCCTACGTTTGTACTTCTACTACAAATAAATGCACATGTTGTCAGAAATACTGAAAGTGTGTGTCTTTCTGGATTGGGTGGATGACCAAGAGCGGTGGCTGGGGTCAAGGTCAGAGAGGTCTGCTTGTAATCCTACTTCCCTTGGAGGAGAGTGGCACCGAAGGCCTTGCTCAGATGCTCACCTCTGAGGAGCTTGACCTAGGGACGGATTATGGGGGTTCCTCTGGCTGAAAGCTTAGACATGGCCATTTTCCAAGGGAAGCTCATTCCTCCACTCCTGCAAAAGCCCATAAACATGACCCTCACCCCACCTATGGAAAACAGGACACCCCAGTCTAGCCAAGTCACACAGCTGGTCCCAAACTCTAAGTTCAATGGACAATTGAATTAAATAAGGAAGGTAGGAAAGGGGGACTATGAGACATTTTTTGCCACCTCTACCTGCTTCTATCCAAGCCAAGACCTACAAGAAGCCACTTCCCAGGCATACAAGACATTGGGTTTATAGGCATTAATTCTATCACTCTAGCCCCTACAACATCAAGGCATCAGAATCCCAAAGGCAGCTCACTTGGAGCAGGTGTTGCAACTCCACACTAAAGGAAGGGAACACCTTCGCAAAGCAGACATAAATTGACCACCCACTGACAGGAGACGTTAAAGATTTTAGGTACTGAACTTTGGTCTATATGAATTGAACAAATTTTACTAAAAGAGAGCAATCCCAAGTCTCTTGACTCACCCATTATGACTTGAGCACCAGAGTTGTGTTCCTCCCTGATGGGTGCTGCACTGTTCCTCTGGGATGGGTAGGAATGGGGGACTATGAGACATCTTTTGGCCATTCTATCTGCTTCTGTTTATGCCAAGACCAAAGAAGCCACTTCCCAGGCATGCAAGACATCGGGTTTTTAGACATTAGTTATATTACTCCAAAGTATCTATTTTGGCGTTCTCAGCATTATTCCTTGGATCACTTCAATCTGTGCTTGAAAAATAGTGAACATTTCACTTTCACTAATCATATCCTCTTAGTAGAATTGGCAAGTTTCCCTGGTTTGTGATCAAAGCCACAACCCCTCCAGAAATAAATCACAATAATAGTTGGCATTTATTGAAGGCTGACTTTGCACATATGGAATTAGTCCTTAGCACCTTATGATGGAGGTACTAGTTTTGTCACCATTTAATTGATGAGAATGCTGAGACATGGTCAATAAGATAAACTTAGTAAAATACAGGAAAGAGTAATTAAATGGATAGGAATGTTGCTCAATGGTTTGTAGATTGCGTGGCATGCTCAAAGCCGAATTCAATTCCCAGCACCCACCCCCCAAAATGTAAATGCTAGAAATAAGACTTCAAACACTTCAAAATTCTGTTCTTGGTTGACACATTCTGCCAGTCAGCATCTTCAAAACTTTGATACTGTGGAGTGTACTGTAGTGGATTCTTTTAATATGGTGGACATTTAATTCATTTAAAAACACTTCTGTTTGGGAAAGAACTTCACTTTCAAAAGGATATCTTAAAAATGTGTTAAAATGGCACACTGAGGTCAACTGTGTCTGGTGGGGATCCACATCAATCAATAACAGCTACTCTAAACTATAAAAGTAATATATAGACTGTTCTCTCACTTGTGAGTTAGGAACAGGGACTTTCTCTTTCACAGAAGTGGAGTGGCAGTGACTGCAGGTCATGCCCAGAGCCAGACTGTACTGATTACCTCTGCAAGTAAGGAGAGACTTCACAAAGTGGTGAGGAGATATGTGTCTCTACTTCACATTAATTCATCCTCCCTTTTCTAAAAGCCTTCAAAGACTCTCCCTGGGGTAGTAACCTCCCAAGGGACAACATTTTCAAGAATGGCACCATTCCCCCATTACCTTTGACCCAAAACATCCAAACAGAGCCCAGAAAACGCATCCCGAGATCTCTTCCCTGGGGAGGCAGCAGGCACTCTTAAGAGGTTTCAGAATCTTTTAGAAGCCAGGGAATATGCATGGTAAATTATTTTAAGGGTATGAAAATGAGAAAGGGTCAGCTTTAAAGCTGATATGACTGTATTGTTTATAATGGGGTTAAATAACAGAGGGAATTTGTGTTCAAGGTTCAAAGTAATGTTTAACAGTTATTCAAGTAAAATGACTATTGAAACCGGATTCTCAGTTACTTATAGCCAAAGAAATTGAGATTAGCAATTTCCTAATGCAATGTAAAGGAAAAAGTCTAAGTCTATGGAAGATGGGGATATTGGAGGGCTTGAGCACATGCAACTAATTATCTGCCACCTGGCCACAGGACTTGGGATACCCTCCTACCTAAAGAATGTGAAAAACATTAGTGATGAAGCCCCATCAACCACCAAAGCTCTGGCAGGCTTCAAATGATGGTGGGGAATGCCACCATGGACCTAGGATTCAGGGTTTCAATAGGAATCATGTAATCCAAGATGAGTAGGGCCAAGTGGCAGGGCCTAACCTTCACTAGCATTTCAGTGTTTAAATACCAATACATGATCCAATCAATGGCATACTAATATACTCAACCTCTCTATTCAGGTAAGTTGTAGTTTCCAATAATGCTGACTGTAACCCATTGGGAATCAAAACATAGAAATAAATGACCAAAGAAACAAGTGTCAGAGGACTTTGGGTATTAACAAAGGCAGATTTGACAAAAAAAGAACTACCATATTCTGGACACTAAGCTTTTGTCTGACCTGTCATTTCCACCTTCCTTAGCCATACCGTGAAAGATGAGAATAAAGCACGACTCCTGTTACCATATGTGCCCAATGTGGAGCAGAAAAACACTGCAGTTAAGTAAAATGGCAGACATGGGCATAGGCAGGCAACCAATGTGCCTTTTAGTAAAGTAAACTGAGTGCAAGAAAAGTTTAACAACTTTATTTGAACAAATGGCAATTCATGAATCAGGCAGCTGTGCTAACCAGAAGTATTCATTCAGGAGCTTCACGAAGGGATGTAAAGGGAAGCTTTGATAGGACAAACAGGGAAATAAAACACAGAAAACATTTGATTGGTTGCAGTTATAACCATGCCTTATTTGGTGTATTCTGCTAGAAAGTCCCTAGCTATTTAATTATAAGTTAGAAGGCTGCTTCTGATTCATGGAGCTTAAGTTCTCTGTTTCACATAAGAACTCACCCAAGTTTCGCTTATGTTCACAAATCAAGCAAGATAAGGTCACCTGAGAGCTGGCTGGCTTCATCTGTCTGGTATTCTACAGGCCCAATCTTCATTTTAATTTACATCATCACATCAGACCTAAAAAGAACTAGCATTTGGCATTTTAAAAGCAAGAAGAAAAAGAGAACAGATCACCTGGTGACTGAAAGTGAAATTTTAAAAGAACTTAACTCCTACACATTTTTCCCCAAGGGGGCTGGGGTAATGCAATGAACCAAACAAGTGAGAAAAAAGCTGAGGGGAATAATTTTCCATAAAAGGTCTTTAAAAATGGAAAAAAATTAAAAAGCAGTAATCTCCAATCCATTTTTCCTCTTTCATGACAAAGTTTTTTTTGCCTAATTCTCCATTTCTCCAACAGGGCTGTTGCTAAGCATGATACCCGGGGCTCTTGCTAAAGTTAAGTGCCTGAGTGACTTTTCTGGAAAAGATTATTATTAATAAATTTAATAAATTTAATAAAAAGATTTATTAAGTCTTGGGTAGGACCCAGGAATAGGCATTTATGAAACATTTGTGTAGCTAAGTTGGGAAGAGATAGCTTAGGGAACATTTTTAGCCCCTCCTTTCAAAATGCAAAATAGGGACGGGGCAAGGAACAAATCCATCAATTATGTAAGTAAATATTTGAGACAGGCAAGCAATTTGAAATTAGGTTAAAGCAACTAGTCTTTTCCATGAGCAATATGGTCATGAAATTAAGCCACTTGGCCTCAAACACTGTATTTGATAAGCTAGGTTGATATAACACCTAACCTCTCAAATCTAAGCTGCTGAACATAATTTCAGTCTTCTTGCTTCACACTTCAGGGTTCATCCACAGAGAAACCAGTTCAACCCACTGTGCAGAGACTCAGGTTCTTCTTCTGTGTGACTCTCCCATTTTCTCCATGCAACCAGTAGCTGGGAATGAGAGGCCTCCAGAGGGAAGATGTTTATGGGTGAGGCTTGAAAATGACACACATTCTATTAGCCAGAACCAAGGAATACAGTCATTTCCGACTGACTGCAGAGGAGACTGGAAAATGTGGTCCAGCTGCATAACCAGAAAGAAGGGAGCACAGAATCTGGTGAGAGTCTCTACCACAGAGATGAATAGAAATTAAAGGGTGAAATTTTGCAATTTAAATATCTGAATACGTGTAGCTAATAAGTATGGCATGTGGTCTTACTGGACCACTGCCAGGAGCAACACCTAACATTTTTTGGAAATGCAAACTGGGGCCCATCCCAGATCTACTGAAATAAATCTGAATTTGCAGGCACATCAAAATGTGAGAGTCACTGTTCTTGCCAATTCAAAATTGTCTCCAAATAGTTGAATCTTATGATAACTTTAAAGGTCAATGGAAATAAAAAAGATTCTGATTCAATTAAAATTCGCCAGACATGTCACCTCAAATTTAACAGCAGTTGGAATAATTATCTCACATGTGCCATGATGGTGCATTTCAAATTCAGATTTACAGATTCTTGTATGCTTCTAAAGTTTTAAGTCCTAATAATTATCTTTAAAATTCTGTAAGTGCATGAAGAACACACAACATCAGAATTCATAAAAACAGGCCTATTTGATCTTTGAGATTGTTTGAGGAAAAATTCAGATCAGTAAGTTGAGAAGCACAGGGGATAATGGTTACATTAATTGGTGATGGGGTCAAAGTTCAGGATTACTAAAAGTTTTGAGCACCCGTGAGTGCAGACATAACTTACTTTAGTTCACATGCCAAGTTCAGCCAAGCAGCATTGACAGCATCACATTATTTCTTTATGGAAAATCTCTCTTATTTGTCGAGTTGCAAGCTCCCTGGCAAAGTCACTGCCACAGTACCATTAGACACAGAAGAGAGGGTCTACACAGGCATGGGGAAAGAATCTCCTGGCAGATAACAGAAGGCATTCTGGTACTTCAATTGCCCTCCCTAAATAAGATTGCTTGTTTTAATTTTAAAGTACACACCAAGCATGTTCTCTAGAAAAACAAAAATTTCACTATCTTGGATACTGCAAATCTTCCTTAAAACACAGACATTAGGAAGAAGTCCAACATGGGCAGTGTGCATACAGGTGCAATAGGTTATAAGCCTGCCAGGAAAAGCTGATTGCTCTTATTACTATCATCATTTTTATTATTCTCAATGCTTCCTTTAGTACTTATTTTACCTGCAAACCACCAGGAAAGTGAACATATAAAGAAGAAAAGAAATTTAAATTCTTATTAATAATCAAACCTGCTAAGGCTAATAACATAAACCATGACCTAGGACCAGAGTGGTCAGGGCATCAGTAAAACCAAGTACTTAGATTTCAGGACCTCAAATATTTCCAAGATCTCTATGAACTTGGGCAAAAGGGTCAGGATCTGGAACACATCTGACCTGCATTCTTATGAGCCCAAACTCATCACTGGCTCATGGGTGTCATATCAGCAACCAGAGACTCAGTGATCTCAATTCAAACCACATGGAAGCCAGATACAAAAAGCCTTGTAAGTATGGACCATTTCCTTTTAAAACATGATTCAGTTTTATCTCTTTAGAGAAGAGAGGGAATACCAGCAGAATATATTGATGCAATTTGAGCTACGCTTTGACAAATAAGGGATGAGGAATTCTCTAGTAAATAAAGACAAATAAAGATACTGAAACATATAACATTTAAGAGAAGAAAAGACATAGGAGCTGAGAAAACTATAGTTTTCAAACTGCTGTCTATTGAGTTCTTGTGGGAGATGCACTGGGGAATTATACCAGCCAGGACTCAGCCTGAGGAGCTATGTGAAAGTTTTACACAATAGGCTCCTTCTTGGACTGGAAAACTGAACAGAGAAAATTTGAGAACCAATGATGTCATTCAAGCCTGCTTCTCAGGTCTGTGGTCCACCAATCTGATGACTGGGCAGGGAAATAACAGATACCCTGGACGTTCTTAGGACACAGCCTTTTGGGCTGAAAGCATGCAATTCATGTTGGGGGTCCTGATTTCTACCATTGTCACTGCTATTGCTATTTAATAGGATTTGGCACCATAATTGTTTTTTTAAAAAAATATTTTTCCCCTTTTCTCTTCAAATCTAAAAGTTAGCTGAAGTTACCCAAAACGCTAGGAAAAAAAAAATCTGAACACAGAATTTGCAAATGCTAAATTCACTGAAACATTCTGTGGATTGTCTTATAAAAGAAAACACACAAACGTGCACTCACACACATGTGCACATACATGTACATATATTTCCTCCAGCCTTAGGGAAAATCTTCTTTTTCTTTGTTTTTAACTTGTGGACACAGTGATGGAATTCAAACATCAGTGAAACCTGATAACCCTGGACACATAGCAACTATCCAAACCACTGCACTAAGAGATTTGTCCAAAACACTAGCCTGGATTCGGACATGTCCCTGGGTAAACATATCCCCATTCCCTGTCCCTTAATATGCCTACTTGTGAAAACCCAGTGCTGCCATGATTTATTTGTCCCAGCTAAATGAATGTATTTTTTCCAGGCAAAGCTTGTGTTTTAGTCAGCTTTTTTTGCCACTGTGACTAAAAGATCTGACCAGACAATCATAGAGGAGGAGACGTTTAGTTAGGGGTTCAAGGTTTCAGAGGTCTCAACCCATAGACTGCAGGCTCCATTCCTCAGGGCTCGAGAAGAGGCAGGACATCATGGTGGAAGAGTGTGAGAGAAGGAACCAGCTCACATGATGATCAGGAAGCAGGGAGAGAGGTCTCCACTTGCCAGATACAAATATATACCCCAAAGCCACGTCCCCCAATTCCCACCTCCTCCAGCCACACCCTACCATTTCAGTTACCACTCAGTTCATCCCTATCAGGATCACTGATTGGGTTAAGACTCTCACAACCAAATCATTCTCCTCTAAACCTTCTTGCATTTTCTCACATGTGAGTTTTGGCACCTCACATGCAAACTATTAACAACCTGTAATAGGCAGAAAGATCTCTGAACACCCTCATACCAGTCACTGTAGAAATTTTGGGATTTTAATACTTGCTGTGCCCCTTTGAGGATGTAAAGCTCTGCTACCCAGAACTATTTCCAGAGGGACAGGGAGCTGTGGCTTTGAAATGCAAATATCCAGAGAGATGCTCTGGCTGTGACTCTTGCCTGGTCCTGATGAGAGGGAAAACCTGACAGAGCACAGCCCTGGCCCTGACCTGAACCATAGCCCCCCATCATAAAGATGGAGAAATCTGTTTCTCTGGGTAAGCATCAGATGGAACACCCAGGTGACCTTGTCACAGGGCCCAACCCCCTTAACAGCCTTTGCTGCCTTTCCCTGAGCCCTTCTTAGCCTTTCAATATTATTCTGCCTTTGGTTTTGGTGAAGCTGAGTCTGTTCACAGTGGACTCTCTTCCCTATTGCCATAGATGGTACCGAATGGAGTCTATCCTTGGGTGTAACTGCAGCCCAGTTTTGTTCATCTTTGACAAACCTAAGCTATAGAGTCATTATAAATACGACATACTTCAAGTTTTTGCTATAAACATACAGTGATGGAAATGACACCCGGCAGCTGGTCTTCTGACATCATCCTTCAGGACTCACAAAGTCCAGGACCTCAGCACCAAGCCAGTGACGCTGTCCCTCATATTGGGCATGTTCCATTTACTTTCATAACTCAATGTGCAGAGACAAATTAGAAAACGGTAGATTGACAGGAGCTCCTTTAGAAAAGAGGTGTAGCCCTTGTCTGCACCCACACAGAGGGGACGGATCATGGCCCTACACAACAGAGCTTCCAGCCCAGCCTCCAGGTCAGACAGAATGTTCCCAGAGAGATGCTGCAAGGACGTGTGGTATGAAAATTGTCAGAATCAAAAAGGAGTCATTTGTGTCAAATGCCAACAAAAATAAGTGAATAAAGCCAGGAGGTTAAAAAAGAAAATAAAGCAGGCCCTCATGCACACAGGACTAAGATAAGAACCAATACAGGCTCTCTGAAGGGCTCCTAAGCACATATGCCTGTAACAAGTACTGCCAAGCACTTTCCAAACTACAACTTGCCTCCTGAGTCACAAGGACAGCTGGCTGATATGTGAGAACATTTGCCTGATATGTTGTCTCCATAATCAACTAACATCAACTCCTGCCTTAAGCTCCTGTAGCCAATATTCTTTGTCTCAAAACAAATTATACATATTTTTCCCTTTTGCCTTTAAATTTTCCCTTGCCTGAATCTCCTCAGATATGACCCGGGTCCACCACCACACACACACCATATTTCAATACTTCTTGGCTACTCCCTAATAAATAACTTTAAAGAATCTTTTCCCTGTTTTTTATTTAGTTTGACCGAGGAATACAGTTGACTGGACCAGAAACCTGAGAGCAATGGTCATGTCCTCTTCATGACAAGATCCTAAGAACTGTGCCTGGCACATTGATGGTGCTGGGTCCACAGAGTGAATGAAAGCCCAAGTGGATAAGACCTGCACAGCTGTAACTCTCCACCCAGACATCCCAATTCTTCCTAGGTAACTCCGTGTGCGTGCGTGCGTGCGTGCGCGCGCGCATTTGGAAGCAGGACTCAAGGCTGGAGAGGGTAGCTGTCTTTGACAATGGGGAATGTTCTTTTCTAAAGAGGTCCACTAGATAGGCCCCAACAAGACATGCACAGTAGTCATATACAGACATGGTGTATTTTTTAAAGACACTAGAGACTTTAAGAAGAGGGCTCAGGGAAAAAAATCAAATGGGCCATACAACTCTGATTTTCTGAGTTTTATTTGCAGAGAGAAGAAAGGAAAAGAGGAGATTTTGTTAGTCTCTTTCGTCTCTGAGCTGACCAGTTTTTCCTGAAAATGAGGATATGAATCTTCAGTTAGCTCTCCACATCTGTTCTTGCCATTGGAAAGTCTTTCTGCAGTCACTGACCTCAGGACAAGTGTGGGATGAAAATGAATTATGTCTTAAACACTTAAATGCTTTAGACAGAATCAAGCAGATGCCTTACACCCGATGGTTCTTTCTCTCAGAATGACCCTATTCCCAGAGCAACAATTGGGTGGGGTGGGGGGGGCATTTTCTGACTGATTTTTCTGTTTGGATGATAGGGACCTGAAGATTCAGCTTAAGATACTACACATACATGGTATTTACAGAATAGTCCAAATAAGCCTTGGGACTAATGATCCCTTCTCAAGATCTCTCATCAGGTCATCCTGAAGCCCAGGTATGGCACAGGAGTTGCCTGGAGGGCTCCAAGCAATAGTCACAGGGAACACTTCTTTCCTGCTCTAAGCCTTGGTCTTTTTCAGAAAAGTTAGATAAAAAGAGAGGCTCACTAAATGACACAGGGCAGAAAATAACTATTATTCTTCTAAAGACATGCTGTATTTGTTATTGTCAAGCCATTTCTGTACCTTATGCTAGGCCTGAATGATTGCCCTACTGCAAAATACATGACACCTGCATGCAGACTTTCCCAAAATATTTCACAGAAAAGAAAGCAGATAACACTTTCGTCTGTATCAAGTATACCACATATACTACCAGTATTATCACTAATAATAACAAGTCAGACATTGATATGAAGTTTAATTTATGCTTCAAAGTGTCAAGATATTCATATGTCTAACCTATGGGATGCATATTTAAGGAGCAATTACTATGTATGAAAATAGCAAACAAAACAAAAATTTTCACCTTCCCATATCTTATGGGGCAGATGGAAGACAAACCAGTACTCCAAGCCCTTTTCTGGGATTAATTTAATTTTTGAGGTATTAATCCTTACCTCAACCCTCTAAATCAATGTCTATTGTGCTCCTAATTCCAGGGTGATACAACTGAATCATAAGGATAGACTTGCCCAAGGTCACATGGATGAAAAAAGAACAGGAAAAGAGTCCTTTTTAACCAACAGAGGGTTTTATTAGCTTGTGACTGATACTGCCAGCTGTGTGTGCTATTGACCAGCCCATCTTTTCATGTGAGATCTTAAATGATCATGATAAATCTAATTTAAAACTTAAACTTTTTGTATGTTAGGAGTTGGGTTGTCTATAACAGAGAACTAGCTACAGTGCATAAAGCAAATCGGCATCTTATTTTTCATATACAGCAAGAAGTTGTAAGCTGGGGCCCCAGGGCTTCCACAGCTACTCCAAAATGATTTCAAGGACCCTAGTTTACTTTCCTGTTCCATTCAGTGTCTCTCTAGGGGTGGGTTTTATGCACGTTTGGCCTCAATCTTTTTCTTTTCTCTGACATATATTATTGTACATATTTAATGGAGTTCAGTGTGATATTCCCATACAGACATGCAGCATGAACTGATCAAATCCAACAAAATTCTCCACCTTCTCCCAACCCATACACCTTTTTATCTTTAGTGTTCACCTTCTGCTTTCAAGTCACCTTTTAAAAAATTCTTTAACTTTATTTCTCTCTTTTAGATATACATGACAGTAGAATGTATTTTGACATTATACTATGATTCATACATGGAGTATAATATTTTTAGCCTCCACATATGAGAGAAAACCTATGATACTTGTCTATCTGAGTATGGCTTATTTCATTTAACATATTGTCCTATATAGTTCCATCCATCCAATAGACATGGGTGTTATATTCTCAGTCACTATACTTTCACATTCCAGGGAAAAGAAAAGAAAGTGAACAAACAAACAAAAACAACTCTTCCCAAATGAATTGGCACCTTGAAAAAAGTTTTATCAGTAGTCTGATTAGTAATACATGCTTTCCTCTCATCAGGCAGAATTGGGCACATTATCACTCAAAACAAAATTGGAAGTTGTATCATGCAGAAATCATAAAGAGTAAGTGTGTGTTAGCAAAGCTCTCCTACTTTGAACCTCAGGATGGTCCTGGATATTTTTGGTCCCTTGCATTTTTTAATAAAATTTAGTCATTTCCCAGAAAAAGAAAAATGCAGGGATTCTTCTTGTGTTTGCATTGAAAATTTATATATATGAGAAGACCTGATATTGCTACCATATCAAATCTTATAATCAATAAACACGATTTGTTGCTATACTTAGACATTTAAATCTCTCAACAGTCTTGGGTCATTTTGTACAAAGACATGCATATTTTATTAGATACATTCTTAGCTATGTAAGAATTTTGGTGTTATGGCAAATGAGATTAAATTTCCCATTATAAGTATTTGTTGCCAGAACATGGAAATGAAGTTCACTCTCATTGATCTTCAATCCAGTGACATGAACTTAATTATTCCAATACTTGGCATAAACTCTTGGATTTCTGCAAAAATCAGATGTTTGTGGTAATAATTGACACATTTATTTCTTTCTTTACTTTTTTTTTGTTCTTATCCTCCTGCTGCTCATTCCTGATTTTATGAAGTTCTTCACAGACTACGATGCCAAAGTAATGTGGACTTCACAAAGTGAGTTTGGAAGTGTTCCTCTTTTCCTATTCCCTAAAGGAGTTTGAGGATAATCAAAATGGTTTATATCTTAAATACTTGTAAGGGTTCACTGGGGAAGCCAGACAGGCATGAAGCTCACTTTGTGAGGAGGGTTTTAGTTATCAGTTCAGTTATCTTATTTGAAGAGATGCATACCCTTAAGTATTTTAATTTTGGTGATATCATAAATTGTATCATATTTTTAAATTTAAATGCTTTGAGTAATAACCTTAATAATTGTTCTTCGGTCTAAGATAATTCTTTAGAGATAATTTGGAATTCTTTTTATAAGCGAATATTGCGTCCCAGACAGTTTAGTTTCTTGCCAATTTTTTTTCTCTTATTGTTTTTGCTTACCCTACTGAACTAGTTAGAACTTGCATCAGAATGACGAGAAAGGACAGCACTGCCTTGTTCTAGATGTGAGAGGGGAAGCCTCCAGTGTCTCTTCTCACTTTAGTATAATGTTTTACTTTAGTTAATTGCCATTTAAAATTTTCTGCCTTGTGATGGTGAAGACCCTTTTTTGATTCCACTTTATATATAATGGTCAATGTTTATTTAAAATTTTAAGTTTTAGCATTTGGCCAAAGGTTTACAATATATGTCTTTAATTGGAGTCTAATTTGAACCACTTCTTGTGTAATTCAAGAAACCTAAGTTAATGTACTCCAATTTCACCCTCTTATAATTTTTGCCATATACTCAGCTTTTACATATGTTCTCTCTATAAAATACACAGCTACTACTTTTGCTTTAGACAGTTATCTTTTGAGTCAATTAAAAGTAAAACAAAATCAACATTAATTATTCCATTCCCTGTACTTTTCATTTATTTGCATAGATCTATTTTTTAATCCAGTATTATATTATTTTTTGCTTGAAATTTTTCTTCTAATTTCTTAGTAAGTCTGCTAGCTATGGATTCTCTCAATTTTTGTTTGGCTGACATGGTCTTTATTTCTCCTTCAATGATGGGGGGCAGGGGAGCATTATACATAGAATTCTGGGTTGAAAGTTTTTGCTTTTAGCACCTTAAGATTATCATTCTGTTGTCTTTTGGCTTACATGTAAGGAATTACATGTAAGTAAGGAATCTTGCAAATTCTCTCCCTTGTTACTCTGTAGGTCATGTGTCTGATTAGTTCTCCATAGATATAGTTTTATCTTTTCAATAATGTCATATAAATGAAATTATACATTATGCAACTTTTTCAAATTGGTGTCTTTCGCTCAGCCTCTCAGTTACTGCATCAATTGTTCCTTGTTATTTATGAACAATATCCCTTGTATAGATATATTCTAGTTTGTTTACCCATTTATCTATTGATAGACATTTGGATAGTTTCCAGTTTTCAACTATTACAAATAAAGCTGCTATGAATATTCATTTGCAGGCTTTGTGTGAACATAAATTTTCATTTCTTCACCCAGGATTGCTTGACTAAAGGATAAATTTATATTTAAATTTATGAGAAACTGACAAACTATTTTCTAAAGTGACTGTATCAGTTTTCATTCCTACCAGCAACTTAGGAAAAAGATCTATGCATCCCATCCTAGCCAGTTCTGCATATTTCAGACTTTTGTATTCTAGCCATTCTAAGTACTGTGTGTTGATTTTTCACTATGATTTTAATGTGCACTTCCATAATGGCTAATGATATTGAACAGCTGTTCATATGCTTATTGCCATCATTATATTTGCTTTGGTGAAAAGTCTCTTCAAGTCCTTTGCCCAATTTTTGAAATAATTGAGTTGTTTGTTTTCATGTTTGAGAACTGAGAGTTCATATATATATTTGGACACAATATTTTTTATGATAAATGATAGGTTAATATTTGATCCCAGCGTGTGGCTCAGATTTTCATGCTTTTGACAATGTTTTACATCGAGTAAATTTCCTCACTTTGTTACATCTCAATTTTTGATTTTTTTTTTTTTTTGGTGTTGTATCCAAGAAATTTCTGTGTGTTTTTTCTTAAAAAATTTGTAGTTTAAATTTCTAAATTACATCTCTGATTCATTTTATTAGTTTTCTCTGTGGTGCAGATATGAATTTGGGGCGGGGGTTGCACATGAATATCTATTTCAACATCATCTGTGGATTCCATTGGATTATGAGCTTTGAGTTTTGTTGAGATATCTGAGGTCAGTCTTATTGTTGTTTCTTTTAAGGTAAATTAGTTTTGGTAGTTTTATTTGGACTGTTTGAATTTTGTTCTCTTTTATATAACTTTTTTCAGTTTAAGGATAATATTTCCTGGCATGGCTTCTCTGTGTTTATCTTGATTGAGTTTGATGGAGATTTTTGAATCTCAGGCCGTATGCCATTCCAAGAGATTGGAAAACTCCCAGCCAGTATCTCTTCAATTATTTTTATTTCTCTACTATTTCTTGTTACTCTACTGTTTAGCCTTAAATTTTGCTACTGCTTATGCCAGGCATATATTTGAGATTTTTGCCATGTTCACTGTACTTCTTGTCCTTATATCCCTATTCCCATAGTTTAAAATTGTCTGTTTTTGTGCTTCAGTATGACCATTTTTTCTTGACCCACTTTCCATTTCTCTGATTATTTCTTCTGATGTTTTAAATCTTCTATTAAAGACACAAATACTTAATTTCAGGACCAGAAACATCTTTTAATTCTTTTTGACAGGCTACAGTTCTCTAGTAAAATTTTCCATCTTTTCATCTACCCTTTTTTGATATTTAGCATGATTTTAGTGTATCCCCCAAAACCTATATATTGAAAACTGAATCCCCAATGCAACAGTGTTGAGAAGTAAGACCCTTCAGAGTTGATTAGGTGTTGGGGTACCACCCTCACAAAATAATTAAGGCTGTTATCATAGGAATGGGTTAATTTATAAAAAAAGAGAACTCTGCTCCCATCTCCCCTCTCTTTACCTTTCACCATGTGATTGATGCCTTCTACCATATTATGGCTTAGACAAAGGACCTCTCCATTAATTTCCAATTTACCAGCATCCAGAACCATGAGTCCAATAAATACCTATTATTCATAATTTTCCCAGTCTGTGGTATTTTGTTATAGTAGCAGAAAAGAAATTAACACAGTATTAATAATTAAAATTACTTTAAAATCATGTCTTAGAACTCTAATAGATGTATCACCTGTGAGCCTGTTCCTATTGTCTGTTTTGTCTTCTTTTCCTGCTTGACATGCCTGCCAAATGCCACATTAAGTGACAGAAATTCCGTCCAGTGGACTATAGAGGATGTTGATAATGTTATTTTTCCATGAAAGGATTCACCCTTTCCCCTACAAGTAGTTAGTACAGGACAGATCTCTTTGACTTAAGCATGACTTGATACCCCAGATCCTGTTTCACACTTTTTAATGTTTGGTCCAGATTTGTTTCTCTCTCTTTTCTATGATGAAGTTCTTATGGGATCCATATGAGAGCCAGAGGTGTTTCCCGGGACACTTTGGTGCAGCAGATGCTAAAGTTCATTTTTCCTCTTCCCCAATCCCTACCATGAAATCACTGGAAACTCTATTCAGTATTTAATGCAATTTCCCCTCCTGTGAAGCTTTAAAAATAAGCACACTCCTTTCAAGAAAGCTTAGGGTAAAATTCAGGCCTTATTTCTCTTCAATGATCTTGATCTCTCTACTTATGATCCTGCTGCTTTGGCCACCAACTATGAGGTTTTGTCTCCATAGTCCCCAGACAATGGCCAGAAGGATTGATGGCTTCCTGTTTTCTAGAAGCTCTTCTCTACTCTCTTCCCAGATTCTTGTCTGCCTGTTATAAGGGAAGTATAATATTTTAATGAGCTTTTCTTCCCTCCAGGACTTAGGGATCTCAATACCAACTGCATCAGAATCTCTTGATGTCTCCAAATATTTTTTTTTTCCTTTTACATGTTACTGGGCTCAATTTGCTGGTATTTTTGAAGATATTTTGCAGCTGTGTTCTTAACAGACACTACTCCTTTCTTGCAATATCTTTATCTTGAGTGACTCTCCTCAAAAGAGGCACCCACCCAATTCTCCAAGATCCCAAATTATCAAGTTATCTTCCTTATCTGCAAATTAAATCTCTTACATAGATTTCAGGGCTAGAGCCAAGAGTGACTGGACATTAATTTTTATAGCAGTAAGTTATAGCATAGGGCTCTTTTCAGTAGGAGAACTATGAACCAGGGAAAGGCTGGGGCTGACGTAGGATCATCCAGAGTTCCTAGCTTCTTAGAGAGGAAGCCAGGTGTCAGGCCAGAATTGATGTTTCAATTATAGTTCACTCTAAGATGGAATCTGTTTTGCCAGAATGAGTGGGTGGTTTTGGAGAGGATTTTTGTTGCTGTTTGTTTTATCACTGTGCTGTGTAGTTGAATTAATTCAACCGCTACTTATTGAGCCTTCATTGAGGATTCCTCCTCAAGTCTACCATTTTTAAAACTGACTACTAAATATGTACTTCTGATATTGCCACTGCTGTTTTCATTAATTTTCTTTGACCAAAGGATAACATCTACTTTCTTACTTTGGCACTTAAGATTTCCTATAATTTGTTATTTATTTTATCATCTTTTTTTGCTTCCTAGTATGTCTACTAAATGCCAAATTAGGTGACAGAAATTCTGCCCAAAAGACTATAGAGATTCATGCATAAGGTTTTGCCAACACTGTCCTACACAACTTCCAAAGGATTGGTAGCTTCCTGCTCTCTGGAACCTCTTCCCTATTCTTTTCCTACATCCTTTCCATGACACCAGTCTAGTTTTAAAATATTCTCACTGCTGCTACCAACAAGATATTTTGGAAATAAATCAAAGATAGTACCTAGTTTAATTTTCTAAGTCATGAGTGTGGGCTGAATTGAGTTCTAAGACCCAAATGGGGGTTACCTACAATACCTCCTTCATCTAGGAGACAACTTCCTATCATTCTCCCAGGCAAGATATCAGTCAGGCACTCAGTCCTTTAGACATGACCCATCACTGTGTCCTAAGAGCCTATTCTCCTTTTTCTCACCTTATTGATTGAACAAAAAAGACAAGCCCCCTAGGAATTGGATCTCTGTAGATGGGCAGGTCTCTGAAAGGAGGAAATGAGCATTTCTATAGGGTATCATTTGCAGTTCTGGGCATTCTAGGAATAAAGAGATTGTGTTTGATCAAAATTATCAGTCCCAATGCTAATTATGCTCAATACATATGAAAAAAAAAGACCTTTGACTACTCACAATATAAGGAAATCCTGAAAATACAAATCCTTGCTTCTAGGCATGGTGGTGTAAGCCAGTAATTCCAGCAGCTGAGGAGGCTGAGGTAGGAGGATCATGAGTTCAAAGCCAGCCTCAGCAACTTAGTGAGGCCCTGTCTTTAGATAAAATATTTTTAAAAATAGGCTGAGGATGTGACTCAGTAGTTAATCACTCCTGGGTTCAATCCCTAGTACTCGCCCCCCGCCCCCCGCTTCAAAAAAATCACTCCTAAGGTATGTTTGAAAACTATGATATTTAAGCATTGTGCAAAACAAAGTGCTTGCTGCTTTGTGTGTTTGTAATGAATTATAAATTATGTTTTCTCTTTCTCCCACAAGTTCTGCATTTCCCCTGCTTAGGACCATTTTCTATTGCTAAGTCCATTCTCAGAGCCTTCTGATACATCAGCTTGTTGTTGAGGTGATGTGCGGGAGCTGTAATTTATTGGAACAGGTAGGGAGCATCTTATTCTTTGGTTCATTTTTGCAGCCAAGGAGTCCTAAAGTTTAAAGCCCCATTTAGGTGCATTCTCATTCATTTTTCACTCCTCCATTCCTTTCATTAAAGTTCTGAGAGCAGGAGAGGAAAAAAATGAGAAGAATCTCATCCAAGGAGACTTTGTCAGAGAATCATAGTACAGACTCATTTTATGCCTCTGCTTTCCTATTATTTGTAGAAAAATATTTTGATTTCTAGTACAGTCTTCTTATTTTCTGTTAATTTCTCATGGGAAGACCAGACTGGCAGTTCAGGGTTACAGATAAAATTGAGAATTCCTGCAGTAAATTTCTTGCTTACAAAACCAAGTTTACCAGTTTTGTAAAATACAGAGATGACTGAACCCTACTTGTTCTGAGTGAAGCCAAGAAACCCCACTACTTGGGACAAGTGGGTAGGAACCCTACCACCTGGGACAGGTGGGCAGAAAGGGACTCCACTCCTTGGGACAGGTGAGCAGAAAAGGGCTGCCACTGCCTGTATGCACAGACAAGTGTTAGAGAAGGAACCTGGCTTTAGCCCCAACTATTGCTTGCAGATTGACAATCTTAGACTCTTGCTTAACCCTTCTGAGTTCAGTTTCCTCAAAAGTAACTTAGAGATAGGATAAAGAGGGCTTTTAAAGATGAAATGAGATTGTGTATGTTCCCCATTCCAAATTATTGGTATTGCTGTAGTTTCCTGGTTTTCATCAAGCATGGACCCATCTCTTCATCTCAAAGATGCCTTCCCAGCAGCGCAAAGATGGAATGAGTGGAGTCAGGAGTGCCGGTAACAGAAGAATCTTCCATACTGCTTCCAAAGGGCCTCAATGTGTCAATCCAGCTATCACAGCAGAGGGAGGAGGGTAGGTGGGTGCTCTGTTGCTGGTAAGGAACGCTCCACTGACCTCTAATGTGTAAAGAGAGATGCACAGCCAATGTATGCTGAACCGTTTGTGGGTGCTGGTGTGTCCAAAATGAGCTTTTAAGGGGAAAAACAAAAAATTGATCTAAAGCTCACCAGAATTAAAACCATTCTCTTGTTAGTACTGTGCTAGCTAGCTACATTTATTCCCTGCAAACCCAGCAATTTCTAATAGTAAGGAAGGAGAATAAGAGGAGGAAGGGTCATACTGTGGTTCCTTTCAGTTCTAAATATGTACTTCTGATATTGCCACTGCAATATCAGAATATCAGCAATATCAGTTGTGCTCTTGTGCAGGCCCAGGTTTTCTGAATTCAACACTGAGATGAATATTTGACTGAGCAGTCCACATATAAATATTTAAAATAAAAAATTATACTTTTATGAAGAAAAATTTAACTTAAGCCATAGTAACCCCATAAATATTCATTAGACAGATAACACCTATTATGAACTAGGCATTAGGAATAAAACAACTACAGTGGATGCTATGGTTTAGGTAGTAGGTGTCCCCAAAAGTTCATGTGTGAGATAAGGCAATAAAGTTTGGAGGGGAAAGGATTTAAGTTAATCAGGGCATTAATCCCCTCAGAGGGATTAATTTGGTGGTAACTCCAGGCAGATAGCTGGTGGCTCCAGGAGCTGCGTCAATGAGGGTGTAACCTTGAGGCTTATATTTTTTCCTTGTTGAACAGAGGTTTCTCTCTCTCTCTCTCTCTCTCTCTCTCTCTCTCTCTCTCTCTCTCTCATTCCTGGTGCCATGTCCTCAGATGCTTTTCTCTGCCATACACTGCTGCCTTCTTGTTCTCAGGTCTAAAGGAATGGAGTTGGCCATCGAGGGACTGAGACCTCTGAATTCTTAAGCTCCAAATTAAATTTTACCTCCTCCATTTGTTCTTGTCAGATCTTTTGGTCCCAGCAGCGAAAAAGCTGACTAAAACAATGCAGAAGGGAAAACAAATATACAAAGTGTTCAATAGAACTATTCCCTGGACCCAGGATCTCTCAACCTTGGCACATTCAAAAATTGACATTTTTCTGTGGGGAGCTGTCCCATGCATGATGTTTAGCAACATCCCTGGCCTCTACCCACTAGATGTTGACTGCATTCTTCCCAGTTTTGACAACCCCAAATGTCCCTGGGAAATGGTGAGGAGGGAGCCGCTCTAGTTGAGAACCATTGCCCTAGTTCCAGAGTGAAGATCGAGGACTAAGAGAATTCACGTCTGCTACCCCTGGATTCAGACACACCTCATTCTTGTTAGTAATTACTGAACTGGTCCTGTGACCCTGGCTGTTGCCTCTGTTCCTCCCCAGAGGGGAAAAGAGAAGGGAGAAACCTGAATCATCTACTGGGGAAGGTTGAAACCCAAGTCAAGGCAGAGAGCTTCTAAAAGAATGAGTCCCAGAGAAAGACAATGGAGGACCACCATGACAACTAGTAGGCAAGAAAGAAGTCCTCCCCACTTCCTGATCCAATGAACAAGAGAAGGAAGAACCCAGAAACAGACGGGAGAGAAAGCTCAGAGGCAGAAAGCATCTTCTCCATGTCTCTGAACTTTGTCCAGTATGAAAAGGTGATTATTATTTGGCCTTCCATAACTGAAGTTTCCACATCTGTAGATTTAACCAACAAGATAAGAAATGCCAGGAAAAAAATTGTGTTTGTACTAAATATGTACAGATTTTTTCTTGTTATTATTCCCCAAACAATTTGATTAAAAAAATATGCATAGTATTTATATGTATAATACTGTACATAATTAAACACGAGTTAAAGTATATTGGAAAATGTGCACAGATGATTATAAGCAAATACAATGTCTTTTTATATGAGGCTCTTAAGCATCTGTAAGTTTGATTATCCTTGGAGGGTCCTGGAGCAAATCTCCAGTGGACACTGAGATATATGACTAATTTAAACCATTGTACAGGTACTTCTGCTTCAGACCAAGAGGGTAAGCAGGAAGAGGTTTCTTCTCATGTCTGAGAAGACAAAAACGGAATTTGAAATAAGTTTTCAAGATACTGGGCATGAAACAATGCTATTCATGGTTGCTGATAGATGGGAAAAATAATCAAGGTGGTTCCTATGATTGCTCCAGTGTAGTGCCTTGAGACAGTTCCCAGGCTGTGGTGCAGGTAGGGAAGACCCAAGCAGGGCCATATCAGGTCCGAGTAGAGGAGAGGAAACAAATCATTGCTGAGTCCTGGTGACCAAATACATAACTGGAGTTCTGAGGACACAGCACTGGAGAGGTAAGCATTGTAAACCCGCCAGTTAAGACCCGGTTTGTCAGCCTGGATAAACAGCAAGATGCCACTATCAGCTGGCTCCAGGAAAAACTTCAGATATTACAAGAAGAGTAAAAGTAGTAACATGGAGCATGATATTCTAATTCTAAAACTGATCAAAAAAGTGGGAGTGGCTGTCAGATGAAGGAAATTACAGAGCAAAGAATATCATCATGAACAATTAAAGTGTTTATATTTTAACAAAGAAGTCAATTCAACAGAGGACAAAACCATCTTAAATGTTTATGTACTAAATAATAGGGCATCAAAACACCTGAAGCAAAACTGATAGAAGAAAATAATAGGCAAGAAAAAAAATAGGCAAAATATTTCTGATAAAGAAAAATGTAGGATTCACATTACCCAATTTCAAGACTATTAAGCAATGAAGACTATGTGGTACTGGCATCCAGCTAGATTATGGAACAGAATACAGGGTTGAGAAATAGACCTGCACGTAGTTGGGCAATATTTTTGACAAAGGTATAAAATCAATTTAGGGAGAAAAGACTATCTTTTAAAACAAATAGTGACAAGGATATTAAAGAAAAATAAAAAAAAAGAACTTGAACCCATATTGCCTCTTGTACAATGTACAAAGATAAATCAAAATTAAAATTCTAAAATTGTAAAAATTTTGTAGGAAAATAGGTGTGAAAATCTTTCTGACTTTAATATAGAGAAATATTTCTTAGAAATAACATTGAAAACATGATTCATAAAGAAAAAATTATCTTATATCTCATCAAAATTTTTAAAAACTTGCTTTTTTAACTTTTTATTTGTTTTTGTTTTTCATTAAGAGAATGAACATCAATTTAATGATACTTGGAGGATTCAAATGTAAATAATAAATGTCCTAGACTTTCAAGTGACACTTAGCATTTCTGATCAAGACAAAAGGGGCCCTTTATTGTGATGATGCCTGAAATGAGCCCCATAACTGTCTAGCCATTTCAAAAATGCCCAGTAGTCAGGATGAGATCAGCTGGCTCTAAGCAAGGAGACCTAAATGGAATTCAAGCCCAGAGAATATCTATTTAGTCTGAGCTTGACATTGATATGAACATTTGCTTGGTTTCTATTTGCATATATACCTGTTTTAGGTAATACTTAGAGACAGAATTTTAACATTCAGACACACTCTCTGATTACCAGAACTTTTGTAGGGAATAGGTACTAGGGGTTGAACCCAGGGATGTTTTACTACTAAGCTACATCCTCAGTTCTTCATATTTTCTATTTCAAGAGAAGGTCTTGTTTAGTTGCTGAGTTCTCAACTTGTTATCCTCCTGACTCTGTCTCCCAAGTCACTGGGGTTACAGTTACACACCACCATGCCCAGCTCTGATTAACACAATGATGTTTTAAATGTTGCATAATTTTGTTTATAAAAAACTAGAATTTCTGGGCATGGTGGCTCACACCTATAATCCTGCGGCTTGAGAGGCTGAGTCAGGAGGATCACAGGTTCAAAGCTGATCTCTGCAACTTAGTGAAGCTGTAAGAAACCTAGTGTAGGTCCTGTCTTAAAATAAAAAATAAAAACGGCTGGGGATGTAACTCAGTGGTTAAGCAGCCTCTCACACAGGCGCGCACACGCGCGCACACACACACACACACACACACACACACACTTCTTATTTTGAAGGAAACAAAGCTTAAGTTCATTTAAAGTAAATTAATTCATTGATTGATCTTTACTGTATTTTTTCAAAAGATGGCAGTGTTCTAACCCGCCCCCCATCTCTCTCTCTCTCTCCATCTATATATTATATGTATTGCTGATAAAGTTGATCTCATAGAAGTAGAGAGTAGAATAGAGGTCACTAAAAGCTTGTGAACAGTATGTAGGGAGTGTGCTCCAAATTATAGTTAGGAGGAAATAATTGTAGTGTCTGTAGCTCAATGGAGTGACCATATTGTCCAACTATGTATTATATATTTCAAAAAGAAGAGAAGAATTTGAAGGTGAAAGTACTATTAATACTGTACAGAACAAATCATTTAAAACCCAGAATGGATTTCTCAGACCAGTTTGGGCCATTGTGTTATTTTTGTACCCATTACAATTAGATCAGCCTGGCTAATTGTTTACAGCTGTCTCTGAGAATCTTGGGCCTTGCAGAGTCATGCCTGAGGGACCACAGGGGAGGGAGGGCAGGTGCCTCCTGGATTCAGGAAAAGGCTGTGTGTTGAATAAGGCTGCTCTAGGAAGAAATCAGGCCCAAGAGAGTATGCACACCCCTCAAATGGGGAACAAAGTGAGGCAGAATAATGATCCCCAAAGATGTCCACTTCCTAATCCTCAGTACCTGTGAATCTTACATAGCAAAGGGAACTTGGAAGATGTGGTTAAGTTAAGGATTTTTAGGGAGGTTGTTCTTGATTATCAAATGAGTCCAATCTAATCTCATGGGTCTATAAAAGCAGCGAAGCAGAGAGAAGTGAGTCTGAGAAAGTAGATTCTTTGTAATTTTATATGTAGGCAATATGTTACCTGCAAACAAGACTTCCTTTGCCCCTTCCAATCTTCTCTTTCTTTTTCTCACTCTGTTGCCCATGTGAGGACTTCCAGCATAATGTTTTAGAGAGAAATGGTGGGAGCCAACATATTTGTCCTCTTCCTGATTGTAGGGAGAAAACTCTTATTCCTGCACCATGAAATACAATGTCTGCTCTAAGTGTTTTGGTTTTGAATGTTGCTGGTTTTGTTTTGTTTACATATTTGTCTTGCAGATGCTCTTTATCCAACTGAGGATGTTCTTTTCACAGTCTGCATGGACGATCAAATTGTCAAATACCTGTCCTACATCAACCTGTCCTACATCAATTAATGTGATCATGTGGCTTTTCTTCTTTGATCTGTTAATATGAGGGATTGCATTGACAGATTTTCTAATTCTGAATAAGACTCACATTCCTAAAATTAACAATTCTTGGTCATGCCATATTAAAATGTTTTATACATTGCCAGACTTGATATGTATTTGGTTGTAGATTTTTGTGCCTAAGTTTATGAAGGATACTAGAATGCAGTTTTCTTTAATATTTTAAAATTTTCAGTATTATTTTGTTGGTTTTTTTTAAATAATAATGAAACCCAGGGTGCACACATTCTAGACAAGCTATCTAGCACTGAGTTATACCTCCAGTCCTTGCAGTTTTCTTTTATAATTTTTTTCCTAATTCTGATATCAGAAATAAAGTGAGTGGAGAAGTATTCTTTTTATTTCTTTAAATGTTTGATAGAATTCCCTAGTAAAACTGCATGAATCTGTGATTATCCTTTTTAGAAGATCTTAAATTATGAATTCAAATAATAAAATAGCTATAAAATCAGACAGGTTGTCAATTTTTTGGGGGGGGATGAGTTTTGGTCTGTGACATACAGTTTATCAATATTGAAAAACTCATGTAAACAGCATTGTTTTAGCACTTCTTTAATGTCCTGTTTTATTTTTATTCTTTTTTTTTTTTTTTTTTTTGGTTCTGGGGATTGAACTCAGGGGTGCTTTACCACTGAGCTACATTCTCAGTCCTTTTTATTTTTTATTTTGAGACAGGGCCTCTCTTAGTTGAAATTGCTAAGACTGGACTTCAACTTGCAATTCTCCTGCTTCAGCCTCCTAAATTGCTGGGATTACAGGCGGGAGCCACCAGGTCCACTTTATCATCCTTATTGTCTATATTATTTATTAGTACTAGTGCATCCTTTTGTCTGTGGGAAATACAATAATATCCCTGCTGATATGGTAACTTGTGACCTCCCTAATTCTCTCTTTTTTTTTTTAGAGTGGGGGGAGTTGTGAGAGTGTTGTCAGTTTTATTAATCTTTTTTAAAGCACTTGATGATAATGATTTTTATATTGCCTTTCTGATTCAAGTTTACTGACTTCAGCTTTATCACTATTATTTGTTGTGCTTGGTTTGGGTTTGTTTGTCTTCCTTCTAATTTAAGGAGAAAACTTTGTTGATTTTCAGGCTTTCTTTATCAATATGAACTTTAGTGCTATAAATTGCCCCTAAAAATTGCATTAACTGTATCCACAAATACTGAAATATTTTATTTCACTTTTCTTTTGTTCAAAATAGTGTCTAATTTCCCTTGAGGCTTCTCTTTTAACACATGAACTTTTAAAAGTATTTAACTTCAGAATGTTAGGGAAATTTTTTGGATTTCTTCCTATTATTCCTATCTATTTAATTCCATTCTGGCCAGAGAATGGCCAGAATCATACTTCATATGATTTGATTTCTTTTAAATTAAATTTATTTTATGATCCAGGATTTGTGTTTTCTTGAAGAGTGTTCTGTGAGATTTTGACAGGAATACGAATTCTGCTGTGGTTGGGTGGAGTTTTCTATAAATGTTAATAAGATACAGTTGATTGGAAGAATCATTCCATTTTTCTATAAGCTTATGGATTTTCAAATTCCTCTTCTGGTTTCTCTGTGTTGAAGTTGCCAACTGTTAATTGTGGATTTCTCTGCCGTTCCTTTCAGTTCTAGCTTCATGTTTTTTGACCTTGTGTTACACACACATTTAGAATTATTATGTCTTCCCAATGAATTTACCATTCTGTCATTATACAATGAGAGCCTTTATCTCTGGTAATTTCCTTGCTCTGAAATTTATTTTATCTGACATTACTGTAGAGATTATTATAGGGATAAAAAAATCACTTACTCCATATTTTATTCTGAAAATAGAATTTGCCTTGGTTTTTTATTTGCCTTGGTTTTATTCTTTTTTGGTGATCCACAGATCAATATGCAGACAGAATGTGAGGGCTGGTCTGAAGCGACTCTGCCACACAGAAATCATATTTAGAGAACTCAGAATACCTCAGTTAAAATGTCAATAGGTGTTTACTTGGTTTGAGGAATCCGACCTCCGGATGTTTTGATATTCTACAAACATAATTTAGCATGTAATGACACAGATTTAAGTTCCTCAGGAAGTCAAGTAAGAATGGATCAGAATGGTAGAGAGTACATTTCCCAATCACCCAACTCCTCAATTCTACTTTCTAAACCTTAGTCTTATAAATCTATCCTCATAATTAATTACTGCTTAACAGACACTAAGAAATTATTGGGTATGTGTTTTATTCAAATATGACATAAATTTTGGTTCTTCTTGAACCCACCTGCTTAGGTAAGAACTTGGAATCCTGAAGGTGTACATGTGGAAGAGACAGAGGGACTCTCAGACTTTCCCTCAGATGGTCTACACTCTGAGCCCCACTGTAGTATTAATTATTGTCTTTTGCACAAAAGGTATCTGGCACAGGACATAGAGGCCAGGTTTCTGCTCTGTTCCTGCTCTCCACCCTGACCCTGTCCCACTCTGCATTGCCACTGAGGCCCTGGGATCCTTTTAGCGTCAAGGTGTATGCTATTGTGCAATATGAAATGCAAATGACTCTCTCCCTTCAACAAAAATAACAGCAATATCTGTGATCAAGCTCTTACCATGCACAGTGATTTTTCAAAGCACCTAACATAGTGACTTCCATTGCAACCGACCTCCTAAGCAAGGAGCAGGAAGGTTTGTTGGGGCCCTGGTTTCACAGAAGTCTCCAAAGTTAGGTGAGTGTAGAGAAGCCCAGGCATCCATACAGAGTCATTTGTCAGGACAGTTACTTTGTAATGATTAAGTGACTTATTTTTCTGGCTCCCTTTCTTTCTTCTTTGTATTAATTTTCATTTAAGAAAGATCTTGCTACTTTACCCCACCCTGCTAATGGGCTCCTGTCAGCAATTTTATTATGTGATTTGTTATTCTCCTGGTAGAACCCCCATCAGCACTCCATCTCACAAAACCCTCCTTCGCAGAAGTGAAGCACCCCCCCCACCACCACCTCCTGAAGACTCTGATCTACTCTTTCCCCCAACAGTGTCTCCCCCATTACCGCTGGCTATCTTCAAAGTTCACAGCACTTGTCTTTCATGTCTTGTCTTTCACCTTAGCAAAGGTGTCCCCTTTTCTCTGGATTCTCTCAGATTACTGTCTTTTTTTTTTTTTTTAATTTTACTGATATTTATTTATTTATTTATTTATTTATTTTTAAATAGTGTCTCACTCCACACACCTGAAATTCTTGAACTCAAATGAGCCTCCTGATTCAGCCTCCTCAGTTTCTGGGACTATAGAAATGTCTACCAACCCTGGCTCAAATCACTCTATTTACATTTGAATCTAGAAGGTGTTATGTCGAGTGAAATAAGCCAGGCACAGAAACACAAATACTATATTGTATGAGCTCACCCACATGTGGGACCTAAACACATTGATCTCCTAGAAGTTGAGAGTAGTGTCAACCTATTTTATATACAAACAGAGATATGACAAAAATGTGGTCTATATGTGTAATAAGAATTGTAATGCAAAAAAATACATGTATAAAGACATGAATTGGCATGAACACACTTTATATACAAAGATATGAAAAATTGTGTTCTATATGTGTAATAAGAATTGCAATGCATTCCACTGTCATGTATTTAAAAAAAAATAAAATCAATTAAATTTAGAGAGAGAGAGAGAGAGAGAGAGAGAGAGAGAAAGTGAGACCAGAGATGATACTGGTATTGTGAATCAGGATCCAGGTCCTGTTCTTCTGGTGTCAAAGACTGAATACCTGAGAAATGCCAAGGCTAGAGCAAAAAAGTTTTATTTAAAAGATAGAACACACACACAGAGAGAGAGAGAGAGAGAGAGAGAGAGAGAGAGAGAGAGAGAAACTCCTCAGAGGAGAAGGTCCAAATCCGGTACCCAAAGGAGTTGGGCTGTCCTTCTCCTTTTATACATTTCAGATTTCCTCTGCTCTCATGCCCCCTCCTCCCATCCTGCTTTTGTGACCAAGAGGTAGAGTGACCCATGAGCAGGAACAAAGCTGCCCAAGGATACAGGCAGGAAGGGAGCCAATCAGAGGTACTCATTAACAACTCCTTGCAGGGAGGAACGGTTCCCTAGAGGCAGGTAACCTTGACAACAGGTAATGAGGAGGTGGAAGTGACCTGAAGGTGTTAACATTTTATTTTATCATTTTAGAACCACCCCTCTTCCTGACCCAGTCATTCTTTATCTACTCTGACAGTCCTTTTGCCCTGGCCTCACAGTGGTGGTTACCAAGGGCTGAGGAGGGAGAGAGACCGGAATATGGAGAGAGGTTGGCCAATGTGTTCAGAGTTATAGTTAGGAGGAATAAGTCCTGTTATATTCCATAGTAGGGTGAGTATATTTATTGCCTCTTTCAACATAGCCAGAAAAGAGCATTTTGTATGTCATGATAAAGAAATGACAAATGTTTGATGTGATCAATATGCTAATTTTCCTGATTGATCATAACACAATGCATACGTGTATAAAAGTATCACCCTCTACCCCATAATTATGTAGAATTATGTGCCAATAATAAATAAATAAAATTGCCGCTGCTAACCTCTTTTCTTGAGTTTTCATCTCCATAACACAATAATTGTGTCCAGAGCATAGAAGGATGTCAGTCAATATTCCCTACTAAGAGTTGAAGACTGGGATAAAAATGCTGGCAGAGCACAGTTGGGTTTCTCCCAGACCCTCCTGAGCTCCAGAGTAGGCATGGCTCAGTCAGACATACTTACATGGGCTGACTGGAGCAGACTCTTCAGAGCCCTCTTCTTGCCAATCCAACAGTTCATTCAGGCTTCAGATATGGTTCTGTGGTCCACCCTTATAAATCTCTCTCAACTGATATGATAAAAAATCTGACTGCAGATCCCAATGATTTCCAATACTTTATTATCTCAGTAAGTTCACAGACTGGATTTTGTTTGCTATAAATCACATTGCTACTGTCCAAAATGTCTATGAAGAAAGTCTTTCCACTGAGAAGAGTGGACAGGTTTAAAAACAAAATGATGCTATTTTCCACTCTCCAGGCAGATAGAGTTAGGCAAAACCACATGCTTGTAAGACTAATTGATCACTTTGTAGGAATTCTAAGAACACATATGAAATCAATAGAAATGACATTTTAGGAAATGAGGTAAATGAGAAAGCAAAATATTGTGATTCTTGGAAACTCACAACCCTATTTTAATTTGTAAAATAATTGGACCTGGTAATATAGGCAATTTATAGAAGAAATTGAGGTAATTAATTGTCTGGGTAACAGAAACTTAAAAATTAAAAACTATGTAATGATAAAGGTAGTAGTTTGGGGGACTTGGCTTCATTTAGGATTATTTTTAGCTCTTTGATGTCCCAGAGGTTATGGGGTCCAGGCAAATTATTCCATTCTAACCACTGTCTTATGAATTTAAAGGAAAAAAAGACAGATTACCAATACATTAATTTCCAATGCAATCATTGTGCTTCAGTAATCAGAATACCTTGTCTGTTATTCAGGCTACCTCCCTCTTGTATTGCTGAATTGGAAGTCCATATAAGCCAACAGAATGAACCTAGGACTGTTGGTGCAAAAAGATCAGGATGAACGCAAACTTCACGAATCAGCTCAGCACTTTATTCAGGAATGAAGTTTCACACAGGAGCAGGGATGCAGGGATGAAATGAAATGGTGGGACCCACTTTCCTGGTGGGAAATGAGCTCCTGAACAAAGAAAGGGCCTGGGCTTATCTAGGTTATTCTGACAGATGGTCTAGTGAGCATATCAATTTTCTTTGGGCACTCGGGAATTTGGAATTTGTTCATTCAATCAGTGAAGGTGTCAGTTTTAGTGCTTAGGAATTTGTGGTCTGTTTTACAGGGCAAAATGGGAGGGAGTATAGAGTCAGTGGTGAGTTTCTGGGATTTATCTTACTGGACCTCATGGGGGGCCTGGAGTCAGTGGTTGGTATCTGGAAAGGATTTGCTTATAGAAGGATTAATGCTTTGGCCTCTTCCCAGACTGCCTTTCCATGTTTAATGGACACCTCCTCTTAGGGTTTGTTTTATCACTGGGAAAGAATGTATTAGGAAAGGATCAGTGCTCTCAATGAATGTCATTCCTTCTCACTCCTTTTTCCCCAGGTCTCACTACTTTGGGGGTTTGTCATTTTCCATATCTAATAAGGACTAGAGAAATAGAGGGAAAAGACTTGAAGATTCTTCTATGTCCATCCATAATCAACAGGGACTAACCTCAGGGCTATCCTCAGAAAAGTCTGGTGACAGCTGCACGTGGGATGTATGAAAAGTAAGGCTGTGGTATACAAGGGGATACCTGACCACCCACTGGGTGTTGCCCATTCACTCTGAGTGACTCCAGTTCTCCGCCTGCTTTATGTCCACAGGACATTTCTCTGTGGTCTAACATAACTGTGTAGCACTCTCTTTTCCAGATTGCTGTTGAATTCCTCTCCCAACTCACTGATGTGAAAGTCAGCCAAGTGCTGAAATTTTGGTTACTGAGTTTCACATCCTGCCATCTTTGCAGAGGAGGACTTCACAGAGAAGAGACAGAAGGGTCCAGAGATGTGCATAACTGAGGGCAGATGGTGGGAGGAGCCATCACGGGAAGCCAAAGGCCTCCATGAAGCCCTCTGGATTTGTTTGATGGCCAAAGAAGAGCCATTCGGGGTTGTGGTGGCAGTGATCCCCCCCTGCCCCAGTATCTCTCAACCAATGATGGAATTTCAATGATCATGTCAATCTTTGGTCTACAAATGAATATGATGGAAGGTTAATCCTCACAAACTAATACTTTGTTTATTTAATCAATTCCCAGTTGGGCCTATTGGCATGTCCATGTGTCTATGGACAAAGTAATGAAACAGAACATTATTGTTGTGCTTATTTTCTTCCAAGACAAATGATTATATGCATCTTTTTAACATGCAAGGGATCTCTTAACAAGAAAAACAAAATACAATATTAGTTTGAAAATTTTAATCATTGATTCTATTAGCAATTCACTGATCATGAGTTATAAACCTGCCAAATGACAAAATTGAAACCATTTAGTTTAATGATCTGAATTGACGTTATTTTGTGACTCCAGAATTGGGCCACGCTTTATTTCATAAAATTTTTAAAAAGTGTTCTAATGAGCTGAGCATCCCCTAAGGATGGGGTCCCTCTCTCAGGCCCTGTCCCTCCTCCTCCTCTAGAAATGAGGTATCCCCTTCTCAGGGTACCCCTCCTCTAGTTGATGGGGGAGCCCCTCCTCCTCCTCTAGGGATGTGGATCCGCATCTCGGGGGTGTCCCTTCTCTAGGGATGGGAGCACCCCTACTCCTCCTCTAGGAAGGGAGTCCTCCCTCTTGGAGAGTGCCCCTCCTCAAGGAGATGAGGAGTGCCTCTTCCCCTAGGGATGGGATCTCCCTCTCAGGGGTACTACTCTTCTAGAGAGGGGGTCCCCCTCTTGTGGAATGCCTGTCCTCCAGGGGGTGGGGGAGCCCTTCATCCTCCAGGGATGGGGTCCCACCTCTCCGGGGGTTCCCCTCCTCTAGGAGATGGGGGAACCCCTCTTCCTCCTCTAGGGATGGGGTCCCCCTCTTTTGCTGGGACAAAAAGACCTGACAAGAACAGATTAAGGAGATGGGGGCAACCTCCTCCTCCTCTAGGGATGGGGTCCCCCTCTCGGGGGATGCTCCTCCTCTAGGGCATGGTGGCGTGCACTCCTCCTCCTCCTCTAGGGTTGTGGTCCCCCGCTCAGGGGGTGCCCCTCCTTCTCTAGTGTTGGCATCCTCCCTCTTGAGGTGCCCCTCCTCTATGGGACTAGGGCCCACCCCTCTTCCTCTAGGGGATGGGGGAGCCCCTCCTTCCTTAGGGATGGGGTCCCCCTCTCAGGAGATGCCCTCCTAGGCCCCCTCCTCAAGGGGTGGGGGCCTAGAAGCATCTGCTTCTAGGAGCAGTCACCCCAAAGCCGGTGTAAGACCCACTCTTTCAACCCCATCTCCGAAGGACATTATATACATCTTGGTTCACCACAACTGCCATCTCCAGTTATCTTCAAATTTCCGCCACCACCTTTATTTACCATAACATCCATCGTGGGACACCGGCAGGGTCAGGAAGCAAAACACCAAGGTAAGCTACAGATAATCTGCATGGATACTATAAGATCATTGAGTAGAACTGTTTTTTTCATATAGATCCACACTGCAAAAAAGAAAGACACACAGACAACATGAAAAAACAAGGGAGGAAAGTGCCCCAAACAAACCAGGATACTACAATAACAGCCAGCCCATGGGCAGTGCAGTTGAAGAAATGTCAGAGAAGGAGTTCAGAATGCTCATAATTAAAATGATCTGTAAATTAAAGAATTGCCTAAATGAGCAAATACAGGCAAATTTGATCACTCCAACAATGAGATAAGAGAGCAAATACAGGTAGCAAAAGATTGCTTCAAGAAAGAGAGATTCTGAAAAAAAAAATCAGAAATCTTTGACATGAAGGAAACAATAAATCAAATAAAAAAAACTGAATAGAAAGCATCACCAACAGACTAGGTCACATGGAAGATAGAATGTTAGATAATGAAGACAAAGTATACAATCTGGAAAATAAAGTTGACCACACAGTGAAGATGGTAAGAAACCATGATAAGAACATCCAAGAATTATGAGATATCATCAAAAGACCAAATCTAAGAGTTATTAAAATAGAGGAAGGCACAGAATTTCAAATCAAAGGAATGCACAATCTCTTCAATGAGATAATATCAGAAAATTTTCCAAACATGGAGAATGAATTGGAGAATAAAATACAAGAGACTTACAGGACACCAAATGTACAAAATTACAACAGATCTAAACTAAGGCACATTAAAATGAAAATACCTAGCAAACAGAATAAGGCTAGAATCTTAAAGGCCATAAGAGAGAGTAATCAAATCACATATAGGGGGAGACCAATTCGTATCTCAGCAGATTTTCAACCCAGACCCTCAAAGCCAGGAGATCCTGGAACAACATATACCAAGCTCTGAAAGAAAATGGATGCCAACCAAGAATCTTATATCCAGCAAAATTAAAGATTTGATGATGAAATAAAAACCTTCCATGATAAACAAAAGTTAAAAGAATTTACAACAAAAGAGCCTGCATTAGAGGACATCCTCAGCAAAATATTCTATAATGAAGAAATGAAAATTAGCAGAAGGAGGTATTACACTAAAGGAAAAACTAATCAAAGGAGAAACCAAGTCAAGTTAAATATCAAAAATAAACAAAAATGGTTGAAAATACAAATCATGTCTCAATAATAACCCTGAATGTTAATGGCCTAAACTCACCAATCAAAAGACATAGGCTGGCAGATTTGAGTTTTAAAAAAGACCCAACAATATGCTGCCTCCAAGAGATTTATTTCATAGGAAAAGACATCCACAGACTGAAGGTGAAAGGTTGGGAAAAATCACTCACATGGACTGTGGAAGCAAGCAGGAGTTTCTATCCTCATATCAAATAAAGTAGACTTCAAGCAAAAGTTAATCAAAAAAGATAAAGAAGGACTCTACATAGTGCTCAAGGGAACCATACACCAACAGGACATAACAATTATAAATATATATGCCCCAAACAATAGAGCAACTACATTCATCAAACAAACTCTTCTCAAGTTCAAGAGTCAAATAGAACACAACACAATTATTCTGGGTGGATTTATCCAGTGGTGAAAGAGGAGTATTAAAGTCACCCAGAATAATAACAAAAAGCTGAACAAAGAAACTATAGAACTCAATAATGCAATCAATTGTTATGGTGTGAGCTGATCAATATAATCAATGAGTCATAGATATATGTTATAGGTGTAAGGCAAGACAATCAACAAGCTATAGACATGGATTAGAGACTATAGTAATAAGGCAAGATAACATAGATAAGTGATAGTAAGGCATACGTTTATCAGGAATAAGCCTAAGTAATAATAGAAAAATCATGTAACTGAAAAACATAGGATTTAAGCCATAGGATAAGTGAGTGTGTCAGTGTACTTATAGAAAAAATAAGCAAGTAGGTTAATATAGATAATTTTAGATTAAAATAGCAACTTGATCTTGTAGCCTTGCATAGAAAAAAGAACTTAGGATTTATAGATAATAGTAAAAAGGACAGATGAAAATGTGTGTGTAGGCCATAAAATAACTGTAGTTTTAAACTGGCATCAAATAAGTAACTAGTATTGAGTGTGTAAAGCAATTGCTATGGTAGAGACTTATTAGTTACTTGCAACAATTCTTGCCTTGCTGGGATTATGGGAATAGGGTCATTGCAGTCATTTGATTAAAAAATTGTAGCTATAGACATTCCATTTTAGTTTCTATGCTACTGTCTCTCTGAAAAGAGGACTACATGACCCATTTCTAGGAAATAGAAATGAAAGTTGTTTTATAATAAAAAAAATGTTTTTCTAGACTTTGTACCTCACAAATTGTACCCTTCTCAGGATGCAGTGGTGATCATGGTGAGCTACATCCTGGGTTTGAATACCCTCATGGGTAGACATGACTTTGAAGTAGATTCTCACCTCCCCACACCCCACCCAAATTCAGGATATCACTGTCTAGCACCTGCTTGAGCCCAGGGCTGTGGTCAACTGAATTGCAAAGCTAATGATTTTTTTAAGTCTCTGTTTATCACTTGCTTGCCAGCTGGAAAATTCCAGTCTTTCCTAGAGACCACAGATCTCACTTATTAATGTTTTAATTTCTGTGATTGACTAAATGACATGATGATAAGCAAGTCACTGAGTTGTAGTTTTTGTCCTTAGAACAGACCAGGAAGTTTGCTGTCCTCCCACAAAGCTTGAGTCTCTATGGTGGGTGACAGTCCCTGGCCAGGTAAATAAAGCTCTATTTTTTATTTGAATTCAAACTTAGAGTGCTTTCTGAGGTGTCTCCCCATGAAAAATAACTAGGCTTAACTGGCACATATAGAAAATTTCATCCTTCAGCGAGCAAATACATTTTCTTCTCAGCAGTGCATGGATCCTTCTCTAAAATAGACCATTTACTATGCCACAAAGTAACTCTAAGCAAATATAAAAAAGTAGAGTTACTACCCTGCATTCTCTCAGACCATAGAAATCAATGATAAAATTAAAAATAAAAGCTACTCTAGCACCTGGAGACTAAACAATATGCTACTGAATGAACAATGGGTTGCAAAAGATATCAAGTAGGAGATTTAAAAAATTCTTAGAGGTAAATGAGAACACAGATACAATGTATCAAAATCTCTGGGACACTATGAAGGTAGTACTAAGAGGAAGTTCATTGCATGGAGTTTATTTCCTAAAAGAAGAAACAGTCAACAAACAAATGACCTTAAATTACATCTTGAAGCCCTAGAAAAAGAAAATCAAATCATCACTAAATGCAGTAGAAGACAGAAAATAATTAAAATCAGAGCTGAAATTAATGAAACTGAAACGAAAAGTTGATTGTTTGAAAAAATAAATAAAATTGACAAATCCTTAGCCATGTTAACAAAGAGGAGAGAGAAAACTTAAATACTAACATACATGATGAAAAAGGAAATATCACAGCAGACACTACAGAAACACAGAAGATAATTAAAAATTATTTTGAAAACTTGTACCCCAATAAAATAAAAAATATCAAAGGCATCAACAAATTTCTAGAATCATATGACTTGCTCAAATCGAATCAGGATGATATACATAATTTAAACAGTTCAATTTCAAGCAATAAAATATAAGATGGCATCAGAAGCCTACCAACCAAGAAAAGCCCAGTACCAGATGGATACGCAGCTGAGTTCTACAAGACCTTTAACAAAGAACTAATAGCAATACTCTTCAAATATTTCATGAAATAGAGAAGAAGGGAGCACTTCGAAACTCATTCTATGAAGACAGTATTACCCTGATTCCAAAACCAGGCAAAGACACATCAAAGAAAGAAAATTTCAGACCAATATCTCTAATGAACAAGATGCAAAAATTCTCAATAAAATTTTGGCAAATCAAATGCAAAAACATATCAAAAAGATCGTGCAACACAATCAAGTGGGGTTCATCCAGGGGATGCAGGTTGGTTCAACATAAGGAAGTCAATAAATGTAACTTATCATATCAATAGACTTAAAGACAAGAATCATATGATCATCCCAATAGATTAAGAAAAAGCATTTGACAAAATACATTACCTCTTCATATTCAAAACACTAGAAAAACTAGGGATAACAGCAACATATGTCAACATTGCAAAAGCTATCTATGCTAATCCCTAGGCCTAAATCATATGAAATGACACAAAAGTAGACTGGTAGACCAATGGTACAGAATAGAGAACACAGAGACAAACCCACATAATTTCAGTTAACTTATATTAGACAAAGGAATAAAAAGAAAAAAGAAAAATTGGAGAAAACATAGCCTCTTCAACAAATAGTGCTGGGAAAACTGGAAATCCATATGCAACAAAATGAAATTAAGCCTCTTTTTCTCTCACCTTGCACAAAATTTAACTCAAAGTGGATCAAAATTCTAGGAATTAAACAAGGGACCCTGTGTCCAATAGAAGAAAAAGTAGATCCAAATCTCTATCATGTTAGATTAGGCCCTGACTTCCTTAATAAGATTCCTATACGCAAAAATTAAAATCAAGAATCAATAAATGGGAAGGATTCAAACTTAAAAGCTTCATTTCAGCAAAAGAAAAAATCTGTGAGGTGAAAAGAGAGCCTACAGAAAGGGGACAATTTTTTTTTTTTACTATACACACATCAGAACACTAATCTAGGATATAAAAAGAACTCAAAAAGTCTTAACACCAAAATAAATAAATGGTCCAAGGAACTGACCAGACACTTCATAGAAGATGATATACAATCAATAAACAAATATATGAAAAAAATGTTCAACATCTCTAGCAATTAGAGAAATGCAAATCAAAACTACTCTTAGATTTCATCTCACTCCAGTCAGAATGGCAGTTATCAAGAATACAAACAATAATAAGTGTCAGTAAGGATGTGGGGTAAAAGGCACACTCTTACATTGCTGGTGGGACTGCAAATTGGTGCAGCCAATATGGAAAGCAGTATGGAGATTCCTTGGGAATGAATCACCATTTGACCCAGCTATCCCACTTCTCTGTCTGTAACTAAAGGACTTAAAAACAACATACTACAGGGACACAGCCACATTAATGTTTACAACAGCACAATTCCCAATAGCTAATCTGTGGAATCAACCTATATACCCTTCAGTAGATGGGATAAAGAAAATGTGGTGTATATATACATTTAATATTATTCAGCATTAAACAAGCATAAAATCATGGCATTTGCATGTAAATGGATGGAGTTGGAAAATATAATGTTAAGTAAGTTAGCCAATCCCCCCAAAAAATGCTGAATGTCTTCTCTGATATAAGGATGCTGATTCATAATGGGGTTGGGGGGAGCATGGGAGGATTATACGAACTCTAGATAGGGTGAAGGAGAGGAAGGGGAAGGGAGAAGGCATGGGGGTAGGAAAGACAGTGGAATGAAATGGACTTCATTGCTCTAAATACATATATGAAGAAATGAATGGTGTAAACTATACTTTTGTACAACCAGAGATATGAAAAATTGTGCTCTACATGTGTAATATGAATTGTAATGCATTCTGTTGTCCCACATAACAAATTAAAATTTAAGAAACAAATAAAAAAGCATTACTGATTCTGTTGAGGCCAGCCTAAGGTCACCTGGAGGTCTTCTTTCTGGGCTGCCGCAGAAGCCACTGCTGTGTGGAGATGTCTCTTATCTGAGCATGTCCTAGGTTACCTTGAACGTGAATTCCGATGTTACTTCTGTGGTCACTGTTGCTGAAGCAGATGTCTCCTGACAATCAACTAATGCGGCCATTGCTGTTGCATCTGACTTGCTGCTTCCAGCCTGAGATCACAGAGACAGTTTGACTTTCAGCAAGATTTATTTTATTTTTCGATTCACTAATCTCTCTACCATATTTGGAACAGGATGTTTTTTATGCAACAATGTATGGAGGACAATGATATATAACTGTTGTTTTGCATTTTTGTTGTATTCTTATATCTTGTTTTTTTCTCTTTGTATTCTTCCTCTTTCTTGTCTATTTTCTTCAATTTTCTTTCCAACTTTTCTCTAGCCAACAGCCAATCTCTGTAGGCTCCTCTTCCACATTTCCTGTGAATTTTTACTTCAATCTTTTCTCTTCCTCCCTTGCAAAAATTACATACTACACTTCCTCTGTTCTCTCATCCACCATTTGAAATTGTAAATCATTTTAACAAATATTCTGTTTGTACTATAGATAGTTATTGAACTCATCATTTCAGTTCAATGTGGGAAAGCATTAGACGCCTCAGTGGGAGCTATCAGGTTTAAGGCTGTGTTCATTGGGTGATGTTGATATTGGTCTCACCAGTAAAGGTGAAGTGCTGGAAACCTTCAGGGACACTATAAGTCTATGGGGTAGAATTTATCCTACCTTAGTTTTATACTTTTAGATGGGAAAACACACTACCAACATGGAAAAACAAGGGAATAAAGCACCCCAAACAAACTAAGATGCTTCCACAACAGAAGCCACTGATAATACAGTAGAAGAAATGTCCAAGAAGGAGTTCAGATTGTATACAGTTAAATTGATATGTGAAGTAAAGGATAGTATAAGGAGCAAAATTTTTTAAAAAAATACAGGAATTCAATAAAGAGAGATCATGAAAAAAAACAAGCAGAAATCCTCAGAATGAAAGAATCAGTAAACCAAATATAAATTTGATAGAAAGCATCACCAACAGATTAGACCACTTTGAAGACAGAACCTCAGACAATGAAGACAAAATGTATAACCTTGAAAGTAGAGTTAAACATGAAAAGAAGATGGTAAGAAACCATAAACAGAGCATCCAAGAATTATGGGAAAAGATGAAAAGACCAAATATAAGACTGAAACAGATGAAGGATTAGAGATACAAATCAAAGGAATGAACAATCTTTTCAATGATATAATAGCAGAAAAATTCCCAAACCTAAAGAATGGAATGGAAAATCAAATACAAGAGGCTTACAGGACCCCAAATGTACAAAATTACAGCAGACTCACACCAAGGCACATTATAATGAGGATTAATAACAGAGAATAAAGATAGAATTTTAAAGGTTGTAAGAATAAAAAAACTCAAATTACATATAGAGGAAAACCACTTCGGATCATAACTGATTTCTCAGCCTAGACCCTCAAACCCAGGAGGTCCTAGAATAATATATTTCAAGCTCTGAAAATAAATGGATGCCAACCAAGAATTTTATATCCAGCAAAATTAAGTTTCAGATTTAAAGATGAAATTAAAATATTCAATGATAAACAAAAAATTAAAAGAATTCACAATGAGAAAGCCTATACTACACAGCATTTCAACAAAAAATTCCATGAGGATGAAGTGAAAACCAGCAAAGGGAGGATCTGTACTAAAGTGACATTCAACCAAATGAGAAACTAAGACAAATAAAAAACAGAAATAAATCAAAATGACAGGAAATACAATTTATATCTCAATAATCACCTTGAATGTTAACGGCCTAAACTCATCAATCAAAAGACATAGACTGGCAGATTGGATTTAAAAGCAAGACCCAACAATATGTCTTTAAGAAACTCACCTCATGGGCAAAGACATCCAGGGGCTTAAGGTTAAAGGATGGGAAAAAACTTATAACTCATATGAATTGTGTAAACAAGTAGGGGTTTCCATTCTTATTTCAGATAAAGTAGACTTCAAACTAAAGTTAATCAGAAGAGACAAAGAAGGACATTTCATATTCTTAAGCAAAGTATATATAAGCAGGACATAAAAATCATAAATATTTATGCCCCAAACAATGGAGCATCTATGTACATCAAACAAACCCTTCTCAATTTCAAGAATCAAATAGACCACAATACAATAATGTTGGATGACTTTAATATACCTCTCTCACTACTGAACAGATCTTCCAAACAAAAACTAAATAAGGAAACTATAGAACTAAATAATGTAATCAATAATTTAGACTTAACTGACATATATAGAATATTTCATCCATCAATGAGCAAATATACTTGTTTCTCAGCAGCACATAGCTCCTTATCTAAAATAGACCATAGCTTATGCCACAATCCAACTCTTAGTAAATAAAAAGAGAGAGAGAGAGAGAGAGAGAGAGAGAGAGAGAATACCCAGCATTCTATCAGACCAAAGTGGAATGGGATGGATTTAGAAATCAACAATAAAATAAAAAAATATAAGCTACTGTAGCAAATGGAGACTAAATAATACACAATTGAATGATGAATGGATAGTAAAAGAAATCAAGGATGAAATAAAAAAATTCTTAGGGGTAAATAAGAACACTGATACAACATATCAAAATCTCTGGGACACTATGAAGGCAGTACTAAGAGGAAACTTTATTGCATTGAGTGCATTCATTAAAAGAGTAAAAAAATCAACAAATAAATGACCTAACATTACATCTCAAAGCCCTAGAAATAGAAGAACAAATCAACACCAAAAATAGTATAACACAGGAAATAATTAAAATCAGAGCTGAAATTAATGAAATTGAAACAAAAGAAACAATTGAAAAAAAATGACAAAACAAAAAGTTGGTTATTTGAAAAAGTAAATAAAATCGATAAACCTCTGGCCATGCTAATGAAGAGAAAAAGAGAGAAAATTCAAATTACTAAAATACAAGATGAAAAAGGAAATATCACAACAGACATGTCTAAAATACAGAAGATAATTAGAAACTTTTTTAAAGTTTTACTCTAAAAAATAGAAAATATCAAAGACATTGACAAATTTCTAGAGACGTATGACCTACTCAAACTGAATGGGAAGGTCATACATGATTTAAATAGATCAATTTTAAGTGATGAAATAGAAAACTCCATCAAAAGCCTGCCAACCAAGAAAAGCCCAGGGTCAGATGGATTCTCAGCCAAGTTCTACAAGACTTTCAAGGAAGAATTAACAGAAATACTCCTCAAAGTATTCCGTGAATTAGAAATGGAGGGACACCTTTCAAACTCATTCTATAAGGCTAATATCACCCTGATACCAAAACCAGACAAAGATTCAACAAGGAAAGAAAACTTTAGATCAATATCCTTGACAAATATAGATGCAAAAATTGTCAATAAAATTCTGGCAAATTGCATACAAAAACATATTAAAAAGATAGTGCACCATGATCAGGTGAGTTCAACCCTTTGGATCAGAGTTGGTTCAACATATGGAAATCAATAAATGTAATTCATCATATTAATAGACTTAAAAGCAAAAAAAGAACCATATGATCATCTCAATAGATGCATAAAAAGCATTTGACAAAATACAGCACCCCTTCCTGCTCAAGACACTAGAAAAACTAGAGATAGTAGGAACATACCTCAATATTGTAAAAGCTGTATATGCTAAACCAGCATCATTCTAAATGGAGAAAAATTGAAAGCATTCCCACTGAAAACTGGAACAAGACAATGATGTCCTCTTTCACCACTTCTATTCAACATCATTCTTGAAACCCCTAGCCAGAGCAATTAAATAAAAGAAAGAAATTAAAGGGATACAAATAGGTAAAAAAGAACTCAAACTATCACTATTTGCTGAAGACATGATTCTACATTTAGAAGATCCAAAAATTACACCAGAAAACTTCTAGAACTAATAAATGAATTCAGAAAGTAGTAGGATATAAAATCAACACCCACAAATCAAACACATTCCTGTACATCAGCAATTATTCTACTGAGAGAGAATTTAGGAAAATTTCTCCATTTGCAATAGTCTAAAAAATAAATAAATAAATAAAATAAGCCTGGGAATTAATCCAACAAAAGAGATGAAAGGCCTCTACAATAAAAACTGTAGAACACTAAAGAAAAAATTAAAGAAAACCTCAGAAGTTAGAAAGATCTCCCATGCTCCTGAATAGGCAGAATTAATATTGCCAAAATGGACATACTACAAAAGCTTTATGCAGTTTTAATACAATTCCTATTAAAAGCCCAATGACACTATTCATAGAAATAGAAAAAGCCATCATAAAATTTACTTGGAAAAATAAGAGACCCAGAATACCTAAAGCAATCCTTAGCAAGAAAAGTGAAGCAGAAGGCATTACAATACGAGACCTTGAACTATTCTACAGAGCTATAGTAATAAAAATGGCATGGTATTGGCACCAAAATATACTGGTATACCAATGGTATAGAATAGAGGACACAGAGATGAGCCCACATAAATATAATTATGTCATACTAGACAGAGGTGCTAAAAACATTCACTGGAGAAAAGATAATCTATTGAACAAATGGTGCTGGAAAAACTGGAAATCCACATGTAGCAAAATGAAATTAAACCTCTATCTTTCACCATGCACAAAAATCAACTCAAAGTGGATCAAACACTTAGGCACTAGAACAGAGACCCTGCACCTAATAGAAGAAACATTAGGCCCAAATCTTCACCATGTCAGCCTAGTATCTGACTTCCTTAATAAGACTCCTAAAGTGCAAGAAGTCACGAATTAATAAATGGGATGATTCAAATTAAAAAAGCTTCTTCTCAGCAAAAGAAACAATCAATAACATGAGGAGAGAGCCTACAGATTGGGAGAAAATATTTACCACATGCACCTCCGATAAAGCATGAGTCTCTAGGATATATAAAGAACTCAAAAAGCTTAACACACACACAAAGATAAAAAATTAAAAAAATAAAAAAATAAATAAAAATAACCTAATCAATATAAATGGGCAAAGGAACTGAACAGACACTTCACAGAAGAAAAAATATTATTTATCAACGAATATATGAAAAAGTGTTCGATATCTCTAGCAATTAGAGAAATGCAAATCAAAACTACTCTAAGATTTCATCTCACTCCTGTCAGAATGGCAATCATCAAAAATACAGGCAACAATAAACGTTGGCTAGGATGTAGTGAAAAGGTACACTCATACATTGCTGGTGGGACTGCAAATTGGTGCAACCACTAAGGAAAGCAGTATGGAGATTCCTTAGAAAATTGAAAATGGAACCACCATTTGACCCAGCTATCCCACTCCTGGGTTTATACCCAAAGGACTTAAAATTAGCATACTATAGGGATGCAGCCACGTCAATGTTTATAGCAGCTCAATTCACAATAGCTAAACTATAGAGCCAACCTAGGTGTCCCTCAATAGATGAATGGATAAAGAAAATGTGGTATATATACTCAATGGAATATTACTCAGCTTTAAAGAAGAATAAAATTATGGGATTTGCTAGTTAGTGGTTGGAGTTGGGAATGTCATGCTAAGCAAAATAAGCCAATCCCAAAAAACCAAAGGCCTAATGTTTTCTCTAATATGAAGATGCTAATTCACAATAAGGTGGGGGGCACTAGGGAAGAATAGCATTACCTTAGATTAGGTAGAGGAAGCAATGGGAGTGGGGTAGGTTATTTGGGGATAGGAAGATAGTTCTGCCGCTGTTTACCAGTGACAAGTCCTTGCTTCCCAAATGCTGAAGTATAACACCAGAGAAGCATGCGAGGCAAGTTTAGAGTGGGAATTAGAAGCTTTATTAAAGGACAGCAGAAAGGACTTCTTCCCAAGGAAGAAGGGGACCCAAAAGGTGGAATTCCTGGAAGGGTGAGGTCTTCCTTTTTTTATAGCTAAGGTTTTCTTTCCGCTTTCCGCATTCCTGTCGCATTCCTGTCCTTTGTTCTCCCTTATCTTGCAGTGATGGAATGTAGGTGGGAAGGCCCAAAGGGTGGGGGACAGGTGGGATGAAGGAGTAATCTGGGCAGGGAGGGTCTGGTGGCTTTTGGATTAGCATCTCCACGTTTGCTGGGAGTTGCTTCCTCAACATTTCCAACATTTCCTTGGGATGTCCCCCGCCCCACCTTGGGGACATTAACATTTCAATTTCCCCAAGTGCTGCTCTGGTTTCCTGGATTCCATTCTCAGTAAAGGCCTCCATTTTATTCATCCTACTGGATATTTGACCTGATTCACCTAACTACACTAACTACCTATCTGTAAATCTGGCTTCAATAGTAGAATGAAACAGACATTATTCCTATATGTATATATATATATGACTGCATGACCAATATGATTCTATAACAGGTACGCACGGAAAATGAGAAATTATATCCCATCTATGTATGATACATCAAAGGGCATAAATGCATTCTTCTGTCATATATAACTAATTAAAACATTAAATAAATAAACAAAAGTAAATTGTTTTTCTAATTGGTAAAAAGGCAGACTATGCTAGATAGTACTTATTTCCAGATATATGATATATTTTAAATTAATTTTTCTTTCACCTGAATCTTTTCACCTGATCTTTGACATAAACTCAAAAAGTCCTTCTCCCCTGATCTTCTCTGGGGTTAATAATGAATCTATGACTTGAGCTCAAGTGAGAACTGTCCATTGGTTAGAGGAAAAGAAGAGACTAATGTCTGAAACTGTGCAGGTTCACAAATGTATTAGGGACATAGGGCTAATTGATGTGATCACCACTCTATTCTAACTGAGAGTTTCAATTATTACAGCAACTTGATTTTGCTGACAATACGGGAAACAAACAAACAAACAAAAAACCCTATTTATGTCATTTTCAACTGGAGAAAGAATAATCCTCTCCCCTCGTCTACATTTTCCTTTTGCTTATCTACATAAACACAAATTACAACAAAAATACTGGTTCAGGCTTCTAAAGGTTCACTTAGGAAAGACAATATATTACTTTGAGAAAAGAGAGAAAAAAGTGTCAGAAATAGATACACAAAGTATTCTTTTGGTGTATAGTTATACACCAAAGTGTACAGAAACACTTTGGCTATATTACCTGAGGTTTAAAAATGGAATGGGTCCTGACTATGACAGCCAAGCCCTCACACATGGAGAGACCTAGCCCAGGTGACCTGTAGAGTTCTGATGGATAGACAGGGATACAGAGGATTAAGTACATAGCAGAAGCGGGTCCTCACTGGGAGCTTACACACACAGATAGAGCTCTTAACCGTCATCAAACATACAGCTCTCCAACATCTCATGGTATTTCTTTCAGGGTAGATTAAAGTGAACAAAGTAAATGGACTGATCAAAGAAAAAATAAAGAATAACAACAAAAGCCTACTTTTAAAGTATTCTTGGATCTCAGCAGAAGATCTTACAAACAATCAAGAGGTCAATGGCTCCAATACAAAAACACTGAAAACTCACCTAAAACAGAGATGTCACATTAGACTGATAGATACAGCTCCTAATTTAAAATACATAAAAATTTCCTTTTCTGTCTCTGTAAAGGAAGAGTAAAGCCTGAAATGTCCTTTTTATCAGTGAGAAGGATAAAGAAATCAATAGGGCAGAGTTCTCAGCCCCTTACCATCTCCCTCCCTCTCTCCTCCCCATCACCTTCTGCCCATGGGCTCTGTATTATTTTTGGATAACTGAACCTGTGCATCCATTCTGCAGCACAAATAGCCCTGGAATCTATAGGGGTAGGATTCTTACATTTCACTGATTTTCATCAGTTTCATCCTTATTTGAATTGACCCTGATGCTTTTCTTATCTCTAGGAGAAAAATTTCTACTTTTCTACTTCAAAAGGAGGTAGCAAACCATGTAACAAATTAGAAAACAAAATTATTAACATCAATAGAAACCAATTTTTAAAGGAAAAACTAAGAATAATTGCTGGGAGCCATCAGCCAAGTAGGTATGACAAATTCCTTGCCAGCTTACTCCTATGCTGTCTAGTGGAAGGACTTCTGAAAGGTGACCTTGCTCAAGGACCAGGGCAGGATCCGTGTTTAGGGTGTTCCCCCTTTAGAATAGGGCGGTTTAGCATAATAGGAGATTAGGGTGTTCCCCTTTAGAATAGGGCATATTCTGTCTCAAATGTATTGGTGATGTCAGCTGGGTTAATTTTCATTTAATTAGTTAGAGAAAAGTATGTTTTCAAAATCTAGAACACTTAAAATGATGCTAGCTATTTTGACAAAAACTTTTAAAACAAAAAAAAATTATAAATTTTGTTACATTGCAAGAAATATTAGGTATAACAATACTGTACATATATAGATAAAGATATAGTAATTATATAAAATTGTTACTTGCTAGGACATGGCATTTATGTTACAGAATTCCAGAAAAGGGAATGCTAGCACTGATTGCTGGAATCTAGACCATTTCTTCCCTGAGGAGCAAAGTTGCTACTGAAGTTGCATCCTGGATCAAGGGCTTAAGATCAAATAAAAAGTAAAGCACAGATAAGACTTTTTTTAAGCAAAAAAGAAAAAATAAAGTGCAGACATTTTAGCTTCCATGTATTAAACACAAATGAGAGAATTTTCATCTTTAGAACGATTATCAATAGCTATCAAATCCAAAGTCCTCATCATGCACATGAGGAAGCATATTAAAACAAACAAAAACTTCTACAGCCAATAAACAAATTTTCAGCAAAGTTGCAAACATAAAACTAGCATGCAAATTTGCCATGACCAGTGTGGCCAATCTAGCAGGTTCTGGCAAGACTCGAAAGGGAATGAGAAATAAAGACTCACACACATATAGATACTTTTGAAGATACGGCTGGGGTCAGGTGGAATACTGCTCTCTAATGAAGAAGCAGGCCTAAAGAATTATGCTGGAGATCTTTATTTATATATGTCTCATTATCAAATTAAAGACTATGCAATCATTATTCTTTGTATTCAGGAAAGTTACAGGGCTACCAACATTATGCAGCTTATTCTGCAGTTACATTCTACAGTTGCAATGTTCAATATTAAAAGTTTTGTGTAGCTGTAAAGAAAGTTAATTGTTTAAAGTTACTGTTTGGTGGACAGGTTCATTAGCAGAAGAGCTGCTGAAATGTTGTGGTTGTCCAGTAAGAGAATTCCTTTATTCCCAGGAGCTGTTTGTCTGAAATCAAGATTGAGGCTGGTAAGACTGTAGCACAGAGCCTCCTCATGAAGGGCATTACCACAGCAGCTAGGCATCTTGCACCTTTGCACAGAAACTTTCCAGGCATCAAGCATGAGGTCATCAGAGACCCCAGTCTCAGACATTGTTCTCCCATTCTGTGTCACCGCTCTCCACACAAATTCAGTTGTATTCCTGTATGCTCATAATGAGCAATATGAAAAGGAAATTAAAAAAAATAGTTTCATTTACAATGGATGGAATTAGAGAAGATAATGCTAAGTGAAGTTAGCCAATCTCCAAAAACCAAATGCTGAATGTTTTCTCTGATATAAGAAAGCTGATTCATAGTGGGATAGGGAGAGGCAACATGGGAGGAATAGACAAACTCTAGATAGGGCAGAGGAGTACGAGGTGGTAGGAGGAGGAACAGGATTAAAAATGATAGTGGAATGTGATAGAATTCTTATCCAAAGTACATATATAAAGACACAAATTAGTGTGAGTATATTTTGTATAAAAAAAAAGAATTAAGTTTCTATCACCATAAAAAATAGGATTTAAACAGAAAATAAATTTCCCCCTTTTAAAAAAATTTACACATCTTGCTCATCTATCTAAGTTTATAAACTAAGGTTCATACTGCTGTTCACAACAGCAGCCCTACATGTACTCTTAAAAAAATGAAAGAAAATAATTCTATTTACAAAAAAAAGAAACAAAATAGGAATTAATTTAACCAAGGAAATGAAAGACTTATTCAGTGAAAACTACAAAGCATTGCTACAAGAAATTAAAGATAATCTAAATAAATGAAAGACATTAGTTATACATGGATTAAAAACTTAATATTATTAAAATGACCATCATACTGGATATACATTAAAAAATCCTATCAAATTCCCATTGGCATTTTGGGCAGAAGTGGGAAACTCACCTGAAAATTCATATGGAATCTCAAGGGACTCACAATAACCAAAACAATCTTAAAAAAAAAGATACATGTTGAGACTCATACTTTCTGATTTTAAACTTACTACCAACTATAATAATCAAAAGAGAGTGTTAAGGGAATTGGGACAGAGATATACAAAAATAGAATAAAAAAGAGAGCTCAGTAATAAATGCTTGCATTTGATTTTTGATAAGGGCACCAAGACCATTTAATGGAGACACAATAGTTTGCTCAATCATGGTACAGAGAAAACTGCACATTCTTAGACTAAAGAGTAAATTTTGGCCCTTACCTCATGCTACATAAAAAGATTAACTCAAAATGGATCAAAGACCTAAACTTAGAGCTAAAACTGTTAGTAGGAAAGAGCAAAACATCTTCATAGCATTGGATTTAGTAAGGAATTCTTCAATAAGACATCAAAACCAGAGGCAACAACAACAAAAATAGATAAATTGAACTTATAAAAATTAAAAACTTGTGTTTTTAATTGTGTTTTTACACAAGAGAGTGAAAATAGAACCTACAGAATGAGAGAAAATATCTACAAATCAAATATTTGGTAAGGAATTCATGTCCAGACTACATTAAGAACTACAGCTGAACCACAACAAAAAGTCCAACAACACAGTTTAGAAGAGGAACAAAAGTCTTGAATAGCCATTCTCCAAAGAAGATGTACAAGTGACCAGTGAATACAAGAAAAGATGCCCAACATCATTAGTCATTACAGAAACGCAAATCAATACCATAATGGATTACCCTTTTATACCTAGTAGGATGTCTATTAATAATAAAAATTTTTTTTATAAAAGCAAGTATCTGCCGCAGTCTGGCTGGGCACAAAATAACCAAGCAGCCAGGAGGCTGGAACTAATTTATTGCCCGAACTCTACTGGCACTCCTGGGAACTCCCCGGGAACTCTCCCAGCTCTCCACAGGGTTCCCTGAGAACTCAAGGGGAACTCCGGGAACTCCCATGAGAACTCAAAAGTAGCTGGTGCCCTATTGCCGGACAGCAGGGGTCTATATACAACTGAATACACAGCCTGTTTCAATCCAGCATCATCCAGTCACAGCAATTATACACAGCTTAACTTAATTATCATCATCTTAATGACTCGCTGGGGTCACCTCTCAACCGTTTCTTCTGGCAAAATGCCAGGCGCCATTGGGACTCGGCTGTGGCTCTCAACAAGTATCAGCAAAGATGTGGATAAAATGGAACCCGTTTTTCCTTGCATAGGAATGCAAAGTAGTGCAGCCACCATGGAAAACAGGTTCATGTTTCTCCTAAAAGTTACAGACAGAATTATTAGAAGACCCAGCAATTACATAACTAAATATATAGCCCCCCAAAATTGAAAACACAGACTCAAATATTTGTAGTCTTTGGGACTGCAAATTGGTGCAAACAATCTGGAAAGCAGTACAGAGATTCCTTAGAAAACTTGTAATGGAACCACCCTTTGTCCCAGCTATCCCACTCCTCTGTCTATACCCAAAAGGCTTAAAAACAGCATACTACAAGGACACAACCACATCAATGTTTATAGTAGCACAATTCATAATAGCTAAACTGTGGAACCAACCCAGATGTCCTTCAACAGATGAATGGATAAAGAAACTGTGGTATAAATACATAATGGTATAAATGGTATAAATATAGTATTGAAAGAGAATAAAAATCATAGCATTTGTAGGTAAATGGATGGAGCTGGATAATATGATGCTAAGTGAAGTAAGCCAATCCCCAAAACCAAAGGCTGGATGTTTTCTCTGATAAGTGGATGCTGATCCATAATGGGGGTTGGGGAGGGGAGCATGAGAGGAATGGAGGAACTTTGGATAGGGAAAAGAAGAGGGAGGGGAAGGAAGAGAGAATGGGGATAGGAAAGATGGTGGAATGAGATGGACATCATTACCCTAGCTACATGTATGAAGACATGAATGGTGTGACTCTACTTTGTGTACAGCCAGAGAAATAAAAAATTGTGCTCCATATGTGTACTATGAATTGAAATGCATTGTGCTGACATGTATAACAAATGAGAACAAATAAATAAATTAATTTTTAAAACGTGTTCAAAGCAGCATAAGTCACCACAAGATACATAAGATAGAAACAACTCCAGGGCTCATCAACAGATGAATGTATAGACAAAATGTGTTATATACATCCAACAGAATGTAATATAGCCACAAAAAAGAGCAAAGTTCTAATACACCCTACAACCGGGATGTGCCTTGGAAACACTACACTGAGTGAAATGAGGCAGCCACAAAAGGACAGATATAGGATTGAACGTACAGACAGTATCTAGAATAGACAAATTCAGAGAGAGAGAGAGAGAGAGCAGAACAGAGGCTAACAGGGGCTGGAGAGAGGGGAAATTGGGATCAACCATTTAATATACAGTTTCTATTCCCAGTGTTGAAACATTTTGAACATGAATTGCTGTGATCATTATCCAACATTGTGAATGCCACCAAATTGTCAATTTAAATATGGTCGAAATGGTAAGCTTTGTGTTACTTATTATATCGATCATCCCCCAAATCATGTCTTTAGAAATTAGACGGGTTTTACTTCCTTTTCAAATTTATTACCTGTATTGCTTGCCCTATTTCAACGGTGGGTTCTCTAGTATAATACTGAATAGATGTAACAATAGAAAATATTCTTTCTTTTATCACCACCAAAACAGAAATGTGTCGTACTTGCAACACAAGCGATGTCACCTGTAGGTTTTCGTGGCTGTTGTACATCCTGTTGATGAAGTTTATCTCTATCCCTAGTTTACTAAGTGTTTTTGTCATAAATGGGTATTGACTTCTTTTCAAAAGCTCTTACTGCATCATTAAGTTGGTCATGGAGTTCTCTCTCATTATTTAATATGGCAAACTACGCTGTTGGATTTTTAAACACTAACCAAGACTTGCCCTCCTGGGAATTATTCTACCATTCTCCATTTCATATATCCCAGGATTCAATATGCCATTTTTCTTTATTACAGATGCTTATTTTCATGAGTGATTTTTTTTCTGAAATTTTATTTTTCATAAGGTCTTTCTCACTTTTTTGGTGAGAAAGTTATTATGTTATTATTCTTTCATAAAATGAGTTAGGATGTATTTTCCCACACATATTATATCTGAAACTATTTGTGTTAAATTGATATTATTATTATTTTTAATGCCTTGTGTGTGCTACAGAAGCACTCTACCATTGAGTATATCCCATGTCCAAGAGAAAGATTTTTGAAAATGATTTAAAATTATTTTATAGATACAGAGATATTCATATTTTCTCTAAAATCTTGCATTAGTTAAGTTATGCATATAAAGGAATTTTTACCATTTAATTTAAGTTTTCAAATATGTTACTATGAAGTTTTTTATAATATTGATTTAATTTTTTTTAAGAGAGAATTTTAATATTTATTTATTTAATATTTTTTTAGTTTTCGGCAGACACAAGATCTTTGTTTGTATGTGATGCTGAGGGTCGAACCCGGGCTGCACGCATGCCAGGTGAACGCACTACTGCTTGAGCCACATCCCCAGCCCCTTGATTTAATGTTTTTATGTCTTTAGAATCTCTTTTATTCATAACAGGCAGTTCATGTTTCTCTTTCTTTTTATCAGCCTAGAAAGGGCTCAATTGATTTTATTACTATTTTAAGTAAATCAGGATTTTAGTTTTTCATTTGCTGTGACAAAAACAACTATAAAAAATAACTTAGAGGAGGGAAAGTCTATTTTGGCTCATGGTCCCAGAGATTCAGACATGGTCAGCTGAGTTCATTGATCTTAGTCTAAGGTAAGGCAGAACATCCTGGCAGACAGAGGTGATAAAGGAAAGCTGTTTCTTTCATGGCAGAGAGAGAAAGGGGGAAGATGAATTCTTCTAGGGCATACCCCCATTGGGCTACCTCCTCCAGCACACGCCTCCTTCCTACAGTTACTACCCAGTTTGTCCAACTATGATGAACTGATTGGGTTAAAGCTCTCCTAATCCAATAATTTCATCTCTGAGTATTCCTGAATTAACACAGAAGCTATGAGGCACACCTCAAATCCAAACCATAACAAACAGCTTTGAACATTTGTTTATTTTTTCTATTGTTTATCTGTTTTATGATTGATAGTTCATACTTATTTCTTTTTTCCTGCTTGTCTGGGTTTATTGTGTTCTTCCCCCTCCCTGTCTTCTTGAAGTGGAACATTATGTATTTCTTTTTCAGCTTTCATCTTTTCTAATACAAGGGGCTAAAGCTATGAATCTTACTGTGAGCATTGCTTTAGCCTATGAAAGCATTTTGATATGTTACATTTTCATTACAACTATATTCAAAACTTAATCTAATTTGTGGGGGGTTTTGTTTGTTTTTCTCCTTAACATCTGATTGACCCAGACTGTTAACTTTCCTTTGGGAAGATAAGATCCTTTAAACAATTTCGATCTTTCTAATTTTACCAAAAATATCTTGATAATAGTACTATCATGTGTTCTTGGGAAGAAAGTAGCTTCTTCATGTAACAGTTTGGTATTTTTACAAATATCAAATTAGTCAAGGAAGTTGATTGTGTTCTTTATATCTATGTTTTTGCTGACATATTGATTGATTTGTGGATTTTTGAAGTTGCTAAGAGAAGATGCTAAAATCTCAAAGTATGAATTTGGGGTTGTGAATTTATCCTTTTATTTCCATGAGCCTTTATTTATGAATTCTGAAAATCCATGGTTAGAAATATCTGTATTTATATTTTATATACCTTCTTGTTAACTTGATCCCTTTAGCATTATTAAAAGTCTTTTTGGTGCTATTCCCTGTTGAGGGTTATTTTATCTAATTTTTATTGGTGCATTTAATTATACAAAATGGTGAGTTCCATTTGGGCATATCTGTACATTTGATCAATTTCACTCCTAAATACCTCCCTTCAGCCTCACCATCTACTCACCCTCGTTCTCTTTGTCTACGGAAATGGTCTCTTTTACATTCATTTTTTTTTTTTTTTTTAAGAGAGAGAGAGGTAGAGAGAGGTAGAGAGAGAGAGCGAGAGAATTTTAATATTTATTTTTTAGTTATCGGCGGGCACAACACCTTTGTTTTGTATGTGGTGCTGAGGATCGAACCTGGGCCGCTCGCATTCCAGGCGAGCGCGCTACCGCTTGAGCCACATCCCCAGCCCCTCTTTTACATTCATGATGACCTTTTTTCCCTCTCTAGCTTCTACATATGTGAGAAAATAATTGATGCCTGTCAAAGATTCTGGTTTATTTCACTTAACATGAAGCCTTCCAGGTCTGTCCATTTTCTTACAAATCACATAAATGTTGTTCTTCTTATGACTGAATAAAACTCCATTGAGGGTTTACATCACATTCTCTTTATCCATTCATCTGATGATGAATTCCTAGACTGATTCCTTAACATGGCTATGTGAATTAGACCACAATAAACACCAGTATTCATGTATCTTCAAAGTATGCTGACTTTAATTCTCTCAGATAAATACCGAGGAGTGGTATAGTTGGGTCAAAAAACTCAACACCATTGAGCTAGGGGTGTGACTCAGTGGTAGAATGCCTGGCATGTGCATGACCTGGGTTCCATCACCAGAAACACCCAACAACAACAACAAAAAATCAAATAATTCACTTAGCAAATGGGCAAATAAACCGAGTAGAAACTTCTCAAAAGAAGGGCAAATGGTGAACAAGTATATGAAAAATGTTCATTATCTTTAGCCAGCAGGAAAATGCAAATCAAAATTGCCCTGAGATTTCATCTCACCCCAGTCAGAATGGCAATATTTTATCTAATATTAATACAACCATGCCAACTTTATTATGTTTTTGTTTGCTTGGCATAGCTTTTGTCCAACTATTTATAAGGTTATAGATCAGAAGCAAATGAAATTGTGACAGGAATAGTTTGGGGCTTGAACAATAGTGAGCTAGAAGATAAAATTTACAAGGAATGAATGGGAGCCATTGTTGTAAGCATAAAGCAGTAAATTTTATCAACTAAGAGCAGTAGATAGAGTGGAGATTCCCAGCGAGTAGAGGAGGAATTAGTCCAGAACTATCAATGGTGGGCAACAAGATCACCACCCCAAAGGCCGAGTGAAAGTCAGCCTCTGTTCAGTGAGCCTACACCCTTTTCAGGGAAGAAATGTGTTTATTCTAACAAAAAAAGTGAAGAGAGAGAATGAGAGAAAAAAAAGAGTTTTTAATGGAAACAGTTTGAATGAATGGAACACAGATACTGACTGACCAGGAACCCCAGGGGCAAAGTGGGAGGGCTTCAGGAGCAAGAGAAGATTTAGTGCTGGGATTCAGGAAGAGGACACTTAAGCTACATGGTGAGGGGGCTGTGACCATGACCTGCAAGGATGAGGGCCGGCAGCACTACTACAACCACACAGATTTTAGAGGATCCTCTGGGTTTCTGCTGAGAAGGGCGTATAGATTATGGTAGAAATGAGGTGCTGCAAGAAATCAAACACGTGCTCCAAAGTGGGTGGGCAAGGTCAAATTTTACTTCTCCCAAAAGGCACACTATAGGAACCTGGCTAGCAAATGCTCTAGGCACGCAATCTGTGGGTTTATATATCTAAGGCAGGGCAGCCCTTCACTCTGATTGGAAGACTCAGGGGTATGATCTATGCGACTGGCTAATTTTAGCATTAGGGTGGGTAAAAAGGAAGGGCTACAATTAAAAAGACTATAATTGGATCCAATTAATTACATTTTGATAAGTATATTTTGATAATAGACCATCAAACTTTTTATTTCTCACAAGTTAAAAGACCTCATTTTTGTCTTTTACAGCAGTTAGCTCTGTAACTCTTGTTGTAGGCCTGTTTGTTCAATTTGTCTCTCCCATCAGCTCGCTTCTTAAAAGCAGATGCCCCTTTGCTTACAATTGTATTCTTACTGGAAAGGAGAATCTAACACAAAGCAGATACTCAAATATTTGTTGGAATAATACTGAAGAATGCTGGAACCCATTTGAAAGTGATTTTGACAATTTGTAAAATATAAACTATCAGAATATGATGTAACTACCATAAATATTGATTTGGAGACCCTTAATTTCTGAGACCTTTTCCTTTAAAATAATAGCTAAATGTTTTAGTGTTTGTTAAGATTATTTAAGAATACAAATAGCTATTTAAAACCTCCCCAAGAGGAAAATAATTCAATAAATTATAATATAGTCACAGAAGTAGAATATGAGATGGCTAAGAAAATGTTATTTAAAATTTGTAGTAACATATACTGTAAGCAAAAAATCACCCAAACAGGAGCAGATCTCCACAGATGAGCAATGATTATGTTGAGCAGGGAGGTCACTCAGTCAGGCATCAGAGGGGCACACTTTCTGGGGAGAAAATGGCAGGAGGGCAGCAACAAAGTTCAGAGTTTTATAGGGCCTTAGCAGAGCCAGGTGATGGGACGAGGCAGCTACCTTTGGTGGGCTTTTGGTGGGTGGGCAGTTGAATTTTGGCTGAGTTATAGCAGGAGAAATTTCGGCTGGGGCTGGGAGAGAAGACTTGAGCAACTGGAGGAACCATTACAGATAAGGTACATGCTCAGGGCCCACTGTCCTTCCAGTGGGACTGATTTTCCATGTGCTTTATGTACTAACTTTCTATGATGCTTAGTAGAAAACATTATTTTATGATGCTAAGTTTTAAAAAAAGATAGCTATGAAATGTGGAATATATGTGTAAAGACAGCATGAACTATTATGTCTACATATTATATCTATGTGTAATTTTATGGAACTATGAAAAAATTCATTTTCTTCATTAAACTATGTATTTGCCTTTCTATTTTATAATCAGAAAAGATAGTTAGATGAGGGAAGGATGTAGAGAGTAACTGTTCAGGGAAACATAAATTGAACTGTTATTTTCCTTTTATGTTTGCAAAATTCCCTGTTAGTAAACCAGTGAAGTATCAGCATTTACTCTCATAATTGTTTCTTTTTAAAAAGTAACTATCAAAGCATGTTTAAGTGTGAGAACATCAAAAGCAGCACTTGACTGAATGTTCAGAGAGCTGAAATTGGGCCTTGTTAATTTTTTTCCCGAACTTTCTCATTTTTCTTTAGTTTTTCAATAACTTCTGTCTCATTTATCTTCCTGGCTCCCTTCTCCTCATTCATCCCTGAGCAATACAAGGTCCTCTGGGGGGGGGGGGGGGGGCGGGGGGGGGAGGGCCACACGGGAACACACAGATTTCTTCTATTTATCTTCAAAATGAAAATGACTTTACTTGATGTGATATAAAGATATTACAACCTCATGTAGCAAAATCATACTGCTAAAAGAATTATAAGAGATTGGGTAAAATCCAGTCAACACCCTGCCCTCACAGGTAACTACATGTGCTGTTCTTTCTGATGTCTACCTCGGAGTGTGTATGCAAGCATGCACACGCACACATACGCACACACTGCAATAGCTGCTACAAGCTGCTTCATCTGCTCCAACCTGGTCTTCTCTGGTGTGTTTCATTGTTCACCGTGGATTATGGCTACTACTTCTTCCCCAGCAAGAAAAAAAAAAAAAAAGTTCCCTAATCACTCATCAAGGATGTAAACAAGCCAATTCTGAAATCCTGAAATTCCAAAAACACACTTTGAGTGTTTATTCCTGGGATTACTCATGGTTCCAAATCTGTGTAAATCAGAATCCTGGCTAGAATCAGATGGTACTCACAAAGCATCTAGATGCAGACAGTTGAATGGAAGAGTTTATAGAGGAACCCACAGAGTTAACACATCAGAGAAGATGATGAGGTTAGGAAGATACCCAAAGACAGCAGCCATCTTGGCTTGGAGGGACAAGAGAGAAGAGTATGGTTACCAAATGCTGGTGAGAGTTGGAACCTTGAAGTGGAGCTATCTGATTCGGGCTGAGACCATAGAGGAATGAAGTCATTGCCAGACCTACTGTCAAGCAAGAACAGGTCGAATCAGCCTGACGTCTCTCTGCCACCCCTGGGTTTCCTGCTGGTGTGCCCAGTTGGTTGAATCCAACATGAAGCCAGGGTGATAAAAAGTCCAGTGATTCAGTCTAGATGTCACGGTCAACCAGCACACAGGAGAGGATACAGAAGGGCAGAGGCTGGACCCTACGTGGAGAAAGTGTCACTCAGTGTGTGGGATCATCATGGGCTATTCCTGAAACTGCTGCTCATCCCATTTTCCTGCATCCTGCGAGTCCAAGTCCAACCACGTCTCTTCTAGAGTGCTAGCTAGCTACTGTGTGCCTAGCAGTAGAGACTAGTGAACAACTATGAGTCTCTGCCACAGATATTTAATGCTGTTACTCCAGAACTGGAGTGTAAAAAAGAAGAAGGGAGGAGATCAGAGTGGAAAGGAAGGGAGGGGGCTCTCCTGGGATATCTCTTGAGCTTCTTTGTACTTCTTGAGGCCATGTTACTGCATCCTTCTTACCATGGCGATGGCATGATCACCTGACAAACTTACAGCAACATGCAATCAAGACGTTTGAGTACAACAGTAAAACACTATACATCCCACTCAAAATCAAAAGCACATCTGTTGAGAGCCACAGCCAAAGGGGCCCCAGCAAACTTTCAGACTGCCAGCTGATGATTGGCTCACAGCGGCCCCAGCAACATCTAGCTGATTGGCTCCTCTGCGGTGATGCTCATTGGGCTGTTTCCCTGCCCTTTCAGACCACGGAGCTGCTCATTGGGGGACTTTTTTGGCTCCGCCCACACGACCCAGCCAATCGGCCTCAAGAGCAGGAGGATTGTGGGAGGTGGAGAGGCTGGTGGTTGGGGGAGTGGCTTGTGGGAGGCCGGTGGTGGCAGTTGGTCTCTTGAGGGTTTTTCCTGAGGAGCTGTTTTGTTTGGCGTGTGTGGTTCTAAAAATAAAGTTAGTTTCTTTTGACAAGTGGCTCCTGAATTGTGCCCAGCCAGACTGCGGCACACATCCATTAAAATTACCCTTAAATTTCAAAAGACATGATAGAGCTAAATCCTGAGAGTGTAAATAACCAATAAAACAAAACAAGTCTCTTGAGATTCTTGTGAGGGAGCTGTTGTCAAGGCCAGGTGCTAAGAAGAGATGTTATATGTTCTGGCATCTACTCCCCAGTTCCACCATTATCCCACAGAAGAACAAGAGCCAAAGCCTTGGACAGCTCCACCAGCCTTGGCTTTAGCCTCCTGCCCAGGCTCAGGTTAGGCTTATGATATTCATTTTATGTTAGGATATAAAAAGATCGCTCTGTGAAATCTGATATCAGAGTTAGAATGTCAGCTGTATGTCAAAACGTAAGTTGGTTTGAGGCCAGATTTTTTTAATGTCAAGCATAAACACAAATATCACCCACCCTATCACATATGTACAGAGAAGTTACCCAAAGGAAATTGAAATAATGCAACAATACTGACTATGGCAAGAAAAAAATTTCAACATAGGCATCTTGAGATTGAGAAAGTTGAAACATCAGTGGGTTTGCTTGTCAATATCAAAATGAACTATGAAGAGATATGCATACTGGGAAATGCCCACAGTCCCATGATTGGGACGACATCTGGGTTTACCCCCAAGCCCTCCCAGCTCACAGCAGAAGAAGATGGCACTTTTGAATTTTGCTCACATGTCACATGAGTCCTGGGGGGAAGGCTCAGCCTCATGCCCAGGACACTACTTCAGGTGTAACATAAGACATTGCTAATCAGCATGAAGGGAGGGAGGGAGTGCTTTTTCAGATCACTCTCTAGGGTGGTTTCCACTGGCTTCCTCACTGTGACGAGAGATGATGCTTTTCCTCCACTGGACAAAAGTTGAACACAAAACAAACTTACCTGTGGAATACAAAGCTGCTGGAAGACTTCTAAGGCCCATGTCTGGTGGGGAGTGGTGAGCGTTAAGGATCACCAGAAGGGAGACCAGAGTCAATGGGGAGAAGTCAAGGTGCAAGCAGGAAGCAGGGTCAGAGAGGGAGGAGAGAACTAGGAGGAAACAAGGAAGTATGCTGGATGAAAACAGAGAAATGGCAAGTGTGTAGGGAGAAGCAACCTTTCCAATGGGAGGCAAGAAAGATGTGTCTTCAGGGGTAAAGTGGCTGATCAATGCCAATGGAACAAATGAGTGCACCAGCATTCGAACATACACCAGCAGTCGGTGTATGAATCTCACCAAAGGTAATGGTTGGGGTTTGCGTATATGAAAAAGCAAAGTATTTTCTCCCCTGCGTATACTCTCAACACTCTCAGTACTTCATTTATAACACCAGATGTGTCGGTGCTTCCCATGCCAAGTTCTGTGGACACCAGCTGGGTGTCCTACAGTTGAACTCAGTACTGACACTATCTACATGGTGACAGGATCAGACTCTAGAGGTTAGGGCTCAGTCCCACAAAATTGCCCCCACTGAAAATGCCAACCATAAGCATATCCACAACTTCTCTCTGACATGGCTACTAACCAGATGTCCCCATAGACCCTTCTCATTTCAAGGAAATGGCACACAGAACTCAAGGAAAAATTACTTGGTGCTATCAGTGTGTTATAAAGGACATCATTATAATGCATAAAAATGAGCAAACAAATAAATAGGTACAAACAAGTGTTGAAAGGATCTCAAGTGCAGGACCCTTTGTCCCCATGGAACTGGGTTGTACCACCTTCCCAATTCTTGGAAGTTTTCAGCAACTTGGAAGTTCCCAGAACCCTGTAATTCAGGGATTTTTATGGGTAACTTATCAGACAGGCATGATTGATTATTAGCTCAGTATTTAGCCATTCTGTTTCCCTTCAGATAGAAGGACAAAACTAAAGGTTCCAAGGTTCTAGTCATGGCCTGGTCTTACTGGTGAATTGCCCACACCAATAGTACACCAAGAGAACAAAGGAGTCTCTTATGACCCAGGAAATTGCAAGGGAATTAGGAATTATGTGCTGTGAACCAGGGTCAAGAAAAACAAGCATTAGAACACATTTTCTCTTAGTATCATTATTTATAAGGATTCTAGGAATTCTGTGTCAGGAACTAAGGACAGAAACTAATATACCGTTGTTTCTTATTATATTTCATATTTCAATGTATTTTTATAGTAGAGGGGAAATATAATGAGCAGTCAGTGGTAGAAAACAAAGTATTTAGAATGCTCCGTGACAGGAAATGAATCTTTTTAACAGTCTACCCTGCTCCATTCCTGAATCCCATTATATGGGCACTAATGGCAATTTTCTAACTTCTCATTTCTTTTCATGAACTCAATAGGTGCACCCTTCAATAATTAGCTGTACCACGAATCAAGCACCTATACCTGTATTTTTCTAAGGGCCATCTCCAGGGAGCAGAGATGCTCCTCTCACTTTAGAGAATCTAGTTTAAGCAGTGCATATTGAAATCTAGGATTACATTCTAGAAACTCTCCAATAGGTATAACTAAACTCTTCTCCCAGGATTCATGGAGTTTGATGAATCTAAACTAAGATTGTAGTCAACATCTTTTCCCTAGAGAGTTTTTGAAAACTGGAATAACTTCTCTTGACTTACTACAGATGAAAAAAAAAAAAAAAAGACAAAACCAAAAGAAACTTTTTTCCCCTGAGGCTCAATGAGTTTTAACTGGATTCACTCAGGAACCTCAAAATAACCACTGCTGTGAGTCACATGTCCTTACTTGCTTTCAGTGACTAACAATGAATTAACAAGCAGATTCCCTGGGGAGGCTTGACTAGTTGGCCATCTAAGTTGAATCCAGAGGGACTCATATGGACTGTTTTCTGAAAAAAAATAAAACATTAGCAGACTTATGAATAAAACAAATGTGCCATACAATAAGCATTTGTATCCAAAATTTGAAGCTTGAATTTTTTTATCAGTCTCTTGGGAAAATAATTTTCAGGTGAAGAAAATCAGATTTGGATGTGATGACAGCATATCCCTCAAAATCAATAAAAGCATGTGAACTATTGGTCACTCCATGTGAATTTGTCACTGTTGCTGGATACATCATCAAAGCACTAGGAAATTCAAAGGAACAAGATGATCCTAAGCCAGGGACAGTATAAGGGGTTTGTATAATTTTCAAATGTGGGAAGTAATTGGAAAATGTGCTTGGATGAAGAATGCACAATTGGAGACTCTGACTGTACATATCCAATTGGTAAACAGAAAGTGTTCCTGATGAACAGCATCCCCACTATCAGATGCCATGTTACTTCTCCACTGTGTCTTGCTGAGTGGACTAACAGACTCTCCATGATGGGAAGAGACCAAGTCCTTATTGTCTCTCTATCTCTAGAATTCACCACAATACGTCAAACTGCATTCTGAGTTTCACAACTCACAGTTGTGTATATCATTCAGCACATCACTCAGGATTAAGCCCATTAAAGCACAACTCTCTAAGGGATTCTATCAACTGGGAATGGGTTTGGAGAGGAAAAGTTGTTGAGTATCAAATCCTCCTCTGTCACAGTTTAGATAGAATGTGTCCTGAAAAAAACTCGTACGTGAGACAATACAAAAGTGTTCAGAGATAAAATTATATTATGAGAATGTAAATCTAATATGTATGTTAATCCACTGATTTGGATTAAGTGGGTGGTAACTGTAGGCAGGTAAGTTATGGCTGGAGGAAATAGGCCACTGGGCCAGTGCCTTTGAGGTGTACATTCTGACCCTGGTAAGCAGATGTTCCACCTCATCTTGGGCCCAGAGCTATGGAGACAGCCAACCCTGGTCTGAACCTCTGAAACCATGACACCAAATAACCTTTCTTTCTCTATTTTGTTCTTGTCAGGACTTTTGGCTAAAGCAACACAAAAGCTAGCTAAAATAGAAATTGGTACTGGGAAGTGGGGTTGATGCAATGACTAAACTAACCTGATCATGTGCTTTTGAGGTATTGGAACTGATTTGCAGGGGGAAGAATTTTGAAAATTTTAGAGACGAAAAGCTTTAGAATATTGTAAGCAGAACTTAATGGGTGATTCTGGTGGGAGTTCAAAAGACCAGAATGCCAATAGGACTGTAGACAGTAAAGACTGGAGTCATGAGGTTTCAGAGGAGAAGGAAGACTCTATTGGAAATTGGACTCAAGGCCATTCATGCTACATTCTGGCAAAGAAGCTTTCTACATTTTGCCTATGTCCTGAGACTTTCTGTGAGTTTGAATTTGAAGGTGATGGACTAATGAATTGGGCAAAACATTTCAAGGCAGCAAAGCGTTCAGGGAGTGGCATGGATATTGCTGGAGGCTTTAGCCAAGTTAACTGTGATAACCAGAAAGCAGAATGTAAAGATTTGAAAAACTTGCAATTTGGCCAGAAGTGTGAGTGAAACTGGGGCTAAAAAAGGTGAGATTGTTAAAGAGATTATAGTCACTAAAAATTTACTAAGTACTTTACAAAGACCCAATAGGAAAGATGGCTTGAAGGCATCTCAGGATTGGCAAGACCACACCCATCTCAGGCTCAAAGATGTTTAGAAAATTGTCTCACTCTACTCAGCCACCTTGTACTAAGAGGTTGGTACAGCCATGGTCTCAGGAAGCTTGGATGCTGTTTTAAATGCTTGCTGATCTTGGCACCAACCATATGGTATGGGTTATGTAGGAATGCAGGATGCTGAAGTTAGGGGGTCATGGAGGCCTCCACTGAGATTTTGAAGGAAATCCTGGGAATCAAAGTGTAGAAGGCAGCCCCTGAGAAGGTGATGCATGAAGATGTAAGAAGGAAGCCAAATCTATGGGGGAGAGTTTAAGGGCTTAAGAGATGTCACAACTGAGGACTATCTCCTACGAAATTGAGCAGAGACAGGTCCAGAGAGGCAAATTGAGCTGCACCAATAAGGCCATAGGGGAGGAGCTACACCAGCCCTTTATGCCTTGTGCCCCAGATGTTAAAAATGGAGCTACAGGAGTTATTTGTCCAGCTGGATTTTGATATGCTCAGGTCTAGTCTCTTCCCTCTAGGCCCCATTTCTCCCATTTAGAATGGAAATGTTTACTCTGTTCCATTGTATATCAGATATATGTAACTTGCTTTTGATCTTTACTCTCACTGTTAAAAGTTTGCCTTGAGTCTCAGAAGAGATTTTGGACTTGAACTTTTGGGCAATGTTGGAAGAGTTAAGAATATGGAAACTCTTGGAAATCGATTAAATATGTTTTGCTTTGTGGAATGGACATGAGATTTGGGGAGCCAGGGTCAGAATGTTAGGTTTAGGTATGATGGTTCCCCCCAAAAGTTCATCTGTGAAACAATGCAAAACTGTTCAGAGGTAAAAGGATTAGATTACAAGAGCTTTAACCTGATTGGTGTATCAATCCACTGATATGCATTAACTGGGTGGTAACTGTAGGCAGGTAGGGAGGGTTGTATTTGGACCCTGGTGGTCAGAGTGCTCCCTGTCTTTCTCCTTTCTGGCTGTCCTGTACTGAGCTGCTTCCCTCTGTCATGCCTTCCTCCATGATGTTCTGCCTCATCCTAGGCCCAGAACCATGGAGTTGGCAGACTATGGACTAAAATTTTAAGGCCTTGAGCCAAAATAAATCCCTCCATTGCTCTTATCAGGGCTTTTGGTCACAACAACACAAAAGCCAACTGTAACATCCGTCTGCCATCTCTTCAGTGGCTGGCATGCACTGCCGTGGATATGTACCTCGATGCCCACAGTGCATCAGGAGGACATGCACCAAGACACAAAGGAAGCAGCAGTATGACTACTCTCCCAGAATCCACCACCACCATGGGCCACGCTGAATTCTTCTCCAGGTGCTAGTCCCCATCTTTCTGCAAACTTCGTAAAGGGCCATCCTCAGTCCTGCCTGGGGTACACCGTCTCAAGCAATAATTGTATGTTACCTTAAGCAGTCAGTGACAGTCACCAGTGTAGACACAGCAAACAGGGAGCTCTAGCCTAACCTTTGGTACGTAGTGTTAGAATGCTGTCCAGCCAAGATGGTGTCTTAGCTGCTCTAACAAAGGGCCATAGACTGGGTGGTTATAAACAACAGACGTTTATTTCATGGAACATCCATGATAAGAAGCCAGCGGATTCAGTGTCTGGTGAGGGCCTTCTGGTTCACAGGATGGCACCTTCTCACAGGTCCTCACATGAGGGATAGGGTCAGGGAGACCTAGGAACCTCTTTTTTAATGGCACTAATCCAACACATTACCTAATTATCTCCTAAAGGCTCCACCTTCATGATACCATCACCGTGGAGTTTAGAGTTTAACATATGCATTTTCAAGAGACACAAACGTTCAGGGTGTCACAGGTACTTTATTATTACTGTCTTTGCAGACAAGCGCCTGGGATCACTAGACCCACATCAGATGAGCCTGACGGAACACCACACTGGAGTACAGTCCATTAACAACAATCCCAGTCTTGGAAATAGCACTAAATAGCACAATGCCCTAAGAGCTAAGGCACAAGCCCACCAGCAGTTGTGGCATCTGTATCACTCTATCGTATATCCAGTTAAATAGAAAGGGCAAATTAGTTCAAGCCCACCAACTGCTCTTAGGAGTGGTTGGACCTTCCTGTTTATAATGCCAATTTCTTGAATCTCTAGCATTATGAGAGGAGGACTAGCACATGATACCTGACAATGGAAAAATGAGATATCTAACATTTGTTTAATTTGTTCTTTTCAGATATACATAACAGTAGAGTGTATTTTGACATATTATACACACACATGCAGTATAACTTCTCATTCTTGTGGTTGTACATGATGTGAAGTTACACTGGTTGTATATTCATAATGAACAGGAGAAATTTATGTCTGATTAATTCTATGTCTTTCCTATTCCCATCCCCTCACCTTTCCTTCATTACCCTTTGTCTAATCCAAAGAACCATCTTCTATCTTCCCCACTCCAAACCTTTGTATGTGTTAGCATCTACATATCAGTAAGAACATTCAGCCTTTGGTTTTGGGGGGGTTGGCTCATTTTACTTAGCATGATAGTCTCCAGTTCCATCCATTTACCAGTGAATGCCATAATTTCATTCTTCTTTATGGCTGAGTAATATTCCATTGGGTGTACATATTTTCTATATCCATTCATCTATTGAAAGGAAACTAGGTTGGTTCTAGTTATTGTGAATTGAGCTGTATAAATATGAATGTAGCTGCATCACTGCAGCTGCTGATTTTAAGTCCTTTGGGCATATATCAAAAAGTGAGATAACTGGGTCAAATGGTGGTTTCATTCCAAGTTTTCTGAGGAATCTTTATACTGATTTCCAGAGTGGTTGCATCAATTTGCAGTCCCACCAGCAATGTAAGAGTGTACCTTTTCCCCCATATCCTCACCAACATTTATTGTTACTTGTATTCTTGATAATTGCCATTCTGACTGGAGTGAGATGGAATCTCAGTGTAGTTTTAATTTGCATTCCTCTCATTGCTAAAGATGTTGAACATTTTTTTCATATATTTGTTGACCCATCATATTTCTTCATCTGCTTAGTGCCTGTTCAGTTCCTTTATCCATTTATTGACTGGGCTATTTGTTTTCTTGGTGTTAAGTTTATTAGCCACATACACCCATGGCCTTGGGGAGGCGCACACTTCACGCCATGCACAGTCACATGAGGGATGCACTTGGCAACAGAGTGAACAACTAGGGTCTGGGTGAGGCAGGCTTTGTAGTAACAAGAGAGTGAAGTAACCTTGGTTCTCACAGGAGAATGGGGCTGCCTTGTTTGAATAACCACATGAGCTGGTAGAGCAATGGAGGCCACTACTCAGGGAGGTGGATCTGTGCTGGTTCCCCTAGGAGGACCTAAGATGGTTGTCTGTCCCCAGGACCTTATCTGTGGCAGCAGAATTGGTAGGGGAACTGTGTGTAGGTTATCCGTATCCCTCTTGATTTTGCCAGAAATCAAGGAAGCATGTAATATTATTTTTAGGTCTTATGCCACACTTATACTTCCCAGATATAACTGTACATTTAGCTGTGTACGTAAAGGAGTGCATTTGGAACAGGTATTATGAAATTGGAAGCACTTTAGAATCAAGGGGAGAACCATCATCCTTCAAGCTGTTGCTGCAATGCATAAAACCAATATCCTTGCAAAATCAGCATTTTGCCTGCACCAGGAAGATAATTTGCCTATAATTCCCAGAACAGCTGAAGCACAAGGGATCAATGGAACACCCAATAACCACATCCATTTCCTTGCTGAGCCTGGATAAGCAGAGGACCCAAAGCAGTCAGGCACATCTGAGAGTGAGCCTTAAGGAAAACCATAATCCTGAGGACAAAGACTTAAATTCTCTATAGAATCCGCCTCTAAACTCTTTTTTATCTCTGTTAGAGAGCATGAAGTATGAGCATTGAGGTTAGATGATCTTCAGATCTCAACAGGGCAGGGCCTAGAGAAAGCAAGAAAAAATATTTTTCTTATCAAATATTGAGGTTTTGTTATTGGTGATGGTGGTTATTTTATTTATTTGTAATGCTGGGGATGAAACCCAGGGTCTTGCACATGCCGGGCAACATCACCAACCCAAGTATTGTATCCTTAATATGTGCCAAAAGCAAACCCCTTTCCATTAGAACAAGTGAGAAAGCACTGTTCATGTTCCTGCAAGCCTCGGGCCCAATTCTCCATTCAGAAGATGGGCCTGGGTGCCCAGAATGCAGCACAGTTCTCACTTCTCTGCTTTAGACAGCACAGAGCACCCATCCTTTGATGGGCATAACCCTTGCTGCACCTCTGTTGTTCCACTACATGAGTGTAGAGCATTAATGGACAAAGCATGTGCTGCTGTTGCCTTGGGTGTCATTGTGCTTTAATGGGAGAAGTGGCCATGGTAGAGAGATAATTAAAGGTGACTGAAAGAAAAGCATCACTTCCAGAAGCTAGCACTTTGCCTTAAGCAAATGATCAGAAGAGGAAATTCAACACTTCTTTCCCATTGGCAATTAAGGAAGATTCTTTTTTTTAAAAAATGAAAAGAATAACTACCATATAGGAGAGTAGTTATGGGCTATCATGGGAAAGGAGAGGAAGCTAACAGGGTAGTAAAAAGAAAGGCAGTTTGACATGGGCCCCAGGGGTTCCCTATGAGTCTCCTCATACTTTTGGTTTTATGAAGGGAAAGTAGTGGATCAAGAACAACTCTGAGCAGCCTCCAGGGGATGACGTAACCTGGAGAGGTGGTTTGCAACCTTCTCATATTAAAAAAAAAAAAAAAATAGAGTATAAGATTAGGGTAATAAGAAGCATGTCTGTGCTAAAGAAGGGAAACTACCAAGTTCCAAATGCCTGACCCAATCTGTTCCCAGTAAAATGGTTTTGAATTTGTGTCTTTCCTACCCACTGCACACTGTCACTTGTATGACTCACAGCTTTGAACCGGGACACAGGGGGATGGCTTCATCTGATGACACATACTTCCTGGTCATCTTGCTCAAGAGAGGGAGTGCTATTAGCCAGTTGCCAGCTACAAGCAGCCTCCTGGAAGGCCTGTCCTCCTCATTTCCTTGTCTGTCTGTCTTGTTTTCTCTCTCATTTTCTCTCTTTCTTCACAAGGACTAGTTGGACATGGCCTAGGGATACTGTCATGATCAAGGAATCCCACTTTTGTGCACACGCTCATGGGGAATCTGACCTGGCAAGGTCTGGGCTAGAAAAAAGAACTGCAAAGGATTTCAGAGGAGTCTTGAGATGTCCTGGCCTCATACAGGCCAGCAGAGGCCTGAACGTACTTCCAGAAAGTAGTTTCTAAAAATTCAGACAATGGCAGTGCTTTCCTGTAAGTGAGATGCCTTCCGAGGTGACTTTTCACAGGATAAGCACATTGGAACCCCATGTAAGAGGTGCCTGATGGCTGTTCATGCTAGACACTGGGGCTACAATGGCCTGTAGAATAGCCCTGTTCTTGCCCTCATGTTATTCAGTGTAGAGGAGAGGAAAAGATTCAACAAGTTAATACCAAGCACACAGGTACAATGGCAACTGTGACAGTTCACATAAGGAGATATATAGGGCCCTGACATCCTCTCACTGGGCTACTGGCTTTGGGTGGGGGTTAGCAGGATGTCATTGTCACTAGCTGAGATTCTCAGGACATGAGAGGTAAGGAAGCACAGCCAGCAGGGAATGGAAGGGATTGTGCAAGTACAACAGCCTGAAACCCCAAAATAAAGCTGAATTTAAAACAACTGCCACACTGAGCACAGCCTCCCTGTGCAGCTGGGGTGGGCCCTGAGTTAGGGGCATTGGCCAACGGTCAGCAGAGCTTCCTGAGTGAAGGGCAAGAGGCTTCAGAAGGGCCCAGTGCAGACGTGGAAAGGCAGGCATGACACATAAACTTCCAAAAACCTGAGAGCTGCATGGCAGGCAGGTTAGAGGTGGGGTGAGGGCCCGGCATGAGCAGGTCAGGAGTATATTATAGCAACACCCACAGGACTGCTGTCCCTGCAGGGAAAGTCAACCTGCAGAGGAGTGGGGTGGCCTGAACAAAGATACAGGGGAGCAGCTTAATAACTCAAACTCTGTCCTCTGTAAAAAGATGTGGGGAAGCAACTTGATGACTCAGGCTCTGTCTCCGTGGGTCTAAGTGACCAGTACTGATTGATGACATGGAGAACTGCAGAAGAAGAAGATGAGGAGAAGAAGGAAAGGAGGAGGAGAGGCGGGAAGAAGAAGGGACGGTAAAGGGGAGGAGATGGAGTATGCCTGGGCATCACACCTGTGTGTGAGTGAGGTGTGTGTTGGACGCACTTGGGGTCCAGACAAATTGTTATGCAGCTGACTGTGACAGTAAGGAGCTCAGAGAAGCCAACTAGGCAGGACATGCAGTCTGTGTGTCTCTTGCTCTGGAATGGAAAGGGTCTCTGGAAGGTAGGCTGCAAAGAAAGGGGAACCTTGAAGACCACCTACCTTAGAAAGAGAAAAGGAGGCACCAGTCAGAAACTGAGGGGAAGGCTAGGAAAATATCATGCCTGGAAGCTGACAAAAGAGAGTATTTCAAAGACAAGAAAGGCCAAATGTGCATAATGGTAGGGACTGGCCAAAAAGGATGAAGATTTAAAACTCCCATCTGTGCAGACCCATGTTCACAGGACCACTATTCCAGTAGCCAAAAGGGAAAGGCAGCTCAAGTGTCCATCATTGATGAGTGAATTAAAAAAAACAAGAAGAATATACACACAAAGGATGTTATTCAGCCCTAAAAAGGAAAGAAATCCCGACACAGAGGACCACATGGATAAACCTTGAGGATATCATGCTAAGTGAAACAAGTCAATCACAAAAATAAATATCGTATGATTTCACTTATATGAGGTATCTAGAGTCTCTATGAATTTATGGACACAAAATAGAATGTCACTCGCCAGGGGCCCTGGGAGCAGGGGATAGGGAGTTATTGTTTAATGGAGACTGAGTTTCAGTCTTGGAAACTGAAGGAGCTTTGGAAATGGATAGCGGTGACCTTTGCACAATGAGGTGAATGCTCTTGATGCCACTGTTTTACACAATTAAATATGTTCAAAATGATGAATTATAAAAAGATGAGTCAAATCACCACGATAAAGAATTTAGAATGAAGCATCCTTTGGATTTACAAATCTGAAGGACACCGATGACCTTAACAAGGGCTAGTTGATAAAGGAGTGATATTAAAATCTGACTTCAATCAGAAGTTTAGGAAAAGACCTCAGCAAGTTCAAGCGATTTTTCAGAGACCTTTCCCTGTTAAGAGGAAGAGCAGCTGGACAGGGTGGTGACCCCAGGGGCGATTGAAGTTTTGTTTCCGTGGCAGACTTGAGCAGACAAGCAGAGTCCAGGAGAGGGGGGAGAGGGGCTGTGTTTGGTGTGAGATCCCTGAAGAGACCGGGGATCTGTACTCAGGTAAGCCGAGGTGCAGGGAGGGTTGTCTATACAAGGGAGACAGAAATGTTCTGGTATGGTGATCCCTATTGTCCCTAGAGCATAAGTCATTGCTTAGAGTGAGAGAAGAGAAAGGGGTCCCAGAGGCTGGAGGAGAGTGGAGGGCTTCTGAATGCAGAATAAGGAGAGAGGACAAGGAGTCAAGGCAGGGAAAATGGTATTTCAGGCACTAGAGTCTCAGGTCACCTAGGACATTGACACCAGGTTTAACTGCCCTGTGGAGTCACCACCCCAGTGAGACTGGGCTGCCCAGGAGATGCACAGGGGGAAATGTTCCTGGGGCCAGGGTGTGCCAGGTGGTATGAGCCACAACACTGCATGTATTAGTATGGTTAAAATGATGGTCGAATTACTCTGAGCTGGATGAAGAAGACCTATTAGACAGAGATCAGTGGAGCAATGTCCTCGTGAAGCCGAGGATGAGATCGTGGCAGTGATTATACGTGTCCTTCTGGAAGAAAGAAGAATGTAGATCCTAGTGGCATGGTTGGTCAGGGAATAGACGATCATGAGAAAAGATGTGGAGCATCAGCGAGCTGACTGAAGCAGAGAAAGAAGAAAGTCGCCTAAGAGCAGGAAGATGGGTACAGGAAGATGGGGCCTGGGTGGGAGGGAGAGCAGACATTTAGGGTGTCTTAATTTGGTGCATGGGAGATAGGGGGAATGTATGCACAGCTGAGATGAAGGAGTAGAGCTTTGGTAGAAGATGGAATGGGGCATAGATATGTCTTGTGTGCCTGGGTCAATAAACAAATAGGTCAAGGAGTAAACCACAAGGGTGGATATTACAGATATTTGCAATATGATTTGCATTTATTTTGGACCAGAAATCCTCATTCCTGTCATTGATATTCTCAGTTCCATCTATTGCCAAATATAACCAGATTGTGGTTTGTGCTGATGCCTGGGATCAAGAAAGGAAGCCAAGACTCTGGTGCCAACGGACAGCACACAGCTTTGCCTCTGACCTCAAGCTCTAGATCTGTAGAGGAAGGGCCAGGCGTGAAGGCAAGGCCTGGTGTCTAATTACTGTCTGCTCTGGCAGTCCTAAGGCTTTGGGGGTTGGATGTCTAGAAAAGGATCTTTGAGTTGAGATTCATTCATTGTGATTTTTTTTTTCTTTTAAGGGTTGTTTTAAAAGAAGGTTATATGCCTGTTTGACATAAGGAGGGCCATTTATAAAAATAATCACACTATATTTATCCTACTCCAGTGCTCATAAAACAGAAAGTTTACAAGAAGTTTATGTAAATATAGTGGAGAGTTCACAAAGAGAAAGTTAGCAGGACTGTATAGGATGTATGTGCATAAACTGTGTTGTGTTCCTGCAGGAGATGCCTGGGAACAGAGCCAGAGGAGGCACCACCTGGGAAATGAAAACCACTTCTCTCCTGTGCAGTATCTGCTTGGCTTGCTCATTTCAGTGCCCTCCATTCATGCCTTTATGTACAGGAGTGTGCTGCCATTTTTTGCATTAACCTTGTCTTTTACTTCCATATGCTGATGCTTTGAAACCTGGTGCTTTGCTGATGAAGGACTGTCCCTCTCAGGGCTACCCAATTCCTAGAGATAGTAAACAACTTGTCTGCAAGCTCACCTTTCATATGCAAACCAAACAATCCAGAGTCAACACCCCAAACACTTCCTTTGTCTCACATTTCAGACCCCTTTTCCACCTACTCTAATCAATAATCCAGGTCAGAGTACTTAGACAACTAAGAACAGTCCCGGAGCCTGCTACATTGTTTTAACTAGTCAATTCCAAACCTTCTTGCCCTGCTTTTCCCATTGCTTTTCACAGAAACTACAAGAAAGGTGTGTGCCAATATTCTCCTTCTCCTTTTGCCTCCTGGCAGAAACCAGTACTTCCTCACATGGCTCTGAGTGGTGTGGATATGCTGCTGTACCCAATGAGCAGGCTACTGATGTGACACTTGGCATGTCTCCTGATCTCATAAGTCAACAGTCTACGTGTATTTCTTACCCACGTGGCAAACTGAGTCGGAGCTTGGATAGAGTGTGTAAAATAGGGCTTTACAGCCAAAGTTCTCTTGGTTCAAACTCCTTTCTTAGTTGGGCAACCATGGGTGACTCATGTAAATTCCCTAGGTTTCCTCATGAAGAAAGTAGTGGTATTCATGCCCACAGGTCTCTTGGGATGGAGAAACCATAACATTTAACATGGGGCCTGACATGCCCAATAAATGACAGTTGCTCCAGTGTGGTTATGGCTACCCTGAGGCCGTGGTCACCACTCCATGTCCCATGCTCCTGTATTCATCTCGCTAGCAATATATGCCCAACTGAGATTTCTTATGATACCCCTTAGTGTCCGTGGGGGTTGGTTCCAGGACCCCTTGCAGATACTAAAATCCACAGGTGCTCAAGTTCCTTATATAACAGTGAAGTATTTGCATATAACCTATTCACATCTTCCCTGGATACTTTAACTGTTTTCCAAATGACTTATGATACCTAGTACAACATAAATACTATATAAGTAGTTCTATTTTGTTTAGAGAATCATGAGATAAAAACCATACATGTTCAGTAGAGACACAATTTTTTAAAAAGTATTTTTGATTAGGAATCATTTGAATCTGCAGTTGTTTGAATCTATGGATGTGGGACTCATGGATGTGGAAGGCCAATTGTGTCACAAATATTCATAGCTTTACGCTTTAATAAGCTTTGTCTGACTCTTTATTGAAAGAACTGAACTCTATTTGTGAACTCTCTGCTGTAGATCTGCTCATTTAGGGGAAGTGTTCTCTTGTTTTGCCCAAGTCACATCACTGGACTGCCCCCAGTTTCATCAGGCACAAGGACACTCAGAGTTCTAAGCTCTTACTTAATTTTACAAAGATGTTATTTCTCTTCAAGTGATTCTACAGATATAATATTAATAAAAACTCCATTTGGATTTCTTGAGAAACTAGAAACACACTAAACTGATGTGGAAGAATAAATATCCCTGTAGAGCTAAAAAAAATTGAAAATGTAATCGTACAGGGTGCGAATAAAACATTATGATGCTAATTTTTCAATATTTAACTTTTATTTCTGCTTTGGATTCCCACTATTTATCTGTGTCTACATTTTAAAAAATCACCTTAGATCCAAAAAGAAATCTTTTGCATAATAATAGAGCATATTAATGCCAGGCGCTTTTCAGATCCCCTGAGAAACAGGTTTGTTTATCTTCAGGAAAGGAGATTTGTAGTTTGAGCCCAATGAAAAAGTGGCATATAAACACAATATTACCATTTTAGGTGTAAGGAGACATGAAGCTACTGCTGCCTCTGTTTTATGTTCAGTTTTGAAATGCCACACAATTAATCCTTACAAGGTATTTTGTTACACCTGTTCTTAAAGAAGGGCACAGATGCAGGAGGTACTGCCGATGATTTCACAAAAGATAGCAGTTATTTTTCAGAACTGGAGCACTAAAACCAGAGAGTCTAAACAAAAGTTCTGTAGTCTAAGGTAGTCTAAGAGCATGCTTCATTTTCCTAAGAGAATCAGCATGGAAACAACAACAACAACAATAGGAATCCCATTATTTACCCTCCCTTTATGCAGCCATTTTTTAAAAAGGCATGCGTGTGTCATATGCTACGTGTGTGTGTGTGTGCGCGCGCGTGTGTGTGTGCGTGTGTGAATGGAGATCATTCCTTGTGTCACCCATCTGCCTTTATTCCACCCACAATAGCCAGGTGGCATCAGCAGAGGTGGCAAAATAGAGACCCAGAGGGAGGAGGACACAGAGGATTCATCCTCAGGATCCACTTGTCCCCTCCCTTACGACTGAGTCACTCAGAGAGAAATGAATCAATTCATTTCAACTACTGATCCTGAAGACCCAGCCCACAGGCATTGAGTCAGAGTGCCTGGAAAGGACTCCAGAGCCTCATAACATAATACAAAATGTTTAGAGTTCAATGAAAAACCACTCATCCAAGAGATGTGCGTCAGTCACCAATTACAGGCATTCCTTGAAAACTTGTATGTGTTGCGCATGCTTCAGGGATGTAAACAGGTGTCAAACTTGGTTCCTGATCTAGAGACGAGGACCTTGTAAATAAAATGGTTACTTGCGATACCTGGCAGAAAATGATGTGTACCCTATCTTAGGAACTCAGATCTTTGAAAGGCCCAAAGAATATCACAGTCATGCTTCCAAATGTGTGAGCATCACAGCCACTAGGAATATCTTTTAAAACTACTGATTCTCAAGACCCAATCCAAAGGCACTAAAATAAAGAGTATGTGGATGGGGCTCCATGATCTTGAAACATCATTGATATAGTCAGCTCTTTCACTGCTGGAAATAAAACGCCTGACAAGAACAATTTTAAAGGAGAAAAAGTTCATTTGGTGCTCATAGTTTCAGAGGTCTCAGTCTATAGATGGCTGGCTCCATTGCTTTGGACCTATGATGAGGCAAAACATCATGGCAGAAGACTGGGACAGAGAAAAGCAGCTCAGGACATGGCACCAGGAAGCAGAGAGACTAAGCTCAGCTCACAAAATATGTACCCCAAAGGCATATCAGCCTCTAAAGACCCACCTCCTCCAGCCATACCCTACCTGCCTAGAGTTAACACTTTATTAAGGGATTAATGCACTGATTAGGTTAAAACTCTCAGGACCCAATCCTTTCACCTCTAAATTTTCTTGCATTGTCTCACACATAAACTTTTTAGGGACAACTCATGTTTAAGCCATAACAATAATACCAAATGTCTGGATTTAGGTAAAATCATCATCATCATCATCATCATCATCATCATCATCATCATGACCACCACCAATCAAACTAAGAACCAGGAGGGTCTCAAATTGAATGACAAGCAACCATCAATAAATATCCATATTGAGATGACAGAGATGTTAGAATGATCTGATAAGAGGAAAACACAGAATCATAAAAATGCTTCAATGAGTAATTAAAATATGCTTGAAAGAAATGGAAAAAAAAACCCAGGCTTAGCAAAGAAACAGAAGATATAAGGAGGAACTAAATGGAAATTTTAGAATCAAAAAATACAATGATCTAAATGAGAAATTTGGTGAATGAGTTCAAGAGCACAATGAAAGAAATAAAGAGAAAAAACAGAGAACTTGAAAACAGAACAATGGGATTGAGGTAGGACAGAAGAAATAGGAATAAGTAGAAAAGAGACAAATGGGAAGAAAGAGGAGTTGACTGTAACTTTAAATCTATAAGCTCCTTGAATGTCCTCCCCTTCACCTCTCAGTCTATTTTCTTCAAAGTCTAAATTCCTAAATGGTCCAACAAATCTTAGAATATTCCAAATCCAGTTAATTGTATGCCTACATAATTTGTTAGCTTATAGAATGCAATTTTAGACTGAAAGAGATTGTGAGAAACCCATGATGCAGGCACAGTGCAGCACCATCTATGAACTAGATAACATCAACCTGAAGATCCACAACGCTGCGTGTTTGTAAGGGGAATTCATTTCCAACTGGCAAGGGCTCTGTGTCCTGGCTCCTGATGTGACCTGGTCATTGACAATGTCATGGCAAGGGTGCTGGCACTTCGGAGCACTTGTTGAAGGTGGAAGGCCCTCTGTCCACAGGCTCTTGTTGGTTGGGTTGGGGAAGGAGGGCCGGAGTCTGTCTGTTGTGTTGGCTGGAGTAGAACATTCATTGTCTAAACATTTTCTGGTTTGCAAGGCTACCCTTTTTCTAGTCGTTCGGCTACAGAGAGCAGGCTGTTTAGTTTTCATTTTTGTTTTATTTTTTGTTTTTGTCTGTTTTCTTCTAGATACAGTCTTGGATATTAGAGGTAAAAAGGAAACCCAGAGAACTCACTATCTTCTTGTTTCTTGACTCCTTAACTTCTCTGTCTTCTTCTTTTTACCTTTTACAGTATTCTTCCATGAGTTTTACTTCATGGAAGAAAAGATGCCCACTCCATTTGTTTGGAAGTGGAACTTAAAATGCTTTGAAAAAAATCAGGTCCCCTATTGTGAACATTAAAATTCTTACACCTCCCTAGAATTTCTGATGGAAACCCCTTTAGTGGGATTATTTATTCTTTCTCCTATCCTTATGAGAGTCTTTGCCCATCACCAAGAATGCTTTGTGGTTTTATTTTATGTCATAAAAGCAATAGATCATATTACCTAATTTTGAACACAAACATATGTTAATCTAATAAAGAAATCGAATGTTAAATCATGTATACATTCCTGGAAATACTTATATATGTTTTTCAAGGATACCAGAAGGATATACCTCTTCTATGCTTGGAAAACAACCATTCTTAAGAATTTCCATTCCTTTCAAAATTCAAGGCTATATTTATTGGATTGATCATGAATTGTCCTTAACTTGCCAGCACTAAGAGACTCTCCATCAAGAATAGATAATTTTTGGACTGCAAATGTCAAGTAGAAGAAAGTGTGTAATATCAATTTCCCTTGAATTTAAACCAATACATCATTTTAGGGTGACTCATCTTTAATAATCAATGCTTTTCTGTCTCTTTAAGTCTGACTTCATGATTTTAACAGTTTCATATATACAGTGACCTCATCCAGGCTCATGGCTTAGTCAGGGAAGCATTGTTACCACACCCATCAAATAGAGAACATGTCCACCCCCAGATAAGAGGAGCTGTATGACCTCATAGCAGCACCAAGAAGAGAATAGACTGGGACACATTTTTTTCCCATGTTTTCCAACCACACTTAGCTCTTTCAACCACATTTACCTCCTCCTACTGTATACATAAATCCAAATTGATCCTATTTCTTTCCCAGGTGTCCATACACATCAGTGGATCACAACTGAGGACAAATTTGCACCCGTCGGGTACCTTTGGCAATGTCTGGAGACATTTTGGGTTGTAAGGCTATGCTAGTGTCATCTAGAAGGTAGGGGCCAGTGCCAAAACTCCTACCTTGCATAGGTCCCACCACAAAGACATACCTGATCCAAAATGGTAACAGTGTCATGGTTGAGACATTCTATAGACAGAAATCTTCAGGAAACTGTTTATGAGGATTACTCCAAAATACATGTACATACCATTCAGCCACAGTCCTCAGATGATTTTTTTTCTGTAACACCAGTTCTTGGCTTCCATAAGTGGAGACAGCATAGCCAGCCAAGTTAGGGAAACCCTCCTAAATGTGTTTCATCTTGGAGATTGGCAATGTTTGTGAGCAATCAGCAAGTAGTTAAATTAAAATGTTTTATATTTTATATGTGTCGTTGCCCAAAATAATGTGTCCATTGAATTCCCTGTCTGCCTGCCTGCTTTTGTTCTGTGTAACACAAATTAGCATCTGAATGACCTTCAGGAAGTGCTTCAACTAAAGGTTTCTTCAAGGAGTAGCCATTATCACTTGTTATTTTAAGAATATTTTTCCATTTTAACACCGTTAGGAAGAAGAGGAGTGCTAAAACAGAAGATAAAAATCATCAAATATGGAAAATCTATTAACCTTAATTTCAAACTTGTATTAAAGTGTTATATTAAAGAAGAGAAATGTTGAAAGCTTAGTATGGTCGTCCACACCTGTAGTCTGAGCTCCTTGGGAGGCTTAGACAGAAGAATTAACTTAAACCCCAGAAGTTCTATAGCAGCAGGGCAACATAGCCAGAATTTGTCACACACACACACACACACACACACACACACACACACTGAGTTGACAGTACTGTCTTGTTTATGTCACTGTGAGGAACCAAGCCATCACAACATCAAGAGCATGTCCTTCTTGATCTCTCTATAAAGAGAATATTGAAACCTCAAAATGGAAATCCACTTATGTATTAATTTTTAAATATTTTCATATAATAATGGCCTAGAACAATCCAGAGAATTAAAAGAAATTTGAAATCGTATTTTGTTAATAGAATCCAAAACAGTATGCTCTATCCTTCTAGCATGCATCTTTTTTAGATCCAGACATATGAGATAAAAGCAGTTTTATAATAGCATCTATGTCCACTATGTTGTAAGATCTACCTTTTAAAAAAAAAGCTAAGCAAGGTGATGGCAACATCTTTTTTGGAGTTGATAAGTTATTACAAATCCCTAATAGCCATTTTAATGCCTACATAGTATTTTGATGTATTGTAATTAATTAATTAACCTCTTAGTGTTGAATTGTTGGTTCATGTAGTTGATTATTACAGTGTTTCAGTTAATACCTTAATTCCCTATTTTTAATGATTTTAACAGTTTTTCCCGTAAACCAATTGCTTTCTAGCTCAGACTGTTATCAGAGTCTTGGGCCAGCAGCCCAATTCTAGAGGTCCCCAAAATCAGGTCTGGTCACTCACCCCCAAAATCTAATAGGAAAAGTAATGGTAAAAAGCAGGAAAGGAACTTTAATGGGTACAGCTATAATAGGAAGGCAAAAGACACCAGTGTTTATAGTCCTGTCTTTGGAATGCTGACGTGAGCTTAGAGATTTTATACATGAAGGAACCAGAAATATGCATAGCTAGTGATCTTGATCAAACTGTAGTCTGGTTGATCACTATCTCAGGGTTGGTCAGATGGGGGCTATGACTGTGTTAAGAAAATTGCTGTTGGGGAGCAATAATAATCTTTAAGTTTTAACTTATTGTAAGATGTTTGTCTTCAGAACAATTATTCCTGGAATCCTGGGTGACTGACAGCAAAGGAGACAGATACAAAATCAAGGCAGAGATGGCAAGTTTCATCGCATTTGCAGGTTCAAGTGAACAGTCAGTGTTTTTAGCTAAAGCAGCCTCTGAGTCCTTGTTATAATAGGAAATTATTATCTTTTGGTATACATTTCACATAAATATTAGACAAATTCACAACCCACCAATGTGTATTAATATTTTTATTTCTTCACACTTTAGTCAATATTGGATTATGCCAATGATATTTAACTTTGTGATTCTGATTAATAAAAACTAATGTCCAGTTGTTTTTATTTGCCTTAGCCTGACTATGAGAAAGTGAATATTTTCATAGAAAGTAATTATTTAAATTCTCTGCTGATGCTTGCCATAGACTCTAGGAAAGGCAGCAGTAAATATACACTTCATTCTCATTAATTATTCAATAGCTCATTCTAATTTTCCCACAGAGAAGAGCATCATGATAAGAATTTTTGTGATAACTGTTTCTCCAATGAGTAAGCTTTTGTTCAATCAGAAAAGGACAGAATTTTAGGTGATATGAAATCATAGGTTTTACTCAAATCCATCAGTAAACAGACAAGGGAAATCAGGTTCCGACAGGCCCAGTGATTGATCCAAGTCACACACTGGCCAGCAACACAGCCATCACTGTCCTCACCCTCAGCATGAGGGGCTCATGTCCAGACAGGAAGATCCCTCTTCTCCTCCAAAGACCAAACCACATTTATTGACAGCCCCATGGGTGCCATAGATCATCAGTTATGGAGGATGAGCTCAATACTAAATACTGATGTTTGTCCCATTCTGAATGGAAAATGTTAAAAATAAAATTTCTATGGACAAAGCCAAAGCCAAATATCACCTTTATAAACTTAATTCTGTGATACATAAATAAAAAAATTAAAATTAATTATACTTATGATATCATTATTATAAATTTGATTATGGATGCTCATTATACATAAGGAAAAAAATCATTGTTCAGCTCCTGGGTCACTAACTATATTAAGGAATTGTGATATCTAACAGGCATTTACTTTAAACTCATTTTTTAAAATGACACAAATGTTGTGATATACAGTAGAATATAATTCAAAAAATATGTTAGTAACATGTTTTCTGAAGGGGACTATCTTTCACAGATTATTACCTTGGGCACATTTCGAGACAAATTAATCTTTGACTACTGAAAAAGTAAATATTTTGACATCCTCTACAGATTTTAACTTATAAGAAATTGCCTTTAAAGATATTATCTTAAAATTTGTTATTGTAAAATTGGATCATTGAAATTAACTGTTAAGAGTAGCTGGTTTTTCTCTTCACTACATTTGGATCAAAAAAGAGTTGTCATAGATTGTTGTGAACTATGACTTTATTTTTTTATAAAATCAAAATTTTACAAAATTTACATTCTGTTTTTAATTCATCCTAAGAAGGTGGGATTAATTGCCAAGTAGTATTTTATAGGACTTTATGGCCTAAACTAAATTAAATGACTAAAATTTAAATAGATTTCTTATGTACTACTTGTGTAATATACTAAACAATTATTTAAAAACAGTAGAATCGTAATAAAGCCAATCTCTGTTATTTTGCCGTGATATAATAGTTAAAAGTTTCATGGATTTTTTTTAATTAAAAAAAATATATATAGTTAGAAAAAAATGAGTGGCCAAGGTAATTTTAGTCACCTTTAGCCAAAGCTTCCACACATCCTCTGAAAAAACTACAGATCAACAAGGAGAACAAAGAATATCACTTAAACCTCACCACTTTGGCACAAGTTGAGAGAGAATGCTACAGAATTGAGATTATGCATATGTAGGAAAACAAACACTACGTCCAACAGAGCTTCTTTGTACTATTTCTATAGCTTTCTTGTGTGCTTGAGACCTTATTTATATAAAAAGTAAATGAAACATAAATAAAAGAAGACAAACTAGTTAAAATAAAAAGGAAGCATTGGCTATGCACATGAAGGCAGAAAAAGTAAAATAAAGACCAAAAGCATTAATTCTCCAAAGAAGCAAAGGTACCTTTGAATGTTACAGGCCATAATTCACAATGACAATATAATACACATATTCATACACCAAGTAAAACAGCAAGCACCAAAGCAAAGCAGACACTAAAGGAGATGTGAGGAGACACAGAAGCAGAATAACAATAGACTTTACCAAATCACTCTCAGAATAATTAGAGCAAGTGGACAAACCAAGCCACAATATAAAATATAAAGAATATAATTTTATATCAAATTTTATACCCAGATCAAGAAAATACAAGTTCTTAAATAATAATAATGTTTTTCCAAATTCATTACATATTATAAGAGTCAGTAAACTTTTTCTATAATAGAAAAGATAGTAATTTGAGCATCATAGGCCATAGAATGTTGCAAATCTGCTGCTATCACACGAAGAAGCCATAGATGATACAAAAATGAATGACTGTATTATAATAAAATTTAATTTATGAATACTGTAGTCTGTGTCATATATTTTTCATGAAATATTATTCTGTAAAACTTTTCCTGATTATTCAAAAATGTACAAATAATTTTTAGCTCATGGATCACACAAAATAGAAGACTGCTATTGCTGTCCCCTAATACATAAAGTGAGAAAGAAAAATCAGCAAGTTCGTTAGTAGAAATTTCACAAACACCACAACTTTGTTGCCATAATAATATTAAAATTTGCAACAAAATTTAAAGTGATTTTTCACATAAAGAATGGTGGAGTTGATTACATAATGTTTTGGAAAAAAATAGAAATTCAAACCAAAATTATAAAATTTCTTTACAATAACAAACAAAACACCACCCTAAAACTCTGTGAAATCTTTAAAAAGTAGAAATCTTTAAAAAATAAATATATATCATCTGCTAAGAGAGGTGATATAGAAAAAAAAATCAATGCTTAAAAATAGAGAAAAGAGAAAAAGGAAAGAAAAAAAGAAGAGCAAATGCAAAGAATCCAAAATAAGTATGAAAATGGCATTTTCATTTGAGTATAATAATAACCACTTAAAATGTGAATGGTTTAAGTCCCCTGTTAAAAGCAGAAGTTTTCAGATTGAATAATAAAAGGTCTATCTATATACTGCTTATAAGAAACAGATTAAAAGTTTAAAAAAGAACTAAGCATCCTACTAATACTAGTCAAAATTTTTAAAAAATGGATTAGATATGTTAATTTTGAACACAGTAGAGTTAAGAATAGCGAAGAATATCTGAAATGAAGAGTAATGATACATAGTGATGGAGTTAGTTGTCCAAGGAGTCAAAAACCCCAAGTGTCCATGCAGTCAACAACTCAGTGTGAAAGGACACAAAACCAAACCAAGGTAGAAATGAAAGGAGAAACAGGCACATTTGTTTTATATTGAGGAACTTCTATGCTTCTCTGTCAGGGGCTGGGCAAGCACGCACAAAAACAATCAGGACCTAGATGACCTGAACAACACTATCAATAAATGTAGTCTATTAGACATTGATAGAACATTTCATGTGCCAACAGGAGGATACACATTCTTCTAAAGCACCGTCTGACTGTTCATCATGGCAGACCACATTCTGATCCACAAAATAAACCTTAACAAATCAAAAACAGCAGAAGTTAGATAAAGCACATTCTCAGACCACATAAGAATTGTACTAGGAGTCAATAAATAGGAATATAATAGTAATCTGTAAATATTTAGAACTTAAACAATATGCATCTAAGTAACCCATAGGTCCAGGAAGAGGTCACAAAAGACATTTCTTAACTAAATGAAAATAAAATAACTTTATCACGTATGGGAGACAATTAAAACAGGGTTAAGAAGAAAAGGAACAATCCAAAACCTGAAGAATACAATCGAAAGAAACAGAATAAAAGACAAAAATTAGAGCACATATCAATGAAAATAAAAGCAAGAAAACAACAAATAGGATCAATAAAACAAAGGTAGGATTTTTGAAATTATCAATAATGTTAATAAATTTATAATAGGATCAACCAAGAAAAAGAGAAGTTACAAATTTACAGTATTAGGAGTGTAAAAGAGTTATCACTGTGAATTCAATGCACATTAAAATGATAAGGGGCCAGAAATGGTGGCACATGCCTATAATCCCAGTAGCTCCAGAAGCTAAGGCAGGAGGATGGCAGTTTCAAAGCTAGCCTCAGCAGTTTAAAATGTGAATGGTTTAAGTCCCCCATTAAAAACAGAAGTTTTCAGATTGAATAATAAAAGGCCTATCTATATACTGCTTATAAGAAACAGATTAAAAGTTTTAAAAAGAACTAAGCATCCTACTAACACTAGTCAAAATTTTAAAAAGTTTAAAAGTTTAGCAAGGTTCTCTGCAACTTAGCGAGATCCTGTCTCAAAAAATTTAAAAGGGCTTAGAGTGCGTCTCAGTGGTTAAGTGTCCCTGGTTTCAATTCCAGATACCAAAAAAGAATAATAATAAAATGATAAGGGAATTAAATAATCAACACTATGCCCACAAATTTAATAAATAGACTGAGTTTTTGAAATATACAGATTGCTAAAACCCACTCAAGAAGAAATAGGTAACATGAATAACCATTATCTCTGAAAGAAATTTAACTAGCATTAGAAAACTTTCAAAAAGAAATAACAAGGCCCAGATTCTTTCCACAGTGAATTTTAACCAAATATTTAAGCAACAATAAAAAAATTTCCATAATTTATTGCAGAAAATAAAAAAATTAAAAAATTTTCAACTCACTTTTTAAAGTAACAAAAACAAATAAAGACATTACTGAGAAAGAAAACCACAGGCCAATCTCTAATTAACATAGACACAAAAATTCTTAATAAATACTAGCAACTCAAATGAACAATCTATTAAAAAGATAATACATTACAACCAAATGAAGTTCATTCCAGGGACACAAGATTGTTTCTGTTTACAAATCAATTACTGTAACTCATTACCTTATCAGACTGCCCTGGTGTGGTGGTGCACCCCTATAATCCTAGTGGTCTAGGAGGCCAAGGCAGGAGGAACTCAAGTTCAAAGCAACCTAGCAAGGCTATAAGAAACTTAGCAAGACCTGTTTAAATAAATAAATAAATAGGGCTGGGAAGGTGGCTTAGTGATTGAGAGCCCTTGGGTTCAATCCCTTGTTCTGATATATATATATACACATACACACACACACACACACACACACACTGGCCAAATTATATTGTTATATTGTGTGCATTTTCAAATATGTAATAACAAATCCCATTGATGTATACAAATATATTATAGCAATAAAAATATGGGAAAAATACTATCTGAGAAGGACCTTATGGTTTATTGGACTTACTTTACTTTATTGGATAAAATATATACAACTCTTTCTTCATGTGGGGTAATGAGAACTCAAAAATTTGTTTTCAGGTTTTTTTTTTTTTTTGCCCTATCTGCATTTTTATTTTATACAAGATTAAACCATCATTATGCCATTCTCTTTTTTTGGGGGGTGGGTACTGGAAATTGAACTCAGAGGCATTCAACCACTGAGCCACTCTCCAGCCCTATTTTGTACTTTATTTAGAGACAGGGTCTCACTGAGTTGCTTAGAACCTTGTTTTTGCTGAGGCTGGCTTTGAACTTGTATTCCTCCTGCCTCAGCCTCCTGAGCCGCAGGGATTACATTATGCCATTTTTTTTTCTGGTTGTATACAAAGTATATTCACACCAATTCGTTTCTTGATACACGAACTTTGGATAATAATGATCATCACATTCCACTATCATTCATTACTCCATGCCCCCTCCATTTTCCTTCAAACCTTCTATCCTATCTAGAGTTTGTCTATTCTTCCCATGCTCCTTCTCCCTATCCCACTATGAATCAGCCTCCTTATATCAAATAAAACATTTGGCATTTGGTTATTTGGGATTGGCTAACTTCACTTAGTATTATCTTCTCTAACTCCATTCATTTATCTGCAAATGCCATGATTTTATTCTCTTTTATTGATGAGTAAAATTCCATTGTGTATATGTGCCATATTTTTCTTACATTCATCTATTGAAAGGCATCTAGGTTGGTTCCACAGTTTAGCTACTGTGAATTGTGCTGTTATAAACATTAATGTGCCTGTGTCCCTGAAGTATGCTATTTTTAAGTTCTTTGGGTAAAGACAGAGGAGAGGGACAGTCAAATGGTGGTTCCATTCCCAATTTTCCAAGAAATCTCCGTACTGCTTTCCATATTGGCTGCACCAATTTGCAGTCCCACCAGCAGTGAATGAGTGTACCTTTTTCCCCACATCCTTGCCAACACTTATTGTTGTTTGTATGCATAATAGCTGCCATTCTAACTAGAGTGAGATGAAATCTTAGAGTGGTTTTGATTTGCATTTCTCTAATTGCTAGTGATGATGAACATTTTTTCATTTATTTGTTGATTTATTATACATCATCTTTTGAGAAGTGTCTGTTCAGGTCCTTGGCCCATTTACTGATTGGGTTATTTGTTTTTTGATGTTTAGCTTTTTGAGTTCTTTATATACCCTAGAGATTAGTGCTCTATCTGATATGTGAGGGGTAAAGAATTGCTCCCAAGATGTAGGCTCCCTATTCACCTCACAGATTGTTCCTTTTCCTGAAAAGAAAGCTTTTTAGTTTGATTCCTTCCCACTTATTGATTCTTGATTTTAATTCTTACGCCACAGGAGTCTTATTAAGGAAGTGAGGGCTTAATCCCACATGATGGAGATTAGGGCCTACTTTTTTTGTATTAGGTGCAGGGTCTCTAGTTTTATTCCAAAGTCTTTGACCCATTTTGAGTTGAGTTTTGTGCATGGTGAGAGATAGGGGTTTAATTTCATTTTGTTGCATATGGATTTCCAGTTTTCCCGGCACCATTTATTGAAGAGGCTATTTTTTTCTCCAATGCATGTTTTTGGTGCCTTTGTCTAATATAAGATAATCGTAGTTTTTTGGGTTAGTCTCTGTGTCCTCCATTCTGTACCATTGGTCTACCAGTCTGTTTTGGTGACAATATGATGCTGTTTTTGTTACTGTTGCTCTGTAATATGGTTTAAGGTCTGGTATAGTGATGCCACCTGCTTCCCTCTTCCTGCTAAAGATTACTTTGGCTATTCTGGGTCTCTTATTTTTCCAGACAAATTTCATGATTGCTTTTTCTTTCTTTTTTTTTTTTAAAGAGAGAGAGAGAGAGAGAGAGAGAGAGAGAATTTTTTAATATCTATTTTTTAGTTTACAGCAGACACAACATCTTTGTTTGTATGTGGTGCTCAGGATCGAACCCGGGCCACACGCATGCCAGGCGAGCGCGCTACTGCTTGAGCCACATCCTCAGCCCCTCATGATTGCTTTTTCTATTTCTATGAGGAATGTCATTGGAATTTTGATCAGATTTGCATTAAATCTGTATAATGCTTTTGGTAGTATGGTCATTTTGATAATATTAATTCTGCCTATCCAAGAGCAAGGTAGATCTTTCCATCTTTAAGGTCTTCTTTGACTTCTTTCTTTAGGGTTCTGTAATTTTCATTATATAGATTTCACCTTTTTTGTTGATTCCCAAGGTTTTTTTTGTTTTGTTTTGTTTTGTTTTGTTTTGAGGCTATTGTAAATGGGGTTGTTTTCCTCATTTCCCTTTCTGAGGACTTGTCACTGATATACAGAAATGCCTTTGGTTTATGGGTGTTGATTTTATATCCTTCTACTTTGCTGAATTCATTCATTAGTTCTAGAAGTTTTCTGGTGGAACTTTTAGGTATAGAATCATATCATCAGCAAATAGTGCCAATTTGAGTTCTTGTTTTCCCATGTGTATCCCTTTAATTTCTTTCATCTGTCTAATTGTTCTGGCCAGTGTTTCAAGAACTGTGTTACATAGAAGTGGTGAAAGAGGACATCCCTGTCTTGTTCCAGTTTTTACAGGGAATGCCTTCAATTTTTCTCCATTTAGAATGATGTTGGCTTGGGGCTTAGCATAGATAACCTTTATGATGTTGAGATATATTCCTGTTATCCCTAATTTTTTTAGTGTCTTGAATATAAAAGGGGCAGTTATTTTGTCAAATGCATTTTCTGCATCTATTGAGATGATCATATGATTCTTATCTTTAAGTCTATTGATGTGATGAATTAAATTTATTGATTTCCATAGGTTGAACCAACCTTGCATCCCTGGGATGAATCCTGCTTAATCATGATGCACAATCTTTTTGTATTCGATATGCCAGAATTTTATTGAGGATTTTTGCATCTATGTTCATGAGAGATATTGGTCTGAACTTTTCTTTCTTTGATGTGTCTTTGCCTGGTTTTGGAATTGGCGTGATATTGGCCTCATAGAATGAGTTTGGAAGTGCTGCCTCTTTTTCTATTTCCTGAAATAAATTGAAGAGTATTGGTATTAGTTATTCTTTAAATGTCTTGTAGAACTGAGCTGTATATCCATCCGATCCTGCGCTTTTCTTTGTTGGTAGACTTTCGATGGCATCTGCTACTTTGTCACTTGAAATTGATTTGTATAAATTGTGTATATCATCCTGATTCAATTTGGGCGAATTATATGACTCTGGAAATTTGTCAATGGCTTTGATATTTTCTATTTTATTGGAGTATAAGTTTTCAAAGTAATTTCTAATTATCTTCTGTATTTCTTTAGTGTCTGTTGTGATAGTTCTTTTTCCATCACAGATGTTAGTAATTTGAGCTTTCTCTCTCCTTCTCTTCATTAGCATGGCTAAGTGTCTGTCAATTTTATTTATTTTTTTTCAAAGAACCAACTTTTTGTTCTTTCAATTTTTTTCAATTGTTTCTTTTGTTTCAATTTCATTGATTTCAGCTCTGATTTTTCATTATTTCCTGTCTTCTGATGCTTTTGGTGTTGACTTGTTCTTCTTTTTCTATGGATTTGAGATATAATGTTAAGTCATTTATTTGTTGACTTTTTTTTCTTTTAAGGTATAAACTCCATGCAATAAACTTTCCTCTTAGAACTGCTTCCTTAGTGTTCCAGTGATTTTGATATATTGTATCTGTGTTTTCCTTCACCTCTAAAATTTTTTTAATCTCCTCCTTGATGTTTTCAGCAACCCACTGTTCATTCAGTAGCATATTATTTAGTCTCCAAGTGTTGGAGTGGATTTTATTTCTTTTATCATTAATTTCTAATTTCATTCAACTATAGTCTGATAGAATGCAAGGTAGTGTCTCTACTTTTTATATTTGCTAAGAGTTGTTTTGTGGTATAGTATATGGTCTATTTTAAAAAAAGATCCATGTGCTGCTAAGAAGAAAGTGTATTCTCTTGTTGAAGGATAAAATATTCTACATATGTCAGTGAAGTCTAAGTTATTGATTGTATTATTGAGTTCTATAGTTTCTTTGTTCAGTTTTTTGTTTGGAAGATCTATCTAGTGATGAAAGAGATGTGTTAAAGTCACCCAGAATTATTGTGTTGTGGTCCATTTGTCTCTTGAACTTGAGAGAGAAGAGTTTGTTTGAGGAACGCAGATGCTCCATTGTTTTGGGAATATATATTTATAATTGTTAAGTCTTGTTGGTGTTTGGTTCCCTTGAGCAGTATGTAGTGTCCTTCTTTATTCTTTTCGATTGACTTTAGTTTGAAATCTACTCTATCTGATATGGGGATGGAAACCCCTGCGCTTCCGCAGTCCATGTGAGTGGTATGATTTTCCCCAATGCTTCACCTTCAGTCTGTGGATGTTTTTTCTTCTGAGATGAGTCTCTTGGAGGCAGCATATTGTTGGGTCTTTTTTTTTTTTTGATCCAATCTGCTAGTCTATGTATTTTTATTGGTGATTTTAGGCCATTAACATTCAGGGTTATTATTGAGACATGATTTGTATTCCCAGCCATTTTTATTTATTTTTGGGTATTAACGTGACTTTGTTTCTCCTCTGATTAGATTTTCCTTTAGTGTAATCCCTCCCTCTGCTGATTTTCATCATTGTTTTTCGTTTCCTCTTTGTGGAATATTTTGCTGAGGATGTTCTGTAGTGCAGGCTTTCTAGTTGTAAATTCTTTTAACTTTTGTTTATCATGGAAGGTTTTTATTTCATCATTAAATCTAACACTCAGTTTTGCTGGATATAGATTCTTGGTTGGCATCCATTTTCTTTCAGAGCTTGGTATATGTTGTTCCAGGATCTCCTGGCTTTGAGGTCTGGGTTGAAAAATCTGCTAAGATACAAATTGGTCTCCCCCTAAATGTGATCCGATTCCTCTCTTGCAGCTTTTAAGATTCTATTCTTATTCTGTATGCTAGGCATTTTCATTATAATGTGCCTTGGTGTAGATCTATTGTAATTTTGTACACTTGGTGTATTTGGTTTTCCAATTTCTTCTTCATGCTTGGGAAATTTTCTGATGTTATCTCATGGAAGAGACTGTGCATTCCTTTGGTTTGAAACTCTGTGCCTTCCTCTATCCCAATAACTCTTATATTTTGTCTTTTGATGCTGTCCTATAATTCTTGGGTGTTCTATTCATGGTTTCTTACTATCTTCACTGTGTGATCAACTTTATTTTCCAGATTATATGCTTTGTCTTCATTATCTGATGTTCTTTCTTCCAAGTGATCTAGTCTGTTGGTTATGCTTTCTACTGAGTTTTTATTTGATTTATTGTATCCTTCATTTCAAGGATTTCTGACTTTTTTTTGTTTTTGTTTTTTGTTGTTGTTGTTATTTTCAGAGTCTCTATCTCTCTCTTGAAGTAATCTTTTGCTACCTGAATTTGCTCTCTTATCTCATTGTTGGAGTGATCAATTTTTGCCTGTATTTGCTCATTTAGGTCATTTTTAAATTCACAGGTCATTTTTTTTTTTAACGAGAGAGAGAGAGAGAGAGAGAGAGAGAATATTTTAATATTTTTTTTTTTAGTTTTTGGTGGACACAACATCTTTGTTTTGTATGTAGTGCTGAGGATTGAACCCAGGCCGCATGCATGCCAGGCGAGGGCGCTACCACTTGAGCCATATCCCCAGCCCCCACAGGTCATTTTATTTTATTTTAGAGAGAGAGAGGGAATTTTTTTAATATTTATTTTTCAGTTTTCGGTGGACACGACATCTTTATTTCATTTTATGTGGTGCTGAAGGATCGAACCGAGCGCCCCGCGCATGCCAGGCGAGCGCGTTATGGCTTGAGTCACATCCCCAGCCCTCACAGGTAACTTTTATTATGAACTTTCTGAACTCCTTCTCTGACATTTCATCAACTGTGCTGTCCATGGGTTCTGTTATTACAGTATCCTGGTTTGTTTGGGGGCACTTTCCTCCCTTGTTTTTTCATGTTGTCTGTGTGTCTTCCTTTCTTACAGTGTAGATCTGAGATATTACAGTTTCTTCCCTGTATCCTTGCAGATTGTCTGTACCTCACCTTGATGTTGGGCTTCCAGACCCTGCTGGTGTCCCTCAATGTTTACTACTGCATCCTGCACCTGGGTCCTGGGCAAGTTGGTGTTGGCGGATCTGGGCGGCTGGCCTTGACCTTCCATGGTAGTCTGCTGGTTGAAAGGGGCAGTCTTGTGCCAGAGGCTAGGCTCTGGCAGGTGTCTGCCCTGCTGATGGAGGGTTTGACTGCATCCACTGTGAGCCTGGGCCCCACACAGGCCGGTGTGGGTAAATTGGGGCAGCCGGGCTTGACCTCCCTCCAGTTCTCAGCGTTAACGTTTAAAATGGAATGAAACAGAATAACTTTAGACAAATTGGAGTCTGTCTTATTTGCCATCTTTTCCAAACTTATATTTTCATTTAAATATTTATTTCACAAAGCAAAAGTGCCTCCGCTGGCCCATGGGGGCAGTTGAACTTAAGGTCGATCATGTGAATTTCCAGGGACACCAAATAAAACACAGACACACACTTTACCTTTAAACAAGCTTCAGGAAGGCTCTCGGCCTCAAGCTCCCCAAATGGGAGAGCAAGGGATAGACAGGAGAGGCCGGCGAGAGAGAGCTTCGGAAGTGGGCTTTTATTGGGAGGACCCTCATTCTTAGAAAGTTCCATCCAAAAAAGATAAGAAGGGGTAGAGTTAAAAGGGACATGTGAGTTTAATTTGGCCCAAGGGCTATAGGGCAACATCTACATCTGAAGACAAGTCCTCCAGCTTCCAGGACCCAGCAATGCCCGAGTCACTATGAGATGTAGTGACATTCAAAGCCTCTCTGCTCCAAGACAGAAGACACAAATCATTCAGAGTGGCTCCCCACACAGAAGGATAAACCATCTTACTTCTTTATTTGTCCCTTGGAAACAGACTTCAAGTATTGGTTCAGATTGGGATTGGAATTTGAAGTAGGATGTTAATCCCCAAGAGGTTAGTGGATTTTTCTTGATGATTTATAAGGTTAATTTTTAGATTTTTGTTTGTTGTTTGTTTTGGGCATACTAGCGATTGAACTCAGGTTCACTCAACCATTGAGCCACATCCCCAGCCCTATCTTGTATTTTATTTATTTAAGCCCTATTTGTATTTTAGTCACTGGGTTGCTTAGTGCCTCATTTTTGCTGAAGCTGGCTTTGAACTTGTGATCCTCCTGCCTCAGCCTCATGAGCAGCTGGGATTACAGGTGTGTACTACTGTGCCCAGCTGGCTAATGTATTTTTACTTCTAAACTAATTTAAAATAACACTTTAAAAATTATATAATCATATTAAGAAATCCAACACCTTTCTGTGATTGAAACTATCAAACTATTAATAGACAGGAACATGAGCATCATTTTTATTAAAATATATATATATGTATATATAGTATGTATATATGTGTATATATATAGCTTTTTCATTTATTATATAAAAAACGAGTTAGAATTTGAAATAAAAAATTATAGTAATACAAAGAGGGAAATTTGTAAGTATTTATTCAACAAAATATTTGTAGAGTCTAGATACAGAAAACTGCAACACCCAACAAAAAGTAAAATTAAATGGAGAGAGAGTCTATGTTCAAATTATTTCATGCATTAAGACATCATTGCTCCTCAACTTGATCTGCTGATTCAACTCAATCCCCTTCTGAATTCCAGCATGTTTTCTATAGATAGTACAAAATGATTATAAAATTGCACAGAAAGGCAAAAGACTGAGAATACCCAACAAATTCTAAAAAAGAACAAAGTTGGAAGACTGACACTGTCTGATCAAGACTTATTATAAAGCTACGTACATCAAGGCAGTTTGGTATTGAGAAAAGAAGCAGCACTGATGAACCAGAATGGAAAGGTACAAATAGAAAGCCACAAAAACACACGTGACTTGGGGTAGGGGTGCAAGGGTAACTCAATGGAGGAAAGACATGCTTTCCACAAAGGCTGCCTGCAATGCAGGCATATTGTTGTTTGTTTGTTTGGGGGTACTGGCGATTGAACTCAGGGGCACTTACACAACATCATTGTCCAAATGAAGAAAGATGCAACTAGAAGATGGTCTAACATCCTGCACAAACGTTTACTCAGAACTGATCATAGTGCTAAAATCAAAATAGAAAATTTTAAAATTTCTGGAAGAAAACAGGGGAAAAAATCTCATTGACCTTACATTTTGCTATGAGATCTTGGAACACCAAAAGCAAGATCTATGATGAAAAATGTCATTAGTTGGACTGAGATAGAATGTAAAGCTCTTGCCCTTTGAAATAAAATGTTAATAGAGTGAAAGATACGCCACAGGGTGTTTTCAAACCACATTTTTGAATCTAGAATATACAAAAAAAATTTAGAAACCCAAGTAAGTGAACAAGTCACCCAATTTAAAATGAGGACAAAAGATCTGAGCCAATATTTATCAGAGAAGATATACTGATGGTGAACAAGAAGATGAGAAACGACTGGATATCACTTCTCGTTGAAGAAATGCAAATTAAAACAACAATGGATTCTTCCTACACATCTATGATAATAGTTGAAATCAAAAAAAAAAAAAAAAAACCACTGACAATATCAATTGCCAGTGAGAATTCAGAGTAGCAGGAATACAAAATGCTGGCAGGAATACAAAATGCTGCAGTCTCTTCTGAAGTACTTCACCAGTTTCCTTACAGAGCTAAACAAAGTTTTATCTTTTAATCCAGCCACTGCAGTCCACATGAAAATCTGTGCACTAATATGTATAGCCTCCTTATTCGTAATTGTTAAACTTGCAAATTACCAAAATGTCCTTCAGTTGGCAAATGGATAAACAAATTATGGTACATACATATGGAAATGTGTATGTGGTATATACAATGGAAAAACACTACTCAGTGATTAAAAAGAAAAAGAGTTAGCAATCTATGCAAGTAACAAAGGGATGAATCTTAAGTGCAAACTGCTACATAAAACAAGCCAGCCTGAAAAGGCAATATATTATATGGCTTCATTCATATGGCGTTTTGAAAAAGGCAAACTTGTACGGAGAGAAAACAGTTCACTGTTGGAAGGGCTTGTGGAGGAGAGAGGCTCAAATAAGAATATTTGAAGCACAGAGGATTTTTAGAATTGAAGTTATTTTGTACAGCACTTTGTTGTTGAATATGTCGTGAAAACACACAGAACTTTATGGAACAAAGAGTGAACTTCTAAGCATGTAGATTACAGTAAAGTTGGTTAGATTGGCAAGAAATATCAGGATAAAATGCTGATTGCAACAAAATAATCTAACTCTAAAATATCTTATGCAACATCATTGAGGAGAAGGTGGAGAAGAGTTGCTGACCTTAGTAACTGTGGAAATGAATGAAGATGTAAAAACAGAGGACAAAGAACTGCAATAAGCATAGTATTCTAGCTGGCAAAGCTGTTTCTCATTGTGGGTACAGGTTAAAAATTGTAAAACTGTGTGTATAATTGGCCCTTCCTATCTGTGAGTTCCACAGCTTCAGATTCAACTGACTGTGAATCAAAAATACTATTTAAAAAATAGAGGTACTTAGGTTTCTTTCCTATCTTGCAAGATGGCGGCTGAAAAGGCTGAGAAGCTGGACACTAAGGAGAAGAAACCTGAATCCAAGAAGGCTGATGCTGTGGGCAAGATTAAAAAAGGAGATGCTAAGGATAAGAAACTCAAGAAAGAGAAGCCCCACTGGTTAGAGGAATTGGCAGGTCCTCCCGATCTGCTAGGTATTCTCAAAGGCCATGTACAAGAAGCAGTACTCAGCTGCTAAATCCAAGGTTGAAAAGAAGAAGAAAGAGAAGGTTCCTGCTACTCTCACAAAACCAGCTGGTGGGGACAAGAATGGTGGTACTAGGGTGGTTAAGCTTCACAAAATGCCTGGATACTATTCCACTGAAGTTGTGCCACAAAAGCTGTTGAGTCACAGCAAACCCCCCCACCATCACCCCCCAAGTCAGCATGTGAGAAAACTGCAAGCCAACCTCACTCCTGGGACGGTCTTGATCATCCTCACTGGGCGCCACAGAGACGAGAGAGAGGTTTTGCTGAAGAAACTGAGCAGTGGCTTGCTACTTGTGATGGGACCTCTTTCCCTCAATTGAGTTTCTCTGCATAAAACATACCAGAAGTTTGTTATCACCACCTCCACGAAGACTGATATCAGCAACGTGAAAATCCCACAACACCTCACTGATGCTTACTTCAAGAAGAAGAAGTTGCAGAAGCCCAGACACCAGGAAAGTGAAATCCGGCACAGAGGAAGAGAAATCTGAGATTACAGAGCAGTTGCAAGGTGAATCGGAAAGATGTGGACTCCCAAATTTTACCCTAAATCAAAGCTATTCCTCAGCTCCAGGGCTACATGTGATTTGATTTTGCTGTAACAGATGGAATTTATCCTCACAAATTGGTGTTCTAGAATTCTTACCAGGAACCTAATTAAATAACTGATACATTTTTAAAAATTTTAATGAACAGGCACTAACTTTCTTTTCCTTGTTATTATTTCCTAAACAACTATTTACCCAGCATTTTATTATGTTAGGGTTTATAAGTCATTTAGAGATGATTTAAAGTATATGGGAGGATGTGCATAGGTTATCCACAAATATCAGACCATTTTATATAAGGTAGTTGAGCATCTGTGTTTTGACATCTGTGAAGGTCCTAGAACCAGTGCCCAACAGATACCCAGAAACCACTCTATTTACATACTAAAACTGAATATAATATACAGGTGGTGGATGGTTGGGGTCAGATTTCTCACCGTGTTGTGGGAACTTACAGACGAACAAGGAAAAGTCTAGAATAAGCCATGTGTGCTAAATTAGAGTGGGTGGCATCATTATGAATTTTTGTTTTGCTTACAATGGATATAGATGGGTACACATAGAAATGCTCATGAAGTGAGTGTTCAGACAAGTTAGTATGCCCACATGTACTCTTGAGATCTATCCACTGAGCAGACCTAGAAGAAACAACACCCTAGCAACAACAATCACACTTAGGCTTAGAGCTTAGTTGCTGATACTGTCTGCCAATAAAAGGAACCGAGAGTCCTTGGAGAAATGGTTGAATCAGGTGAAACAGATGATTTGAACTGGGAGTGGCATGAGGTACCAGAAAGCAAGAAAATGCTAAAGATCACAGGGATGTGCCTCATGAAAAGGATGTAGGGGGCAACCTGAGTGACCTCCCCATGGGGATGAAACCTGGAAACATCTAAGCCACTAATTTAACATCAGATTACAACAAAAGTATAAAATCAACACTCATCAATCCGCACTGACACAAATAAACAACTGAATGAATCAGTAAATAGGGAGAAACGATAAATTGTTTAGAAGCATTACAGATAATGTACATAGATATTCCATCTTCAAGGAGATGGACCACAACGCCCATCCTTTTAGTGTAGAATTAGCAAAGTGACTTATTTCATCAAGTACAACCTGGAAAGGTTGGGGGAGGGTAACTTTGCAATGTAGAAACTTAGCAAGATGATTGCAGACCAGATGGGCAGTGAAGAGTCGTGCTGATGGTTCACACCCTTAATAGGCTTGGTGAGAAGCGCTTCACTTCCCAAACCCACAAACTCATTTTAGTCATGAGTAAAGAAATAAGGATAGCCAAATTGAGGGACATTCTCTAAAATTCTTGTCTAGCCCTCTCAAACCTGTCAAGATCTTCAAAAATAAGGAAAGCCTAAGAAACTATCAAAGCCTAGAAAAGCCTAAGGAGGTCTGCTGGAAACATGTTATCTAGCACAGGATCTAGACAGGAAATGAACATTAGGTAAAAGGTAAGGGAATTCAAGCACAGTAGTGACTTTAATTAATAATCACATCAGTATCAGCTCATAAGTTGCCACAAGCATATCAAACTAATGTAAGATGTTGTCAATAGGGGACATTGGGTTTAGGGTAATTTACTAACCAATACTGCAACTTTTCTATAAATCTTAAGATATTCTAAAATTGTTTATTTGAAGATTAATTATTCGACTATGTAATACTGGAGTGTGAGTAGAAATATCATCAATTTTAGACTTACAATGTTATGGGAGTTCAGAGCGATGGCACCTGACCCAGACCATTTTTGTCAACTCAAATTATTTTAAAAATAAAATTTCAAACATTTAAGTCCAATTTTAAACCAGGCATTTCCTTAACAAATAGTTGGTTTGCTCATTATCAGATTTTTTTTTTTTTTTTTTTTTTTTTGGTCTTTAAAGGTATTAAGGGTATTCACAAGGTAACTCTTTGTAACATTACCTATTTTAATTGTGAAATAGAGCACCTTCTACAGAAAAGTAACAGAACACGATGAATAGTTCAGTGATTTCAAAGTAAACCCCTTCACAACATTGCTACCCACACTCTACCTTGTCCTTCTAGAATGGCCTTGTGGGTGCCTCCCACTGAAACTGCCCACTGAAGTATAACGTGGGATGGATGGACACAGCCACTTGGCCAATTTTGCCAGCATTCAGGCTCATAGACCTCTGCTGTTTCTTTGTCACATGCCACCTTTCCCTACCCCCACCAATGTTTCAAATACTGTCCCCTGCATCTGCTCTCCCTTTTGGCAGGTTCAAGTGAATTTTCAGATCTCTACCCCGCTCCAAGCCCTAACACACTGGTTACTCATTGAGTCCCCCAGCAAGAAGAGAAAGGGAGAGAAGATTGCCACGTGTGTTCTGGTCACCCTATTCTAAAAAGATCCTTCTGGGGGGTGAGGTTGTGACTCCTGGTAGAATACTTGCCTTGCATGCGTGGGGCACTGGGTTCGATCCTCAGCACCACATAAATAAACAAAATAAAATAAAGGTATTGTGTCCATCTACAGTTAAAAATTTTTTTTAAAAATTTAAAGATCCTTCTGAAGTTTTTCCTTTTTATTTCTTAAAGGTTGGAAGCGTATATTTTTATTTTATAGAATGTCTTATGTTGTAAATCAGCTAGTAGAACATTTATCACCAACAACTGAATTAATGTGGAAAAACTGACAGCTAAAATTGTTTGTCATTTTTCTTTCTTTTTTTCCCCCTAAGGGACAATTGCCTTGCTGCCCATACTTTAAGTCCAGCGCTGCACACACTGCTTTATTAGCTAAACGGGAGCATTCATTCCATTTTTGAACCTTTGGTTTTTGTCAACCAGGGAAAAAAGAACTCATTCCGAAATTGCAAACCTTCAGCATACCCAATGAATAAACTTCAACTCGTGCTGCATGTGGCCTCTCCTTCTAACTCACCAGGTCCTGGAGAGCAAGTACTGGGGGCCGGGGGGTGGGGTGAGGGGGGCTCATACTAAGCAGGAGCCAGGACATGGGTTCTATCCCCAACACACACAATTTTTTTAATTAAAAAAATTATTAATTAAAAATAATTTAAAACTTTCCCTGAAATAGTAAGAAAAACAGGAAACAGTACTACACATGTAGAAGTATATAAAATCTAGGGCAATCTCCATATAGTGGAAGGAACTATACATTCATTGAACTCTCCACAACTGACTATTGTGAAGAGATGTTAAAACCCCTGAGACTGCCAGGAAAGGTTGCCATTATACTGTTATGGAGGAAAGATTACTGGGCTATAATTTATATGAAACACTTCACAACTACTCTTTCATCATTTTTGGGGGGGTGGGAGGATACCAGGGATTGAACTCAGGGGTACTCGATCACTGAGCCACATCTCCAGGCCTTTTTTGCATTTTATTTAGAGACAGGGTCTCACTGAGTTGCTTAGGGCCTCACCATTGCTGAGGCTGGCTTTGAACTCCTGATCCTCCTGTCTCAGCCTGCTGAGCTGCTGGATTACAGGAGTGCGCCACAGTGCCTGGCAGTTTCATTTTACTAAAAACATATTAATTGAAAATACACACTGTCCGATACACTATTTAATGCATAAAGAGGTAACAAAGAATATCACAATATACTTTCTGCATCAAATAATTTGTAACACTATGAAGAAGACAGACACATAAAGATAAAGAGACATCCAATATGACAGCACACCTCTAATTTCTTAGGGAAATATTTATTCCTTCTAGAAGTCTCCTAAGACTTCTTAAATTATTCAAGACATGTTCAAATATGGATAACAAAAATCAAGACCTTCAGGAAACCATCCCTTGTTGAATAACATTTGTCTCTAAAGCGAACCACCTTGGGATAAAACCTGATTAATAGATAACCTTGTTTTCTGTTCATATTAATGGAATAATGGTTGAATTTTGAATGACTACAGTAAAAGCTAAACAAAATTCAGTCCACAGGTTTACATGATTATCATCAAAGAAAACTATTTTGCTTCAAAATGACCCATTTTGGAGCTGGGGGCATAATTCAGTGGTACAGCATCAGCCTAGCATGCAGGAGGCCTGCCTTAAATCTCCAGAAATGTGTGCATGCACACACACACACACACACACACACACACAAGCCATTTTGTGACTTCCTACTTGACATAGTTTGGATCTGAAATGTCTCCCAAATGCTCGTGTGTTCATAGCTTTGTCCCCACATTGATGCTATTGGGAGTTGGTGGGACACTTATGAGGTGAGGCTTAGTAGGAGGTCTTAGGTCATTGGAGGTCTGCCCCTGAGGGAACTGTGGGCCTCCCATCTCTTCCCCTCTGTCTTTCACTTACCAACCCCTGTGAGGTGAGCAACTTTCTCCTCTTTCTTCTTCTTTCCCTCTTCCTTTTCCTCCTCCTCCTCACCTTTCCACCATGGTACACTGCCTCTCTACAGGCCCATAAGCGATAGACCAACCAACCACGAATTGAAACCTCCAAACTGTGAGCCAAAATAAACCTTTCCTCTTTTACAGTTGATTATTTCAGGTATCTGTTACAGTAACAGAAAGCTGACTAACACACGACTCAATGTCTTGGGTTCTCTCACTGTATGACTTTTCTGTCATCAAATAGATTGCTTTGGTTGCCATTTTCAATAAGTCAACAAAGATTATTTGAAATCATTTTTAAAATATGGCTCAGGAATTTGATCCCTTCATTTTCACCTCTTTCAATCAAGAATCATGTTAACCAGTTGTGAGGAGACAAAGGAGCCATGATTCATAGAATGTGAAATCCACTGCAATGGTTGCCATGTCCCCAGCCTCCTGAAGCAGAAACTCCAGATGTTTTCAAGCTGTGGAATGGTCTGTGCTTTCCAAGATATACTTAGTTCATGCATGCCTCCTCTTACTTCAGGGCCAAGGCCAGGAAGATCACTGGGAATCAGTTTTCCCTAACATACCATGTCTCTCAATTTCTCTGTAAAAATGTTTAAACAAAAGCAGTGAGGTTCATTTTTATTAGTTTAATGTTAATTTCTGCCTACCTTTTGTTTTAATGGTTTGGTTTTCTTTTTACTATTCCTTCAGATGCAAAAGTATAGTAAAAACTATTTGTACATTAGCAAAAGTGTGGCTAATGTACAAATAAAAAGTCCTACAGTGGTACACGCCTATAATCCCAGTGTCTCAGGAGGCTGAAGCAGGAGGATTGCAAGTTCAAAACTAGCCTCAGCAGTGGCAAGGCACTAAGCAACTCAGTGAGATCCTGTCTCTAATAAAATACAAAATAGGGCTGGGGATGTGGCTCAGTGGTTGAGTGTCCCTGAGTTCAATCCCTGGTACATACATCCCCACCTGCAAAATGGCAGGAGAAAAAGAGAACTGGTAGATAAAAAACAAACCAACTACCATTCTCTTCAATATTGCTTAGACTTGAGAATTAATAGCTATTGAATGACTTAGAAGACTCAAAGGAGAAAAAAGAGGCCATTTATTATATAATTTAATGGACAGACCTCCTATTTGGCTTATTTATTTGTTTGTTTGTTTATTTATTTTTATACTAAGACTTGAACCCAGGGACTTATGCATTCAAAATAAATGCCCCTACCACTGAGCCACATCCCTAGCCCCTTTTTTTTTTTTTAAAAAAAAAAAAAAACAACTTATTTTGAGGTAGGGTCTCTCTAAGTTTCTGAGACTATCCTTGTGATTCTCCTGCTCCAGCTTCCCTAGTAGGTGGGATTGCATTCGATAATATGCACAATTTTCTACTGCACTTGCAAAAAAGTCCAAAAAAGGTAGGCAGAAATTAACATTAAGCTAGTAAAAATGAACCTCAATCTAACAGGATCACCTTTTTAGTGTGAAAGTAATGAGAATAAATCTCTTGTCACTAAGACAAGCAGAGTTATTAAACCAGAGGGTCCATAAACACATTAACGTATGTTTATCTTCCTATGCCATTCTGTTTCTTGCATTTCTGAATAGAAAAATGCTAATTTTTTCAGTGTCGATGCAGAATCCCATTTGCATGAATTAAAATAAAGATGAAACAAACACTTCCACCATGATGTCAATAAAATTGTATACCTATGGATTTCCACATTCTGCCTTAAGACACAGAGCAGAATTCCTCTCGTTTCTGACATTAAGTAACATATGACTGTAAAATTATTTTAAGGCATCGTAATTTAAAATAAAGCTAAGTAACTAGCCTTGGCTTTGATTCATGATTTATTCGCAATGTTACTTTCTTAGCAAAATTAAACCTATAAAATATTTCATTATGACCATTAGCTAATAGAACCCTGAGCAGCTAAGTATGGACTGGAGCTTAGGAGATGGGAGTGATCAACACGTCCTCACCCAGGAGGAGCTGAGGAAGAGAAGGAAGGAACAGAAAGAAAATTTAATTGCAGATCTGTTTTAGAAACAGTGTAATTGCAGTTCTGTTTTAGAAACAATTTTCCCCTTCTGTGGCCTTCCTCAGTACTGCAAGTAGAACAGCCCATAATCAGGCATATTATACCCAACAATCTCAGAGGGTTACACATTTTCATAAAATGGAAACTAGAAATTCCATCTGCTAACAGAATAAAATACAATGGAGGTTTTTCATCTTTCTGTGGGTTAGAGGAAAAATATCATAAGCCATAAATTTAATTCTAAGCCTACAAGGGATATTGAGACCAGATTTATAATACTCATGTACCACAAGAATCGAAAAGAGAGAAATGGGCATAAAAGCTGGGGTTTAACCAGCTGATCATCAAGAGATCTGGCAAAATCAAATCAGAACCACTCTATAAGGAAACTTCCATGATTCAAGAAAAAACAAAAGCTCTACCATCCAAAGCAAGGCAGCCACAAAAACCCTCTAGGAGAGGAGCAGGAGAATTCACGTTTCCAGGAAATGGAAGGAAAGAGGGATCTGTAGAAAGTCATAAAAACCGGTTAGATTAAAATAGTTAAGGAGTATGTTGGATCAAGGGCAACAGAAAAAAATAAAAAGAATTCTCTTTGATTTTCTAGAAATTCCTTAAAAGCAACCAACATACAAAATCAGAACATCTACTTTCAATGCAGGAAAAAACTATGGAAAAGCGGAGAAGCCATAGCCTGGGCCTCAGAGGCAGAGCTGCAAGGAAGTTTAAGGAGCACTCAGTGGTGAAGGTCAAACACCTAAATCCATGTACACCCTGCTCAGCTGGAGGCAGAGGCTGTCTGTAAGAACTCCCCTGCGCCCTGTTTGTAGAAAGCAAAGTAGGAAAAACTAAATGGTGAGGTGTGGAGGAACCTTCTTTATAGCACGGCTTTGCAGCAACAGAGAGCACTTTATTACTAATATCATAGTTGTCTAATTGACTCTTTCTTATTGTCTATCATGAAACTGAACCAAGGTAAAAAGAAAAACAGAAGGATCCCTTGTTAGACTGCCCTTTCATCCCTACTTCCAGTTACATGTGGTAGCCTGGGGGTAGCCAGGTCTAGAAACATGGACATCCCCCATATATAAGCAACCATAGATGACCTAGAAAATAATCTGTACAGAGAACCGGGAAAGTGGAGGAGGAGCTAGAAAAATCTCACTAGAAAAATGATTCCACAGAGTTGATAAAATTATGAAAAATGAGCTCCTCTAAATTTTAAAAGAAGAGTGAGTTAATCACCTCTATATTGCAAGAACACGAAAATTGTTTTTAAAGTGCATGGAAGAAATGGTAAGGTGGAAAGAGAGTATAAGTTGCCAGCAGTCATTAAAGTAATTCAAGAAAGAAACTATATTTATCCCAGAAAAGAAAATGAAACTAGAAATTTCAAAAAAAAAAATGAGCCAATGATAAAAATATAGAATAGAGCTCATCAAAGTACAGCCCAAGGTACAAATCCAACCCATTCAATTTTATATGGCCCACTTGCAGCCAATAGTTTTTAAGTGGTTGATAAAACAAAAACACAGAAGAACATAAGACAGAGACAGTGTGTTGCTGTAGTTTGTAGAATGTTCCCCCAAAGCCCAGGAGTTAAGGCTTAGTCCCCAACTTGGCACCGTGAGGAGGAGGTGGGGCCTACTGGGTGGTCTTAGGTCACTGGGAGCATGTTCTCAACTGAGAAATTTGGACCCAGTCCCCTTTTTCCTCTGTCTTGTTTTTTGACATGAGATAAAAGTAAGGGCAGAGAAAGGGATTGGATCTGCCATGTACTTTTGTCACAGACCCAGAAGAAATGGATAGAAAATGATCATGGATAGAAAACTCCATAACTGTAAGGTGAAAAAAAACTTTCTTCTTTAAGTTTATTATCTCAAGTATTTTTTTAAGCAACAGAAATCTAGCATGTGTGTCTACAAAGACTAAAATATTTACTATATGAGCCATTTACAGAAAAAGTTGCAACACTTTTCCATCCATAGGTCAGAAACAACAACAACAACAAAAAAATAAGTCAATGAAGTATACATGAATTGTTTTAAAATTATTAGAAAATGTAATCCATGTGATAGGTTTCAGATTAAATATGCTCATAAATGGAATCACCCCAGAAGAAAATATGCAGCAGATCAAATAATTAAAGACATAATTCAAAACAAGTAAAACACACCCCCACAAATTAAAGGGGATACTTTGTCCAGGATATATAATAACCTGACAGAACCATTACATAAACAAAATTAAGGCTGCTAGAACTCAAAAATAAGAACCCTGAGCTAGGTGTGGTGGAACCTACCTGTAGCCTCAGCTTTTTGGGAGGCTGAGGAAAGAAGATCCCTTGAGCTCAGGAGGTTAGCTAGACTGGCAACATAGCCAGAAATCATGTCAAAAATAAATAAATGAATGAATAAGAATCCTCTAGACAGAGAAGCATTCCCATAAAAAACATAACCCATAAAGCCAGTAAACTGCCTTTCAAATATAAAGATCAACACGAGCACTTTTAAAATAACTTTTGAAATAACTTGAAAAATTAGGGTGAAAAGAAGGCATTGGCACTGAAATACAAACACAATCCTATCTTGCTTTATGATGGGGCTGTGACCTGGGAAATGCACTGACAGACATTGTGTCATTTTGCAAACATCACAGTAAATACTTTCACTAAGATGTCACTAGGCAATGCAATCTTATGGGACTGTCATCATACGTATGGTCCAATCTTGACCAAAACATCACTATGGGGCACATGACTATGTAGCAATTGTGGTTGTAGAGCGAAAGGTGCAGTTCTAAACTCAGATAGGGAAGAAATGAGGTAGCCAACAAAACTTGGGAGAGGAAGGGCACAGAAAATGGGATATGGTCTAAGGAGAATGGCTTCCTCACAGTTAAAAGGATTCCAGAGCTGATCAATCCATATTAGAAGCTAACTCCTGTCAAGAGTACAAAAATAGCAATTTTTAAAAACCAACAAATTATGAAAGTGAAAGTTGATACATAATTTCTAAAGGAGTGTTTCTTGATCCAGAAGAATACTATTGAGTGTGAAGGACCTTTGATAATGTATGTACATGTTTTTCAACAATCACAATAAACGGGGTTCATTTTTGGCATTTGTTGGGTGGGGCAAGAAGTGAAAAATACCCTCCAATACCTGTGACAGTCTTGTACAATGGCAGATTTTCCCTCCCGTAAAAACTAGTAGGTTTCCCATTTTAAAACACTGGATTCGACAAGCGAGAACTAATGATCCTAGCAACCATCACTGCCCCTGCCCCTGCCTCTGCTGCCTGTGCTGGGGAGCCTCTGTCCCCCATGAATTGCTGCCAAAAAGTGAGGCAAAGAAAACCGAGGAAGAGCTGGAAGACGATGAGGAGCTAGATGAGACCCCGTCAGAGAGGCTCGGCGTCTGAAGGAGATGTTCCCAGAGAGGGTCCAGTCAGCGGCCAGAGCCACTTTTGATCTCTCCCTCTTTGTGGCTCAAAAAGTATCCAGGTTTTCCAGGGCAGCCTTGTGGACTGGGAGCACTTCCTTTATGATGCTGGTTCTTCCTGTTGTCTTTGAGACTGAGAAGCTGCAAATGGAGAAACAGCAACAACCGCAGCAGCAGATACTTCTAGGGCCTAATACAGGGCTGTCAGGAGGAATGCCAGGGACTCTGCCTTCACTTCCTAGAAAGATCTAGATGGTTGCTGCTCTATTTGAAATGTCTTGATGGGAGAAAATTGAAATTTAATTTTGTTTGAACTGCTGATTTATTGGGGGAAATAAATATATATATATATATATATATATATATATTTTTTTTTTTTTTAAAGAACCTGTGGCACATTGATCCAAACCCTCTCATGGAGAGACTCCCAACTTTAAACTGTGCCCTCCATGCTGTCCTCAATGTTTCTTCTGTCCTCACTCTGATACCAGAGTGCAGCTATGCAGATAGTTGTTCCAGCTCGGGCCACCTTACCCTCTCTAGTAAATTGCTCCTAACTAGAAGATCTCCTCACTATCCTATTGTGGGGTAGGAAGGATCCCTGACCATTTTAATGACTTTCTTTCTTCCTTTCTTTCTTTTCTATGTTAGGGAAAGACATGCACATATTATAAAACTGACAAATTGCACTGTAGCTGTCTTGTAAAGCACCAGGAAGCCTCAGGAATACTGGAGAGAAGGGAGGCTGGTTTCAGCTTCTGCCACCAAATGGGGATAATGAGTGTGAAGGACAGAGGCTCAGTTTCCTCTGCACATTTTGGCTATTAGACGTGTGCAAAAAAATGTCAGTGCTCACCATTTGTATTTAAATATTAAGAATTATTCCAACTCAAAAAACAAAGAACTTATGAATAGTCTCTAAAGTAAAAAATATAGTAAATCACTACAACCAAAATACAAGCCTCTTAATTACCGGAAGTAGGGCACACATACACATAAAAACTAAAGCTGGAAAAAAAAAAAAAAAAACCAGAAGAAGAGAAAGTATGGACCAAAATAAATGGGAGAAAGTATACAAAGCAAATAAAAGAAAGCCAGAGTAGTTTTAATTTTTTTACTTTAATGTTTTTTAAAACTTGCATGCAATTAAAAAGAACACTTAAATGAAACAAAGGCAACACTTTATATGCTAAAAGATGCAACCTACAGTGAAGATTTAACAGTCATGCACCAAGTAACATTCATTAATATTCATAACTCAGAAACTATGGGAGATAGAAATAGAAAGGAAAAAACATTAGGAATAAAGAACGCATTTTGTCTCTCTCAATCCATAGCAGTTCAAGTAGAACAACAACAACAAAATAATTATGGAAGATCTAAACAAGACAATTAATAAGGTGGGTGTAATTGCTATGTGATAAATGGTTTATTCTGTAAGCACAAAATAAACCTCCTTTCCAAACACTCATGAAATTGTCAGAAAATGTGCAAATTGTAAGCCACAAAAAAAAACCTCAATAAATTTCAAAAGTAGAAACAGCAAAGACAAAATTTTCTCTTTTTAAAATTATAATTATTAGCACATATTAATTTTACAAATTAATGGGATGCATTGTAATATTTCCATATTTTCATGTATTGTGCCTAGATCATGTTCCTTCACTCTTCTGCCCTCACTAGGTTCCCTTCTCTCCAGACCCCTGGCTATTTTCCTAATCCCTAATGTTTCTTCTATTTTTAGGTTACCTTTTTTTGTTTGTTTTTAATTTTCACATATAAGAGAAAACACTCCAAACTTGTCTATATCTGTCTTATTTCACTTAACACAATGTTCCATTTTGCATTCACTTTCCTGAAAATCACAGAATTTCATTTTTCTATATGACTAAGTAATATTCCATTGTGTGTGTGTGTGTGTGTGTGTGTGTGTGTGTGTATCATATTTTCTTTATCTGTTCTGTTCACAAACATCTAGGATTATTCCATATCTTGGCTATTTTGAATAGGGCCACAATAAACTGCATACACAGTGCCTCTTTTGTATGCTGACTTCATTTCCATTGGATGTATATCCAGGAGTGAGATGGCTGGATTATATGGTAGCTCTATTTTTATACTGTTCTCGCTCATGCATGGCTATATTAATTTACATTCCCACAAACAGTATCTAAGTTTTCCTTTTTCTGCACATTTTCACCACCATTTGTCATTATTTTTTATAACACTCATTGTGATGGTTCATCTGAATTGTCAACTGGATTGGATTTAAAAATGCCCAAGAATAAGAGACTTCTGGGTATGCTAATGAGGATATTTCTAGGAATGACTGCACGTGGGGCAACAAACTGAGGGGAAAACCCACCCTAAATGTGGGTAGCACAGTCCATTCAGTTTGGGGTCTGGATGGGGCAAAATTTGGAAGGCTGAGGAAGCAAGAGCACTTGCAAGCTCAATTCTTCTTGAGCAGGTGCTTCAATTGCTGCTGCCATTGCCCAAGGACCTGGGACTCCAGCTCCTTCACTCTTCCAAAGTGGACTCTGACCGATGACAGTCCAGAGAGTTTCCAGACCTTCAGTTCAGGACTGGTGTTGTGTCATTAATCTCTCTTGTTCTGAGGCACCAGCTTCTTGGACTGGGCAGCTACTGGTTCTTCAAGCTGTTCAGTCTGCAGACAGCCATTGTAGGTCTATCCACTTCTGTTTGTTTAAGCCAATCTAATAAATCCCTTTATGTTATTAATCATGCCTGCAGTTTATTGTGGCATATATATCCTGCTATTAATGAGATTCCTCTAGAGAATCCAGACTAATTCAGTTGTTCTGACTGGGGTGAGATGGAATCTCATTATAGTTTTGGTTTGGGTTTCTTTGATGGCTAAAGATATTGTAATGGTTAATTTGAATTGTCAACCTGCAGATGGCCACTGTAGACAATCCAGCTTCTGGTCCCCTAAGCCAAACCAATAAATCCCTCCTCTTTTAAATTATCTTCTAGCTATCTTTATTCATATAATATGATATTGTTAACTACAGTCACCTTTCTTTTTTATTATTTTTTTATTTATATGACAGCAGAATGCATTAAAATTCTTATTACATATATAGAGCAGAAATTTTCATATCCCCTTTTAATAATTATACTTCCTGTTGATTCTTTTCCTCTAGAGAATCCTGTCTAGTACAGATATCAAGCATTTTTCATATATTTATTAGTCATTTACAATTCTTCTTTTGAGAAGCAAAAAATAAAATTATCTGATCACAACACAATAAAAAGAGAATTAATTTTTATAATACCCGCCAAAAGGCCCTCATGAATGGTTAAAGAAAATACTCTTTGAGGGTATTCACAGGTTAAAAATAAGATCTAATTCAAAATTTAAGAATATGTAGGACATAATCTTTAAAAAGCAGAAAAATAGAGTTAAAAGTACTAAAAATCATAGGATGGAATGTTTATCAGAAGAATACTACAGATAACAGCTTCTTAGAAATTGTAGAAACCAGGAGACAATAGAATAATTTCTTTAAAGTACTTACAGAAAAATGATTGTTAATTCAGAACTCTGTATCTGGTCAAAATATTACTCAGAAGAAGAACAAAAAAGATAAAGACAATTTTCAGGTAAATGGACATATAGCTAAAGGACCAAAAAGATTAATCCACCACAGGGAAGGTAGAAAAGCAGCAAAAGAGAAAGAAAATGGAAATGGAAATTTGAAAACAAATGGTTTTGAAGATTTAAGCTGAACTATATGAATAATTACATTAAATGTCAGTGGAGTTAAAAATCTATTTAAAAGCTAGGGTTGGCATGCTGGGTATAAAAACAAGATCTAATGATAGAATCTACACAAAAGATAAATAAATAAAAACCAAAACACAAATGTTTGAATGGTTGAATGGAAAATATATATAATGTATGTAGAAAAGATAGGAAAACTTATAAAGTTTAAAATGCCCATATCAATGGAATATGCATCAATACAAACAATATTTAAATAAATAAAAATTGGTGGTTTCTAAAGATAAAAGGGGAATTCCTTCAGAAACTCCTAAAAATTACAAATATGTATTCACCAAATAATAGAGCTTCAAAATTCATAAACTAGAGCAAGATCCTGGCAAATCCACAATAATAGATGATGTAAGTGTCTCTCTTAGTCACTGACGGGACAAATAGAAAGTGAAAACTATAAGTACATAAAGATCTGTGGGACACCATCAAGTGACTTTCCCTCGGGTACATTTTTAGAACAGTACTACCAATGATTGCAGAAAATGTGTTCTTCTCTTATATACAGAGAGCATTAACCACAGTTGATCATCTGTCCCCCCAAATATGTCACAATAAACAAGAGATCAAAATAGAATGATGCTACAGTTTGAATGTCGCCACTCAAACCCCTGCTGAGATTCAGTCTCCTCTGAGAGGTTTTAAGAGGGTAGAAACTTCATCTGTTGTATGGGAAGGTGGGACCATGGGTGATAATCAAGGTTAAATGAGGCCATAAAGGTGGGTCTCTAATCCAATGGAACTGTGGCTTTGTTAGAGGAGGAGAAGCAACTTGAGTTAGGACATTCTGTATTACCATGATACCCTCAACCTCTGTGTCTCTGCAGTCTCCAGCAGCATGAAGGACCTTAGCAGATGGGGTCACTAGACTTTGAACTGTCCATACTTCAGAATTGTGAACCAAATACACCCCGCCCCCCCCTTTTTTTTCTGGTAGTGTCTCTTTTTTCAAAAAAATTTTTTTGGGGGATGCATACCAAGCATTGAACTCAGGGGCACTCAATCACTAAGTCACATCCCCAACCCCATTTTGTATTTTATTTAGAGATGGTCTCACTAAATTTCTTAGTGCCTCACCATTGCCGAGGCTGTCTTTGAACTCTCAACCCTCCTGCCTCAGTCTCCCAAGCTGCTGGGACTATAGGTGTGCACCACTACACCTGGTTAAATTTTTCATTTGTTCTTTTTAGTTATACATGACAGTAGAATGTATTTTGACATATCATACATACATGGAGTATAACTTCCCATTTTTGTGGAGTTACACTGGTCATGTATCCATATATGATCATAGGAAAGTCATATCTGCTTCATTCTACTGTCTTTCCCATTCCCTTCCCCTCCCCTTCCCCTCACAACCCCCTGTCCAATCAGGTGAATTTCCCCACCCCCACACCTGCATTTTGAATCAGCATTCCCATATCAGAGACACTATTCAGCCTTTGGATTTTGGGGGACTGCCTTCCAAATAAACCTTTATTCTTCATAAATTACTCAGTCTGTGGTGTTCAGTTATATCAGGAGAAACAGACTATGACAAATGGAGTATGTTCTCTGACCACGATTAAACACATACATACACACTTCTAAATAAGGCATATTCTAAAGAACTCACGAGGGAAGCACATTTCACACTGAATGGTTATGAACAATGCATCAAAGTTCGAAAGACACAGCTTGTGATGGCTTTGTAATGTAAAGTGTGCTTACATTTCTCAAACTTTCCTTCATATAATGCACCTACATTTCTCAGAACTCCCTCCCCTGTATGATTTTCATTGGACTAGGCAACAAGAGAAATTATCATGGGAGATTTTGGAGGGCAGAAGTAAAGCATCAGCCATTTTGTAGCTGACACATGCTGCTGCCGATGTGCCAAGTCGCCTCTTTGTCATGACACAGCATCACTGCACCTACAATAGCTCCACCTTCCCCCCACCAATTTCTAACCCATGGTGTGTGCTTAACAATTATATGATAATAAAAAGTTAAAACAGTGAATTTTAAAATAAACATTATGAAGATATCTTCCTTTCTGAAGTCAGTTAAACTACTGTTTCTTTGCTCTCGTTCCAAGTATCTTTGTTTTAATTATAATTTTTATTTACTTTCCAGTTTCATCCAATAAAGCTTATTTCTTGAGTACAATAATTTGGTCTTGTTCATCTTTGTTCCTATTTTTAAAAATTAAGTATTCATTTATTTATTCCCTTTAATCTGAAAAACCTCACTTTTACTTACAATAGTTATTTTAAGGCATTTAATGAATATCTTTTTGTTTGTGTCAACTTTTGAAAAAAAACATGCATAAGAGGAAAAGATTAACATTAAATAGAGACATGAGGTGGGAGGGAAAGGGAGAGAAAAGGGAAATTGCATGGAAATGGAAGGAGACCCTCATTGTTATACAAAATTACATACAAGAGGCTGTGAGGGGAATGGGAAAAAAAACAAGGAGAGAAATGAATTACAGTAGATGGGGTAGAGAGAGAAGATGGGAGGGGAGGGGAGGGGGGATAGCAGAGGATAGGAAAGGTAGCAGAATACAACAGTCACTAATATGGCATCATGTAAAAATGTGGAGGTGTAACTGATGTGATTCTGCAATCTGTATTTGGGGTAAAAATGGGAGTTCATAACCCACTTGAATCTAATGTATGAAATATGATATGTCAAGAGCTTTGTAATGTTTTGAACAACCAATAAAAAAAAGAAAAAAATATGCATAGTGAAATGCACCTGTATTTTATAATAAAGTTTAAAAATTTATAATTTCAGAGTAACTTTAAGAAACTACAAAGAGAAGCACAAATTAAATCTCTTAAAGAAATGAAATAAAGACTGAAAGGGAATAAAAAAGTGATGTGATAGAAAAACAATAGAAAATTTAGCTCCCTGAAAAATGGATGATATTGATGAACCTGTAGCAAAAATAATAAAAAGAACATATTCTCACTGAACATGTTTAAGTTGGCTAAAAGAGGGTTTTCAGTTTCCCTTCTAATTCGCATGTCAATCAGAACACCAGCTGTATCCTCAGCTCAGACACTGCTTGGTGCTGAGGCTCCTTTTCCTCTCACATCCCACACGAGATTCACTGGCAGGTTGTCAGTTCTGGAACCCCAATATATCTGAATCAGAGTACTTTTTACCACCTGTCCTGCCTCCACCCCAGCAGAAGCCTCGTCATATATCTCCATGTCATCCCAACGACTCCTGCCTTGTCTGCCTCCATTCACCCTTGGCCCCACACGAAGTTCTCCATAAAACTTTCAGAACAGCCTTTCAATCACAGTCACCAGATCATGTCATCCCTTACCATGTTTGCCACGGGCCCATCTAAACTGCAGTAGGCACCTTCCTTGCCCTCTCTGTATCTCACTTTCTCTCTCATCTTGCTTCTCCCATTCTCTGGGCCTGTAAGGCTTGCCCTGACTTGCTTGTGTTTCTTTTAGCTCTCTACTTAAATGTCAATGCTGCAAACAGGTCTTCTTGTGACCACTGAGTGAAAACAGCTTCCGGTAAGAGCTCTTCACACTCCTTTCCCTTGCTTGGTCTTATTTTTTTCCTGAAACCCTATTGTTACTTTATGTTTACTTAGTTACTTTCTATGCTGTGTCTCCTGAGGTAAAATTCCAAGACCCATCAAGGGAATTGGACTGCTTGTCTTCTCCATCATCAAATCCTCCAAACTCTTGAACAGAACTCCGGGCATGTAAATGATCAATGAATGAATGACTGAATGAAGACGGGTATCAGAAACCTGAACAAGGAACAGGTAATAATAAAGAACAAAGTGGGAAGGCCAAGATCAGAAAATAAGGTAGTATGTAAATTTTAATCAATATTTATGTAGCACTAGTCAAAAAATATTTCAGAGATGGTACATGTTATAAAAGGCACAATGATTCTTTCCTAATATGTATATGAGCATAAAGCTTGTTCTCCAATTTTCATCAAAAGTTACTAAGAGTCAAATGTACACATCAGAAATAATATCAATTGAATTAAATAGTCTGATGGAAATAACCTATGCATTGAATTAGAGAGTATGTTGTTAAAATCCAAGTAGGCTAGAAACTAGAAAATAATTTTACTTTCTGTAAAGATAATGGAACAAAATAAAATAAGATGAAGATCGAGTATCATTGGAATATTTTATAATTGTTTTTCTGTTTCTTCGCTAACTTAGGAAATTAGAAATTTTCCCAAATATGGCACATTAATTCCTTCCTCCATTAAACTTTTAATATTAAATTTAGGTTTCATCTGCAGCAAGCTTCACACTTAGCCTGGGTTCATTCTTGATATAATATCAAATGACTAAGTTCCTTTTAAGCATTTATTTTCCAATGGATAAATTTAAAAAAAAATAAGTTTTGAACATTCAAAATGGCCACAAAGGTAAAGAATGTGTGCAATTACAGGGTTATGACCACAGGTCCTTTAATATGGCAAGCAGAGCCGAAGTCATGGAAACAATTCATACCAGTGAGACTAATCAAAGAAATTCCTTGTTAGAAAAAAATGGAGGCAATCCAGAGGGCTTTGAAGAACAATTTTAATCCTCCAAGAAAGAATTTGCACGTATCAAATATTCCTCAGCCACATGAGCAGCCTTGGTTTTCACAGCAGGGGGATGACCCTATAGACTTTGGGGGCTCAAATGTGTCCTGTCAGGGATTGTGATGGTGAACCTGCTATAGCTAACAATTCTCAAAATCTTGGCTGTACAAAGCCATTGCTACTGCCCGACAGTCCTGCAGCCCATTCATCCCTCTAACCCACCAAAACCCATTCCTAGGCTAGATTAGCTCTTGAGGTGATTCCACCTCATTTCAGTCTTTCCAAACAACCACTTTACTGAATGTACTCCCAGGTGACTTTATTTTATAAAAGCATCCTACTATACCATGTTCAGAAAAATAGTTTTCTGTGAGAGTATAAGACTCAATGCTGTGAAAATATTTCAGTAGGCAATGCAGAGTTTAAAAGTATATATGTATCACAATTATATGTGTGTAATAAGAATTGCAATGCAAAATAAAAATAAAAAACAAAGTACATGTATAAAGGCATGAATTAGCATGAACATACTTTATATACAAAGACATGAAAAATTGTGCTCTAAAAAAATAAATAAATAATAATTAAAATTCAATATAAAATATGTATGGACAAGACATTTACTCTTTTAAAAATTTTTTTTTTTGTAATTGTAGATGGACAAAATTCCTTCATTTTCTTTGTTTATTTTTATGTGGTATTAAGGATAGAACCCAGTGCATCACACAAACCAAGCAAGTATTCTGCCACTGAGCTACAGCCAAGCCCAGCATTTACTCTTAATGTTTTCCCTCCACCATCTCCCTCCATCCTCACAGGTGACCACTAATACTGGTTTCTTATATTTTCCCTAGAATTTTCCCTAGAATTTTCTAAGCAAATAAAAATACCATTTTATTTTTTCTTTATTTATTTTTTTTTTTATAAAACAAGTATCACACACATTCCTCCACACCTAGCTTTATTTGATGATTACTTTCTGGACATCTCTTCATTTTTTTTTTTTTTTAATCTTAAAAGACGCTCGTTTTCTACATTTGGGTGCTTTTTAAAATCACCATTTCTTTTTATATTGCTAGGCAATATATGTAACATTTCACGTTAAATTTGTGTGCCTTTTAAAAATTTTTCTTTTTGCGTCGGGATCTCACTAAGTTGTCCAGCCTGGCCTTGAGCTCACAACCCTCCTCCGTCAGCCTCCCAAATTGCTGGAAATACAAGCACATACCACTGCACCCAGCTTGCCTGACTTCTTTTCATGACAAATTTACTTCCTGATCTGCATCTCAGTTATAATGAAATTAAATCACTTTTTACTTTCTTGATAACACTGAGTAATTTAAAGATAATTATTTGATGAGCTAAATGAAATTTGAATTTATCTTATATTTTAGACAGATTATCATTGATATATATATAAAAAAAACCCTCAGAAAAGCAACTTAAAGGAAGAAAGTTTTATTTTGGCTCATGGTTTGGGAGGTTTCAGCCCTTGATTACTTGGCTCCATTGTTTCTTGGTTTGTGACGAGGCAGAGCATCATGGTAATGATATATGGTAGAACAGGAGCCCATCTCATGACAGCCAGGAAGCAGAGAGAGAGAAAGCAAGGAAGGGGCAAGGGACGAGGTACGCCCGAGCATGCCCACCTGCTCCCCAGAACCACCACCTACGCGCGTGTGCGCACCCCCACACACGCCCTTGCTGCCGAAGGCCTGGGATACTGGGATTTTCAAAGTGACTAATTCGAGTCTGAGATGGGAGAGAAGAAAGAAAAGATCTGAACTAGGGAAGGGAAAAGGGTATAGAGAAGACAGAAAGAACAAGGGCAATGAGGACGAGCAGAGAGTGCATAGAGCATTTTAGATTGCAATATAATTCTAAACAAAGCTGCCAAACTAATTATCGGGATTTTCACTTAAAAATCCTTTGCTTGATTATATTTAAGTATTAAATTTTAATCCACAGAAGTTAATTTTTATGTCTTCCACAAATACTTATATGCATATATTTTTGACAAAGACAGTTTTAAGCAAAATTTCATCCTGCAATCTGATTTTTTTAGTTATAAATATAAAATTGGTGCTTTCATTCAATTTTTGCTGTATATATAGCTACAGAATGAAGAGACTGCATTTTTTAGCACATATAAGAAACTGACTGCAGAGTCTCACTCGGAGTGTAGTTTTACAGTTTGTATGTACCTGCACACATTAAACTTTTAATTTATTTTTAACTGACACATTAAAAACATAAAAACTGTGCACATTAATGGGCTATCACATAATGTTTCAATACTATATATTTATGTACATTATATAGCTTAAATTTTTTCTCTTTAACTTTAAGTAGATAATGCTGGCAAATATTTGTATATTTAAAATATTTTAAGCCATTACAGAGGGGTTTTGTTGGAGCTACATTGTAAGTGAGGATAAAAGATAGCACAAAGCCAACCTGGGGGGTTGAATCAAGTATCATGCACAAGATGAAAGCCAGTCATGTCAGGGGAAAAAAAATCCCATTTTAAAATTACAATATTTTCTTGGTTCTAAGAAAGAAAACCAGGATGAATGCAATATGAAAGTTTATTTGCTCTCTCTTATAAAGCCTAGCAGGAAAAAACTTGGGTGATGACAATACTACCAATGTTATTAGCTACCCTGATTTAAGCTGTGTTTCTCTTTGTTCATAATCACATATATCATTTTAATCACATATATCACATATCATCATTTTAGACCTACACTGGACACTCTAAAATCAGTTTTGAAACAATCCCACTGCTTGGTACATATCCAAAGGAAATGAAATCAGCATGTTGAAGAAATATCTGCACTCCCATTTCATTGCAACACTATTTGCAATAGCCAAGATATTGAATCAACCTAAGAGTCTATAAAAGGGTGAGTGAAAAAAGAAAATTTAAATGTGACACAAACACACACACACACAATGGAATATTATTCAGTCATAAAAAGGATAAATTCCTGTTATTTGCAACAGTGTATGAACCTATAGAACAATGTGTTAAATGAAATAAGCCAGACACAAAAGGGCAAATATCAAGTCATCTCAGTCATGTGTAGAATATGAACAAGTTGATCTTATAGAAGTAGAGAGCAGAATAGTCATTTCCAGGGGATGGGAGGGGAATGGGGAGAGACTGGTCAGCAGATACAAAGATACAGTTAGAAAGCAAGACTGGGATCTGGTGTTCTTTTGTGCTGTAAGTTAATCATAGTTAACAGTAATAATTGTATATTTCAAAATAGCTAGAAGGGAGGATTTTCAACTTTTCACCATAATGAAATGATAACTGTTTGAGGTGATGGGTATGCTAATTTCCTGGATTTCATGATTATGTACATGTTCCAAAACATCTTTCTGTGCCCTGTAATTTTGTAAGTATTGTGTCAAAAATAAAATTTAAAAAATAAACTGAATTAACCACAATAAACAGATTTTGATGAGCAAAAGTAAACAGAATTACCTCACTATTGAGAGTCAACTCATCAACATGTTCAAAACCTTAATTTCAGGCATAAATAACATTCTTTTTCTTTTCTTTTCTTTTCTTTAATACCAGGGATTGAACACGGAGGCACTAAACCACTGAGCCACATCTTTAGCTCTTTTTATATTTTATTTTGAGACAGTATATCACTGAGTTGCTTAGAGCCTTGTTAAGTAGCTGAGGCTGGCTTTGAACTTGGGATCCTCCTGCCTCAGCCTCCCAAGCTACTGGGATTATAGGCTGCAACACCACGCCCATCATAAATAACATTCTTAAAAGAAAAATTAATGTACAAGCTTTTCCTGATTTTGTACTCTACATTCCATGGCAAAACATAGAAACAAGATGTATTCCAGGGCTGGGGATGTGGCTCAAGCAGTAGCGCGCTCGTCTGGCATGCGTGTGGCCAGGGTTCGATCCTCAGCACCACATACAAACAAAGATGTTGTGTCCGCCGAAAACTAAAAAATAAATATATATATATAAAAAAAAGATGTATTCCACAGTTCATATTTCATGATTGGTCATTTTTATCCTATTCCTGTAAATGTATATTTATTTGAATGTTTGATAAAAAGTGATTTTAGGGTCATTAAACAATAACAATCATGACTAACTCTGCTAATTAGGTTAAGTGAATAAGAGTACCAATGTTTAGAAAAAGAATATATGAAGTGCCTATAACAAAATTATTTCACTAAATTACTTCATATCACACACACACACACACACACACACACACACACACACACACAAAGAATAATGAAACAAAAGGGTAAATGGAAAGCCAATATGATGACTCTACAGAAATTCTTGGTACTCTGCAGATTTTCTTATGTCTGAATTTATAACCAAATAAAAAGTTACAAGTGAAACAATGAAACAAAGAATGCAATTAATAAAGCAGTAAGGAATTACAATGAGGCATACAGAAAGATACGTCACAAATCCAACAGAAAGAAGAAAAAGAAGAAAGCATGTAAGGTTCTCAGGGAATTGAGTTTCCAGAGATGGACTTTAAAATAACTACACTTAAAATCCCAAAACAATAATATTCAGAACTGAAGCAATGAACTTCAAACTTTAAAAAAAAAAAAACCCAGAAATTCCAAAAGCAAGCAATAATAAACACTGACCTTAAGAACTAGATGAAAAAAAAAAGGCTGGAGGGTACACACACAAAAAAAATCTCAGGCTATGGGTCATCCAGGCTGAGGAGCCGGCACACAGTGGTGCTGCAGCCAAGTGAGAGAAGGGTACAGGAGCAGACGGGTTCAATTGAGGGAGGCAGAAAGGCAGGTGCACGGTGCCAATCTGGGTCAAGTGGTGGCACAGGAAGTTGTTGCCAGGCTGGGACTAGAGCTGTAAGATTTGATGCTCTGGGTATGGAAGGCAGGAGCAGGTGCCTCTTGCAGAGATGCAGGAGAAACAATGAAGATGCAAAACCAGACAGGCCAAGCACAGAAGCCCTTCCTTCCCTCCAGGTCCTCCAACTCACCTCCCTGGTACTCCCTGCAGGGGAGCAATACTTACAGGTGTCACCCACAGGGCAGGGAAGGGAAGGTGATTTGGAGCTCATTGCTGGCACAAGCCTCTCCACCCTGTCAGTGAGAAGAGCCAGACAAGTCTTCTGCTCAGCTGTGAGCTTGTGAGCTCTGCCCCCTTAGGAGTCATCTCTTCTGCTTATTTTGCTAGGGGATCCTCTCATATGGCATCTGCTTTCCTCAAATTTTTGTGGGCAATGCTTTCTTCTACACTTTTGTCTTACTTTGAATTTTCATATTACGTGATGGAGAATCTCTCTCAACACCCCAGCAGACAGACTCTGGAGAGGATCTTCCTGCCAGGTGAGGTGCACCAACAGGTTTCGTCCTGTGAGTGGTGGTCCCTATTCCCCTGGGCTGGGGTCACTTCTCAGAGACCTACCCTATGGGCTTCCAAAGCTTTGTCCCTCCTCCTTAGAACCCCAAGGTCTTCCTCTGGCCTGAGATCACTCTCTGCTCTCTTTTCCTGCCATTAAGCCCATCTTCCTCCTACTTCCCTCTGCTGGCATGTTGGCTTTTTATCTTTAATTTTTGTAAATATCCTTTTTTTTTTGTCATTTCCCATAAACCATGGTCTGTATTAAATAAATGGTCAGTCTTCATTTTAATCTCTTATTTTGCGTTTTCAACTACAGATCCATTTCAGTTTTCTCCTCTGAGCTCCTAATGGCCTTGGCTGTAAATGCCTTGAGTCCATGCCATATTGACATAGTTAAACAGCATTTGCAGAATGTTTCGGCATTTTCATTATAACTTGAAAGAACAGACTTGGGGCAACTGCTAGGGTTTGGAGAGAAGGGAAAATGTAGAACCAAAAATGAATCTGAGTTGTTGGTCTCTGAAGCTGAAAAGATGTGCAGAGAAAGGTAAACATGGAGGAGGAGAATCCTTTAGTAGGGAACGTGACAGGTATGTTCAGTTTGAAAATGATTATTGTATAATTTGTTTCAAAGATGTATGAAAATTTTAATGTAATTTCTTGAACTCTAGAGAGTTCTTTTCCTGAAGACACAGAAATGGAGATTGCACTTGCCTTTTTAAAGCTACGTAAGTGTGATTGGTTTGCCTTCCCACTAATACCTTTGCTATAAAAATATAAAAATAACCTCCTCTTATTTTTAAATCAAGGCCAAAGCCACAACATGGATTTTCATAATAAATGCAAGCAGTCTAAACTTGACCTCAAAAGATGTGAGCTATGTGTGCACAAGAACCAGTTGAACTCTCCACTGGAGTTGGTGGGATTCATTTTCCATGTTGAAGAAGTCTAATGGCCTTTATGTGTGTGTCTCTCTCTTTGCAGGAACTGTTTTTATACCTTCACCCATTTCAACATCTCTTCTTTGCTTTTCCTTTTAATCTTTGGCTAAATAGTCAGTTGCACAAAATTGCTCATTCTTTTGGTGGGTGGGGGCATAAATCTGTGAGGAAAGAGAAAGGACTTCCAAACATGGATTAAGTAGGATGGTGACCCTTCTAACACTGCCTGGTCTGGAATCCTCTGGATGATGCTAAAGGCAGAAATTTGCGATCCCATGATGGTCTTGCTTACTTGGCAAAAAACCCAACTGGTATGTCTCTCCAGAATTTTCTGTTCATTATCTCCTTAAAGCTTCCAACTCTATTTAGAGATGGTTACAAAGGCTAAGGACCAAAAAGAGAGAGAGAGAGAGAGAGAGAGAGAGAGAGAGAGAGAGAGAGAAATGTGTGAGGCCCTGTGTTCAATCCCAAGCATGAAAAGGAAAAATAATTATCACAATTAGATGAATCCAATGTGTTTATTTGAATACAGGTCAATAATATATTATTTGCTCATCAACATTTATCCAAATATTTTTGGCACCCCAAAAGATATCCTGATATATAATCTTACTTTCATTCAACATAATATTGCATTTTCATTCTGTTGCCCTTAGTTCTTTACAGCCTCATGTTAGTTTGTCCCTGAAAACTTTCTTGATTAAACGGAAGTAAAAGTTCTCATGCCTGACTCTCCTAAAGACACCTTTAAAACATTTCGTTGTATGGTGTATATTCCCCCAAGCAATCCCATCAAGAGAATATTAGCTTTTTCCAATTTAGAACCCAGTCTTTTATGTACAAATAAAAGGAGAAAAAACTAATAAATGCCTATTTTGAGATTATACTGTGAGGCAAATCACAGGTGCTCAGAGCCTTTCATAAAATAGCCACGTGGTTCTAGCTCCCTTGGACGATTCACTGAAAAAACAAGATCTTAACAAAGAAATCTCTTCTTTGTGGTGGGTCTCACAGTTTTCCCCCTCCAGCTGTGTGGGCAAAGCGCTGGTTTCCAGCGGGGCTGAAACATACCTTCTGTGACAGAATAAGGATTAACGCCACAGCATACATTCCTCCTCACCTCACACCTCCCCACCAGAACACAGGGTCCATGATTTATATCCTCAATAATCTCTTATAAAGCTTCACACTCCAAAGTGCTTCCCTCTATGTCATCACTTTGAAACAGCAAAACCACAGTCCCAGGCCACATATTCATGCTTGAATTTATAGGCACAGATTTGGAAAGATGTCTTGACTTATTTCCTATCACAAAGTTATACAGTAGCACCCACTTACCTGAGGGTGACAGGTTCCAAATACCCCCAGTGGATGGCTGGAACTGTGGATGGTAGCAAACTCTTTATATTACTACCCTCTTCCCCTAAACATACAGTCACAGTGATTTTCTGTTACTGTAACAAATAATTGAGCTACATCAACTTAAAAAGAGGCCAGATGTATTTTGGCTCACAGTTTTGGAAGTTTCAGTTCATGATCAATTGGCTCTAGTACTTTGGTCCCATGGTGGTAACATAGGACATTGAGGAGAGAGAACATGGTGGAGGAGGCCTGTTATCTTATGGAATCAGGAAGCAAGAGAGAGAGAGAGACAGACAGACAGACAGACAGACTATTGTACCACAATCCTTCAAGGACATGTCTTCAATAACTTACCACCTCCCACTAGGCCCCAACTTCAAAGACTTCACCACCTCTAAGTTGCACCAAATAGGGGCCTGAACCTTGGGCCTTTTGGGGATTTTCCAGATCCAAATGGCAGCATGACTATACCGATGATAGAGCTTGATTTATAAATTAGGCACAATAAGTGATCAACAACTCACCAAAAATGAGATAGAATAATTATAATAATTATTTTAGTTAGCTATTTTGCTGTACGACTAAATGACCCAAACAGCACAACTGTAAAGGAGGAAGAGTTTATGTGAGGGCTCCAGGTTTCAGAGGTCTCAATCCAATCCATAGACAGTATGCTCCATTCTCAGGGCTCCAAGTGAGACAGGATCAACAGGGAAGAACAGTGTAGCAGAGGGAAGTGGTTTACGTGGTGATCAGGAAGCAGAAAGGGAGACTCCACTCTACAGATATAAATATATACACAAAAGCCTCTCCCTAATTCCTACCTCCTCCAGCCACACCCTACCAGTCTCCAGTTACCATTCAGTTAATCCCATTAGGGATTGATTCACTAATTAGGTTAAGGCTATGACCCAATCTTTTCTCCTCCAAACCTTGTATTGTCTCACATGTGAGTTTTGGGGGGACAACACATCTAAACCATAATAATAATAAAGTGCAATAAAGCCTCTTTAAGTGTGGTCTCTCTCTCTCAATACATCTTATTATACTGTGATAGAACACAGGTATCTGAAACTATGGAACTCAAAACCACCAATGAGCAGTGACAACTGTATGTGGAACCCTCAGAGCTAAAGAACTGGAGCCAGAACACAGGACTCTCTACTTCTCACATTTGTTCACCAAAATATGAACCTGTTCTACTCTATTTTTTCAGATTAGGATTCCATCTATATGTCTTCTTTTGGAGATAATTATTTTTTACGATCAATTCCAAACACATAGTATAGAGAAGACAGAAAGAGTATGAAAAAAAAAAATCATGTTTTATTTCCCTGTTAACACTATATATTCAAAATGTGTTTCAAAATACTTAGGCAGATTACCAATCCCAGTCACTGCCTTAGTTCAAATATTCACCAAGAGAATATTCAAGAAACCAAAATCCATTGTGAGACACCTTCTAGAGGAAACAGCTACGTTGCTATATATAGTTTATTAACTTAGTAGGTTAATTTCCCAATATTTAGCAAGTTTGTTTAAAAAGTACTATTCCCATTGGTTTGTAGTGACATTAATATAAATGCATTACTTTCACTGTAAACAAAACACTTCTTAAAAGATAGTTATGGGTTGTGGCAGGTAGTGACTATGGCTGCTGGGATAATCCTGCTCAAAGCCAAAGAGACAGGCAGGCTCAGAAAAGCATCAACTGCACAACCATATTCTCAGCATGATGCTGCCATTTCCCATGACTTTCCATACATACTCCTCTTGTAATGCAGAATAAATTATTTGTTCCAATTGGAGGAAATAATCAAGATGATTGAATGATCTTCATTTCAAAGTAACATCATTAAATGAGAAAGAACTTCCTCAGGTTTGTTACATTTGTTCCAGAGATAGCTTTAAGTATTTTCTTCACTACATGTAGAACTTCATCTTTAACAAGTTCTCCTTAGCTGAGACCTCCTTAGTCATCCCAATGACTTTGGAGGCTGAGGCAGAAGGATGACAAGTTCAAGGGCAGACTCCACAATTTAGGGAGACCCCATCTCAAAATTAAAAATTTTAAAAAGGGCTGGGTATGTAGCTCACAGCATGCCTGGGTTCAATTTTCAGAACACATACACACACACATACATAAACACAGACACACGCAAAAGTTGTCTTTAATAGAAACACAACCAAATGAATTTCTTGTGTATCAGAAACAGACTTTCAGCCAAGGCAGGGGACATCTTTAAACTTTCTCCTTCCCCTTAACTCAGACAATACTAAACATTCTTATTAAACCAATAAAAAAAATCTTTATTAAGTGCTCAGTGACCAGGACTGATCAGATTATTGCTTCAGAACAGGTCCTGATCCTCACAGAGATAGCAGGCCAGGACAGAAGGCAATGCTGCACCCGAGGAGCACTGTGCAGAGACAGGCTTCAGAGAAGGAGCACAGGAGTGTGGTGGGTTCGCAGCCTCTCCGTCACTCAGACTCACACACGCCAGTCAGGGTGTACATGCTGTGCACATGTGACCACCATGCAATTAGAATCAAAGACCACATCCCTAAAGGAAAGACCCAGGAGAGAGAGGGTGGGCCCTTGGGGCAAGGAGGCATAACAATTCTGATTCTACAAGATAAGTCTCCTGTTAAGGTTGGCTGTCTCAGCAAATATGAGAGAAAACAGTGTTTGCTAAGCTCCCCACCCTGCCCAGGCCAAAGGCCTCCAGCCTTCCTTCCTCAAATAACATCCTTTCAATCTTATTACTGCTTTGGTTTTATTGATGGGAAATCAGGTGACAGTAGACAAGAACCTGCAGACTCAGAGCAGCTGTTGTCTCCTTGGTCATCAGCATGATATGGTTTGTACAGTCCAGAGAAAAATTCACACCTTCATCTTTCTGACTTCTAAAACATTTAGGCACTAACCACAGTGCCCAGCAAACACAGGGGCTCTGGGAGGCACAGAGTAGTTTGGACCTGACTTTCTCTTCTGGGAAAAGTGGCATTTTATAAAATTTTTCTTCTTATTCTCTAAGATAAAATAAAATGAAGAGGGCTGGGGCTGTAGCTCAGTAATAGAGCATTTACCTCACACATGTGAAGCACTGGGCTCAATCCTGAGCACCACATAAAAAATAAATACATTAAAAAAAAAATAAAGATACTGTGTCCATTTACAACTAAATAAATAAATAAATAAATCAAAAGAACAGACAAGCTCTAGTATCACCTAGGTAATACATACAACTTTCTAAAATTGAATATTCATATTATTATATGAAGAGTAGTTTTGTTTTGTTTTGTTTTACCAAAAAAAAAAAAAAAATACAGCCCATAATTCGGAAGTTTCTGAAGCCTACAGCTCTCCATCCTGTGTGCAGGCTTTGTTGCTCTGAAGAGTGGGGCAGCTCAGGACTCCTCCTTGGGGAGCCACAGCTGATGGATAGATAAGGACTCTCGGATTCAGAGCAGCTGTTGTCTTCCTGGTAATCAGCATGACATTTTTGATTGCCATTTCAAGAAAACAGTGTGTTAGCCCCAGCATCTCTCTTTATTTTTGGTGCTTTTATTTTTGAAATCATAAACCAGAAACAGCACACAGAATAAGTCATAAATATCCATGGCTTGTTCTCCCCTTACAATTTTGTCTTTTGTTTTTGATAACTTACTGAATATGGACATAATAACCCATAGAGCTCTAGTGATTATTGCCAAACATTTCAAAACCACTCAGTAATCTTATGACTGTCTCTTAAAAATCCTGAGATTAGACAAGAAATCGACTTTATCAAATCCAGAATATAGGAATTTTCAGAATTGCATATGCCACATTTTGAGCTGATGTCTTTTTTTATTAACCTGGCAAATAGATCATGTATGCTCTGAATGCTAAATTAGAGAGCTGCATCTATTCACAGCACTCTGGTCAACTTAAGATATAGGTATCCACAAGTCCATTTGGATTTGATTTTTAAGGGAATTACACCACAATATCCTCCTTAGACAGCACTTAAAAAAAAAAAAAGTATGTGGTTGATTTTTACTGTTTAAAGAAAATCGAGACAGAAATGTAATCATTGTAACTGGAGAGGCCACTTCTCACATTTACTTGACATGTTTCTTTGTGAATAGACTCTGTTATTTATTCACTGTTAGTCAGCTTTCCATCACTTTAACAAATGCTTCAGCTAAATCGAATTATAAACAGAAAAAGTTTGGCTCAGGATTTCAGAGATGTCAGTTCATGATTGATTAGCCCTGTTGCTTTGGGCCTGTGACAGAGTCAGGGAATATATGATGAAGCAAAGCCACTCAACTCCTGGCCAAGAAGTGAAAGTGTTCCTTCAAGGGCAAACCTCCAATGACCTAAGACCTCCCATAAGCATTACCACCTGCCAATAGTGTCACCCTGGGGATAAAGCCTTTAGAAAACCAGTCTTTGGGGGACGGGGGACGTTTCTGACCCCAACTACAGCACTCACCCTTTGCTTACACTGATGCCCAGTTCTGGCTAAGTTCACTAGGCTAAGAATGCTGTGTGTAACCCCTGGAATTTTAAATATTACTTTAATAATCAATAAGAGAAATTTAAGCTATGATTGAAAAACTATTTTAAGATGTAAATACTATAGAATTGTCTTCTTCAGTATTTCTAAGAATGTCTAAGAAATAATAAATGATTTAGCAAAATGTTTTAAAAACCACAATGAGATATTACCTCACAATTGTTGGTTGTTAAAAAAAATAGCAACGCTAGCAAGGATGTGGAGAAATTGGAACTTTGTACACCTATGTCTGGAAGGTAAAATGAAGCAGCTGCTATTTCAAACAATATGGAATCCACCAACAAAAATATGAAAAAGGATTCAACTCCACTAGTAATTAGAGAAATGCAAATCAAAACTATTCTAAGATTCCATCTCACTACAGTCAGAATGGCAATAATCAAGAACACAAACAATAATAATTGTTGGAGAGGATGTAGGGGAAAAAACACACTCTTACATTGCTGGAGGGAATGCAAATTGGTGCAACCACTCTGGAAAGCAGTATGGAGATTCCTTAGAAAACTTGGAATGGAACCACCATTTGACCCAGCTATCTCGCTCTCCGGTCTATACAAAAAAAAAAAAAAAAAAAAAAAAATCAGCATACTATAGTGATGCAGTCATGTCAATGTTCATAGCAGCTCAATTCACAATAGCTAAATTGTGGAACCAACCTGGATGTCCTTCAATATATGAATGGATAAAGAAACTGTGGTATATATACACCCTAGATGCATATATGACTGCACATATAATGCAACTCTACATCGTTTACTACCAGGGAAATGAAAAGCCATTTGTGTCTGATGAACTGAAATGCATTCTGCTGTCATGTATAACAAATTAGAACAAATATTTTAAATTTTTTTTTAAAAAGATACATAAAAGCAATATGGCAGTTCCTCAAAAAAATTAAGAATGGAATTATCATGTGACCCAGCAATTCCATCTCTGGGTACATACCCAAAGAAGTGAAAGCAGCAACTCAAGAAGATATTAGCATGCCCATGTTGATAACAGCATTATTCACAACTGAAAGCTAGAAGCAACCAAAATGTCCATCAAGACAAACCAATCAATGCAAAAGGTAATATACAAATACAACAAATCAAACAAAATGCAATATACACATTTAATGGAATATTTTTCAATACAAAAAGGAAGGAAAGTTTGATACCTACTATTATGTGGACAAACCTTGAGAACATAGGCTAAGTGAAATAAGCCAGTCACAAGAGGACAAATGCTGGATGATTCCACTCACAGGAGGTCAAATTCATAGATAGGCAACAGGATGGAGGATGCCAGGAGCCGAGGAAGAGGAATGAGGAGTTAGTGTTCCATGGGACAGAGTTTCAATTCTGGGGTGGATGGTGGTGATGGAATGCTGCTAATGCCACCAACTGTACAATTGAAAGTGCATTGGAAGATGGCAGATTTTATGTGTATTTCACCACATTTAAAATTATGTTTTTATAACATAATATAGAGAAAATAATTCATAATGGTTTTTAATAGAGGAAAATTATATGTATTAGTAATAGCTAAAATGATATAATATCTCATAATTAATAATATATACGATGTTAGTAATAACTGAAATAAGACTTTCATAAACATTGTATTATGTAGTGAACAGTGAACATAGATTTAGGGACCCCAGAACATCGACACTCCATGCTATATAATCCATAAATGGTGTGAATCACTATACTCTTGATAGGTGATAAAAAAAAAAAAAAACTCACTTGAAGAATGTTCTTTTTTTCCAAAATCCAAATGCAGACAATAAATTTCATTGGAAAAAATAACAAAACTACTTACTTGATTTCCCAGCATTCATGTTTTTTATGATTTTTGAATATGTTCAGTTTCCTTCTTTAAACTGAAAATGCTTTTCAAACTGTCTCTTCCTTAGCCCCTGTGTAGTGACAATTTTGGTCATTTCCATTCATTATGCCATTGTTCTGGCATTTTTAACCTGAAGGAAAAAGCTTCCCAGAAGTCTTTGTGATTTATCAGCATGAGTGTTGGTTATGCTTTTCATACTTTGCATTTATCTTATTCTTTCTTAAAACCTTATTTGTCTACATGAAGAATAAATAGATTCCTTCACTGGATTCTGGTGGCCATTTAATTCCTCAAAGATGCCAGCCCTGGCTGCAGAGTCAAGAGGCTGGATTGGATCTATGCCCTCATCTCTTCCAGTTTTAAAACTCCAAGAGCTTCACTGTATTCTTCTTTTACATAAATGAAAAATAAATTCTCAGGTATTTTTGTGCAGTGAACTTGAGGGAGGGAGGGATGGAGGGAGGGAGGACATCTAGTTGCTAAGAGCCCAGAGTAGGTGGCAGCCTGCCTGGGCTTGGGGCTTGATGGCACCATATTAGTGTCTTTGTAAACTACAGCAAGTTGCTAAACCCCTTAAGGCTCAGGTACCTCACTTGCAAACTAGAGATAACAAAAGTACTTGCCTTGAGTTGTTTTAAAAATGAAAAGAGTTCATGTTTATTTTATAGCACTTAGAATTAGTGTCTGGCACATAATAAGTGCTTATTAGTTTTTGTTAGTAATCGTTAGTTGTAGATGGACACAAAACCTTTATTTTATTTGTTTATTTATATGTGGTGCTGATGTTGAACCCAGGGCCTCACACATACAAGGGAAGCACTCTGCCACTGAGCCTCAACTCCAGTCCCATGCTTATTAGTTTTTTAAGTAAAAGATTATATATGGAATAGAAGAATGATTCCACATGTGGTTACTTTTTTTTTTTGGACCAGGGATTGAACTCAGGGGCACTCAACCACTGCACCACATCCCCAGCCCTATTTCGTATTTTATTTAGAGACAGGATCTCACTGAGTTGCTAAGCACCTCACCATTGCTGAGGCTGGTTTTGAACTCATGTTCCTCGTATCTCAACTTCCCAGCCTCTGGGATTACAGACATGAGCCACCACACCAAGCCTCCACATGTAATTACATTTTTTTAAGTATTTATTTTTTAGTTGTAGTTGGACACAATACCTTTATTTTATTTACTTATTCTTATGTGGTACTGAGGATCAAACTCAGGGCCTTGCACGTGCTAGGCGAGCATTCTACCCCTGAGCCACAACCCCAGCCCCATAATTACATTTTTTAAAGGAAAAAAAATAGAGGACATAGGAGCATTCTTTGGGAGAGCTTTAGCAAAGGCAGCAGAGAGACTGTGACCAAGATATAAATAAAAGGTTATTGTTAGATTCTGTTTGGGAATTAACAAGTGCAATACCTGAGGACAGTCCACATGTCTTGGGAAGACTTTCTCTCTTAAATAAATGAACAGGATCTCTCTCCTAGGAAGATATTAGATAGCATGTTATAAATGACTCTGTACTTATACTCAAGTCAAAGACAAATTGTCCTTCAAGAAATACCCACGAATCTAGCATGTTACTCTTTACTTCTTTAAATTACTAAAGCAGTTGCATCATTTTCATACCAAAAAAAAATCTTATCAATGACTTCTTAAGCATTTATCACTTCACCCTCCAGGGTGAAGAGGCCAATAAACTGATGCCAAGAACTTTATGGAAAAAATTATGAAACTTTACTAAAAGACACTTATGAATAAATGAGTGAATGGAGAAATAAATTATATTAATGGGCAGGAAGAGGCAATGCAGGGGAGAAGTATCATTTTTCCCAAAATTAATCTATAAACTCAAGGCAATTCTATTAAAGTCCCTAGAGAGTCTTTAGTGGAAATTGTTAAACTAATTGTAAAACATGTGTGATAGGAAGTGGGCTAGAAAAGCTTAAAAATTAAAATGAGGAGAAACTTAGCTTTCTGACATAAAGATCTATTATAAAATTGTGGAACTCAAACAATATTGACACAGACTCTGCAGGTCAGTGTGACAGGATATCCCCAAAATAGAATTATGATTAATTCAGGGACTTGATATAGGATGCCATTTAAAACCATAAAGAAAAGCAAGTTTATTCCATAGAGATAGTTGAATTGGCTTTGCACTTGGAAGGAAAAAGTAGTAAAATTCCTTACCTCATCTATAAGAGGAAATCCCAGATGAATTATACGGTTGATATCAAAATAAAAATGACAGAAAAAGATAAGAGACCATCTGTAAGACTTTCAGGAAGGCAGAATGCTTCTCTTCAAATTGCAATCGTTTTAGAGAAAGAAGCTGGTAATCTGACTCTTTTAAAACTAAAAACTTAGATATAAATAAAGGCACTGTGAAAACACAACCCTCAGATTAGATAGTCTCTAAATGTAAATAAAAAATAAAATCTATACAAGTTTACCAAAAAGAGAACCATAGGCAGATTATAGGAGACAAAATGTAAATGAAAAATAAACACATAGTGTTGAGACTGTGAGCGATTGATAAGAGGAAAGAACACCCACTGGGGCTGAGCATTCTCTTTCCAGCACCTCAAGGGCCAAGCCACCTCCCACAGGGAAGGATGTGGAACCCAAGTGCACTCCCCGGCTCTGTCCTTAGCAGTAAGACATGGTGATAACCCCTAAGTGCCCTTATTGGTTTGCTTTGACAGCGCAGCAGACTTAAATGTTTAACCAAAAGAATAAACATTTTGTCGATGTTCATACGGAGGTGAATGTGAAGAGGTGAATTGGGAAAATGAGGGCACCAAACCCTTCTGCTCTTTTGCAGGTGTAATGAGAGAGGGCTTCATGTTGTTGAGACAAAACATGGAAGTTCACAGGTAAGATTAATGGATACTAATCCTGTCTAAAACCAGAACTGTTAGAGGAAGTAGGTAAGTTTAAAGCTTCTTATTTCATATAAGAGAATTCATGTGTAATGCTAAGTGGTGATAAGACGGTGGCATCAACATAATCCCAGAGTGGAGAAGATTACCAAGAGGCACACGGGAATCTTGAAGTGATAGCACCTGCCAGGCTGGGAGCGGGTCAGCTCTGTCAGAGCCCAGCGCTACCTCTACCAGGAGAGGCTGTTATCGGCTAAGCAAAGTGAATCTGTTTTAAAAAATAAAATGAAGACAAATGAGAGAACTAACCATATGGCAAAACTTCTAAAAGGCAATTTCCAAAAAGCCTTTAATATTTAGCTCTAAAGTCCATGTGGGTTTATTTGCAGACTGATATTTATAAGGACTCTCATTTCATTTCCTTTTGAAGTAGATAGACAATTTTAATATTTTGTATATCATCTACTTTGGGAAGTAATTTACTCTTTAAACGAGGACATTAAGTATAGTGTAGTGTCCTCCCATGGACATGAGGGCCGCTTCCAGCAGGGACTGGCTTTCCCTCATGATTGCCCAGTCAAGTCCAGAGTTCACAAGGGTCCCAGACCCAGAACCATCTATGTTACCTTCTGTGCTTTCTCCAGCTGTAGTCTATTCTCTTACTCTTACGTGAGCCTTAATATTACAAACACAGAAAAGTATTAGTACATTTTTAAAATACTATTTCTAAAAGAAAGAAAGAAACAAAAGCTTTCTGGTGTTCAAGTTATATATAGGCGTTGCCAAGTTATAGGTAGGAGCAAGACAAAATAATCTTGATCTGGCAAGTTCTGGAAACATCGAGGCTGGCTGGGTGGCAGAGACAGCCCAGTTCCAAAGGTCTGAATTCTGGGTTTATGGTGGTTGTCTTAGGAGGTAGAGAGAGAAGAACAATACCAAACGAACTATAGCACCAGAAGAACAAACAGACTGATGCTGAAGTCAAGCTAGTTGAGTAATCTGGATAACAGCTGTGTGTGTGTTTGTGTGTGTGTATGTGTTTTCACAACAGAGCACACACATACACACACACACACATCTACGTATACAAATGCTCCTTCACTTGTGATAGGATTACATCCCAATAAACCAGTAGAAAATTAAAAATACTGTAAGTCAAAACTGCATTTAATACGTGTAACCTACCAAACCCTGTTGCTCAGCAACACAGTATACTGTGGAGTCTGAGTTGTCTCCCTTCATGACCTCATAGCTGACAAAGCCAGGGCTCCCTGCTTCTTCCCAGTATCACAAAAGAGTATCTTACTACATTTTGTTAGCCCAGATCAAAATTTAAAGAATGGTTTCTATTGAATATATGCCATTTTCACACCATTGAAAAGTCAAAAAAATTCTTAAATTGAACCATTGCAAGTCAGGGACCTGTGTAGGTGGGTAGATAGAGACAGACAGGTAGACAGATGGACATTTCATGGCAAGCAGAGCAGCTGACATCTAACCTCCATGCATCAGACTGCACCCAAACTGCCTCTGTGCATTATAGCTTTTTAATAAACTCGCATGATTTGGTACTTGCATTGGACTCTAGTTACCACCACGTTTCTAATTGGCAAGGCTGTGTTTCACTCATGTCACACGCACAAATCAATCTTCTTAAGGACAAGAAGTCAGATAATGTCATTCATTAGTTGTCTGACCCAGAAATTTATGAGTGCATTAGTCTGACTCACTAAATGAAGATATCCACACCAAAGTCAGACCAGAATTGTAATGCACTCACAAGAGAGCAGTTGTGGGAACAGAGATTAAAAGTAATTCTTCATGGGGGTCTCAATGGATTTATTTAACCATCTCCTCTCAGTTAGGGAGAATTTAATTAGCCAATTAAAAACAAAACTATTGGTGCACTTTTTTTCCTGAAGTATAATAAACATAGTTCCAACTTTGGATCATAAAGGAAACTATTCATCTCCAACAAACCGTGCTAGTGATTGTTGCTAATATTTTATTGTTTCTTCCTTACTGGGTGCACACATAGTGGGGTTGGTTAATATTGAAGTCATTATATTTACTCTATGGAGTCAGAGGTGCAGTCAAAGGAAGAAGCTCACCACTCTCAAGCAGGTGGGGCACTTCCAGGTTTACCAAGGCAGGAAACTAAACACATAAGAGTAGGCACTAGGTCCCTGTCATCTCCAATAAAATTTAACATGCTGACCAATATCCGCCAGCATGAGTGGCAATAGTAGCTCTTTCCTGATGGATGAATTATATGTTTGGGGCTCTTGACCTTCAACTCAAGCACAGCCATCTGAAGCTGCCTCTGCCTTTTCTATATTCTGCTCTTGCTTTTCCCTAAATCTTAAGCCAGTTTGTTCCTGTGGTTCCATGTAGGATGCAATCCCATAAATGCCTTCTCAGCACCCTTTTGCTGAGAGAGTGCATCTTCAAGAATCACGTTCTGATCCTCTGAGCCTAGGCATCTCCTAGCACTACTCATTGAGACTTGAATTACTTCCACCTTAGATGGCGCCAGTGATGAATTATTCAGAATATGAAGATAACTAAAGCTCTTGAAATTTGCCATATTAATCTCCCAGTCCTTCACTTTCCCTAGCATCTGTTCCTTAAAGCCTTCACAGTCCTTTAACCATATTTAATCCAGTGGTGAAGAATGAGTTCAACTGTTGAACTGGAGTCATTTTGAAAGAGTCTATCTTTTGAAAACTCTAGAAAGACTTCTTCTGATATAAGGAATTAAATGAGGCATAACTATTGACTAATTGTAGGATAAGTTCTTTGCAAGCAATGACTGTGACCTTGCTTTTCTTTTATAATTTCTCTAAGAACATGGGCCAGGATTTATGTTTCTATGAAGAAGTCCTGGCATAATTTATAAAGAAAAATCATAAAGAACAGGAAACTGAAGATTGCTAGGGTTAGAATATCCTTTGAGAATATCCCTCAAAGGTTCAGGGGCTGGAAGCTTGGTCCTCAGTGTGATGGTATCCAAAGGTGGTAGGACCTTTAAGAGGTGGGGCTTCATGGGAGGTGACTGGGTGGAGAACTTGTGGATGGATTCATGCTGGTCTAGTAGAATGGGTTAGGGCTTCCAGGAGTGACTGAAGTCCCTCGAGAGCATGATGCTATAAAAGAGCTAGCCTGACCCCTCCCCAGTCTTTCCTTCCTTCCTCTGTGATGCTCCCACCATTGTGATGCCGTCATCCATGAGACCCTCCCCAGAGCTAAGCGGATGCTGGCGCTGCACTCTTGAGCCTTCAGAACAGTTATAGGTATAGCAGCTTAGAGAGATGACGGAAAAATGAATCAGAGGGCTCATACCTGACGAAAACATGTTCAAATTATTTAGGCTTCAAACTGGCTCATTTTGAGAGAAATTCAGCAAAGACTATAGCAAAGTGTTGGTTAGTTACAGGGTACTATTTATTTATTTATTTATTTATTTATTTATTTATTTTTTAAAGAGAGAGTGAGAGAGGAGAGAGAGAGAATTTTTAATACTCATTGAGACTTGAATTACTTCCACCTTAGATGGCGCCAGTGATGAATTATTCAGAATATGAAGATAACTAAAACTCTTGAAATTTGCCATATTAATCTCCCAGTCCTTCACTTTCCCTAGCATCTGTTGTATCCACCCTAGCATTTAGTTATTGGCGGATACAACATCTTTATTTGTATGTGGTGCTGAGGATCGAACCCGGGCCACACGCATGCCAGGCGAGCGCGCTACCACTTGAGCCACATCCCCAGCCCACAGGGTACTATTTAAATAATGCAAAAATGGGGGAACCAGACATTTGGTCATTCATTTTGTTTACCAGTCTCCTTTTTTTCAAAAGAATGAATAAATTCCTTCTTACAAAAAAAAAAAAATCAACAGTATGTGGATGGTTGAGCTGCTGTTTGCTTGCACCTAGCCCTCATTTGTGGCTGGTGTGGTTTTGATCTGCATTGTTACAGGTTCCTCAGGCACCACTCTTTTCAGGGAGCATCAGAAAAAAATAAATGTCTTATGTGACCTCCCACCCCACCCCCATGCTATGAGGCACAATCACTTAGCTCCAGGAACCAGATTATTCATTGTAAAAATATATACTCTATTTTAACAAATAAATTGATTTTAGCATAACTCCCTTTCATAACTCATCACAATGTAGCTCCTGGGGAATTGCTGAGCAGAATGCAAACCAAGTTCTGTATCAAACATAATCATCACTCCATAAACTCACCTCAGCTATAAGATAGCATTATTTTAAACAAAACAATTAAACCCTTTATCTGTGCGTGTGTGGGGGGTAGTTAGTCTGTTTTTCATTATTGTGACAAAACACCTGAGACAATCCACTTAAAGGGAAGAAAGGTTTATTTTGGCTTATAGTTTCTAAGGTTTCAGTCCCTGGCCACTTGGCCCTGTTGCTTTGGACTTATGATGGCACTGTACTTCATATATTATAGTGGAAGCATGTGACAGAGGATGCCTGTTCACTTCGGGATGCCTAGGAAGTAAAGAGAGAAAGATAGGCAGGAGCTGGGATTCCAAAATCCCCTTCAAGGGCACATGCTCAATGCAGTAATTCCTTCCAAGAAGCTCCACTTCCTAAAGGTGTCACCCCCCCAATAAGTGCCAAGTTGAAAACCAGTTCTTTAGAAGATATTCCAGATCCAAACCTTAGTAGTGGACACATAATTTCTCCCCACATAAAGGACCTGCATATGTCATACAGTGATCGGATGAGTAATTAATTGCCTGTTATGATTTTTATTGCTATGGCTCCTAATGCTGTCTCTGAAGAGCCAGACTCCCAAAGCATCAGCAGCATCACAGGGAAGGCAGACCCCTGAAAGAGCCTATATAGCTCGAAGAAATTGATTTTGTACCCAACCTCCCAAAACAAAAACAAAATCAAATGAAAAAATCTTACACAAAGAAATCTCTGGGACCAGAAGAATTCACCAGTGAATTCTGCCAAATATGTAAAGAAGAAGTCATACTCATCTCATACAACCTCTTCTGGGATGTAGAAAAGGAAGAAATTGCTTCCCAACTCACTTTGTGGAGTCAGCATTACCCTAACACAAGAGCACATAGAAGATAGTAATGGATGTGCTGGTGAATTCAAATATCACTGGAGACAAATGAATTCTATTAGTCTGGAGATTAATGAATAATACTGCACCCATGTTAATTTCTTAGTTTAGATAGTTTTTTGTGTAACGGTTATGTAAAATGTTAACATTCAAGGAAGCTGCACAAAGGGCATACCCCAAATGCTCAGTATTCTCTCTGCAACTTTTCCTTTAGTTCAAAATTATTTCAAAACAAATGTTTTGAAAAAATACCCAATGAGGTAGTTATATTCATTTTTTTTTTGAACAAGAAAGCTAAATCTTAAAAGATTAAGCAATTCAAGTAAGACAGACCCAATATCTAATCAGAGTATGCCTAATTTCTAAACTTAGGCATATAGCTCTGCTTTTTATTTCCCTAGGGCTATTAAATACACTCCATGTTTTATAGAGCAAAAAAGTTCAGAACACTTCAGAGTCTATTGCGTTCGATGGTAGTGGTCAACATTATTGACGAATCCAGAGTGGCACAGACAATGCCAAGTGCTCCTATACTCTTATGACTGGTTCACTGTTGTTTTCTTAATCTTCAAATGAAAACAATCCAAGGCCACACAGCAACAAGTCAGGAGAGTCAGCTAGGCTTAGAACCCAAGCCACTTGATTCCAGAGCCCAAGCTTGATTCTCCAATGGTTAATTTGAGTTGTCAACTTGACCAAGACATGACACACAAACATGTGGTCAAATACAAGTATAGATATCACTGTGAAGGCATTTTTAAGATGTGGCTAACATTTAAATCATCAGACTTTAAGTAAAGCAAATTCCCTTTTATGTTGTGAGACAGGCTTATCCAATCCATTGAAGGTCTTAAGAAAAAAAATAAAAAAGACTAATTCTGCCTCTAAACTACCTAGGTCTCCAGAGCTGCCACATCAACTCTTCCCTGAGTGCCAGTGGGTCCTGCAAAATCCCCACAATCACAAGAACCAATTTGTCAGAATCAATCAACCTATCTATTCATTCATCCATATATATACATGCATATTGTACATTCTGAATACAGATATGTATATAGAGACATAAATAAAATAGATTTATTTGAGGATATTGAACGAGGATTGTGGATGCTGTAAGTCCAAATTTTCCAGATTCATACACACATACATGCATCCTATTGGTTCTGGTTCTCTGAAAAACCCTGATGAGTGCAGATTTCCATATATTATCCCCCGCTACCTATCCATCCCTGTATGATGCAGACTTAGCCCGCAGCATCTCCCTGCCCGTGGGCTCTCAGGGACTCACCTGGGTCAACTTCTCTCCTTCAGATACTCCAGCCCAGACCACCTCTATCAGGACCTCTCAGAGACCCCGAGGGTGACACCTATTTCTCACTAGCAGAATCTCCCAACCCTTACCCAGAGAACCTCACTTCCAGCTCAACATCTGGGAGCCTCCACTAACTGCCCCAGCCCAAATCTGAGACCCAACAACACAAACAGAAACTCACTGAGGCCTTGCTTGTCCCTGCACCCTCCAGAGGTATGTGAGAGGCACCTGGTGAGAACAAGTTGGGAATGAGGTCTCAGGTTGAATTTAATAAGGCAACAGCATTGGTTAAAGTTATAAAAGAGACTCTTACATAAGACAAAATCAAGGCAGTGTTGTCAAACAGTCTGAGACTAAAGAGAAGGACTAAATCCAGTGCTCACATTCACATGCAGGTTCTCTCTTCCAAGCTCAAGACCTATCAACTTGCCCACTCTCCTTTCTATGAAGATGACTTGCGGGGTACCTAGAACCTCAAAAATATGAAACTAAAATTTTCTCACAATCCTTTTTATTATCCTCTGCACAGTTTAAAATCTCAGTCAATGGAACTTTTCACTCACTCATATCCCAAGCCAAGAAGATGGTGTCATGCAATACTCCTCCATCAAGTCCCGGACCCTAGCAATGCTCCTTTATAAACTTCTCTTGAAATCAAGCATGTTTTCCCAACTTCCTGGGTGCTATTTCGTTTTAGCCTCAGTCTTGCTCATCCTAACAAAGTCAGACACTGCTAGTTGATGTTGCTATGGTCAAAAGATGGCACAGCCAAGGAGCTAAAAGAATATATACACAAAATTAATATGCAGCTATGAGATGCTGATATGGCAATCAATAAATATATTTAATATTAGTTATTTATGTTAATATATATTAAGCTATCATTGATGTGTGATATTAATTCCCTCCATTTTTCCCTTAAGACAAATGTGATGTCCTTAACATGGCCATTTCCTTCCAAACTATAATGACAGAAACACACACAGAGTCTGGAACATTGTAGAGACTCAAAAGACATGCGTTTGAACAAATTAAATCATTGCATGGGTGAATGATATAACATATAACTTGAGTTATAGGAATCATACTTGCATATTTAAGACAATTTGAAGAAAAGCTAACCAGTTAAACAAACAAGTAGTGTAGTACAATGTGTACAATTCTAAGGTCTGAGTCACAGCTTTTTGTCCCAGCGTTTAGCACTTGAGAAATAATTGGTATTATGAATTTTCCTCTCTGAAAAATGATGAAAGTAGGTACTTATTATAATGAAGACAGCAGGTCTGGGTGTACAATTTAGCAGTAGAATATGCATTTCCTGTGCATGAGACCCTGAGTTCAATGCTCAACATCCCCTAAAGTGGAGACATCAAGCATCTTTACCTTATATGGGATTGTGTGGATTAGAGTTTTGCCTGACTTAATATTTTACACTAAGCTGCTTCTCCTTGAATAGTAATGCCATTTGAGCAATAGTAAAATCCTTGCATTCAACTATCAGTATTCGTTGGATTTTAATTCATGCTTTTGTACAGAACAACCATTAGATGATTCAAGAATTAATGAACATGAGATCTCAAAGTCATTGATGCAGACTGGGTTTGCTCTCCCTGTCAGATGCTCCAGGTAAAACCCATGTTCCTAGGTACTTTGACTCTCTGACCATAGTTCTTTTGAGGCATATAGACCATAAACACTAACCACAATATGTATTTGAATCCTGTGATTTGTTTGGTTTTGTGATGAAACATGTGCCCCTCACTGGACTGTGTACTCTGTAAAGGCAGGAGCTCTCTACCTCCTTCATCACAGTCACCAGGGCCTACCATGGCACAATGTGGGCGTGAAACAGAACTTTGATACATGAAGAAGAGTGGTGCCCAGGTTGTGTATGTGTGTTTATTTATGGGTATGTGTGTGTGTGTGTGTGTGTGTGTATTTAATGATTAAATAATTTCACAATGAAACCGTTTTCTTAAAACCTAACTGTCAAGGTTAGCAAAGCAGAAGCGAATTATTTCTAGAGAAGCTTCAGCTAGTGCTTATTCTCATGGAGTATATATTCTTTAAAAATAATGGGACTAAACCTACTGGAGTACTCTGTCTCTCCTTATCTCTATTGAGCTTCTTAGCTTCTGTTTCTTTTACAGGTACAGTGGCCATCCAATTTAGGATGACACCAAGACAAAAGTTTGTTTTCTCTGCCTTGAATTTGTAAACCCCTATCAAGACTGGGCCACCCGCACGCTCTTCAACCAATCATGCTGGCCTTAGGAAGGGAGCACTCTGATTGATCTGACCCAGGTGGGGATGTGGCATTGTGATGGAAGCTCCAGCATCATCAAGGAAAGTCAAATTTTCCCGAAGAAGATGAAGAACATGACAAAGCCCAAGAGACAGCTGCTATTGTATAGCCCTCTGCACTATCTGAGTGAGACGCTGAGTAGTGACCAGAGGCACTGCCGTACACAATTCAAGAAACAAGGAAGGAGAATGTTCACAGAACAGGCTTCAACTAATGCCTAACCGAACACAGTAAGGCTCACTTTCTTATTGAATGACTAGCAGCACTACGGCCATTTGTGGTCCTCACCTCAGTCCTGACTCAAGTAAGCAAGAAAACCTGATCACATCCATGTGTTGCTTTACAGTGGAGATACCTTCTGAGAAATGTGTCATTAGGCAATTCCATGGTCGCGCAAACATCACAAATTGAACTTACACAGACCTAGAGAGCATAGCCAACTATAGGGTAGGTGACATGGAATAGCATGTTACTCCTGGCCTGTTACCCTCTGCAGCAAGTTACTGCATGAATTGCAGCCTGTGGCAGCACAATGGTAAGTACTTATGTATCTAAACATTATAGAAAAGGAATAGTACAAATATAATACAGGGGCTGGGGATGTGGCTCAAGCGGTAATGTACTCGCCTGGCATGCATGGGGCACTGGGTTCCATCCTCAGCACCACATACAAATAAAATAAACATGTGTCCACTGAAAACTGAAAAATAAATATTAAAAAAATTCTCTCTCTCTCTCTCTCTCTCTCTCTCTCTATCTATCTATCTATCTCTCTATCTATCTTTTAAAAAAAATATAGTACAGAAGCGTTTATAAATCAGTGCACCTGCATAGGGCACCATCCATGCATGGAGACTGCAGGACTGGGAATTGCTCTGGGCAAGGGAGTATGTATTCGATAAATGAATGTAAAGGTCAACAACTTAACTATACACTGCTGTAGCCTTTATACACACTGTAGCTAAAGCTTCTAAATGTATTAAAAATATTTTTGTTTCTTTAATAAGAAGTTAACCTTAACTGTAACATTTTTACTTTATAAATTTTCAAAAATATTTTAACTTTTTGGTTCTTTTATAGTAACCCTTAGCTTAAAATACAAACATATTGTACAGCTATATAGTTGTATTTTAATATGATTTTCCAGAAGCTTTTTTCTATTTTTACTTTTATTTTTCACCATCTAAACTTTTCTTTTATTAAAAATTAAGACACAAACACATAGTAGCCTAGGTCTGTCTGGGCTCAGGCTCATCAACATCACTGTCTTCCACTCTACACCCATCCCACTGGAAGGTCTCCAGGGAAAGTGACACAAGGTATATTTCTGCTCTTACTCTTATTTTTTTTTTCCTTTTAGCTACATAATTTGAAAATAATTTGATTGTTAGTCCAGCTTCTTTCTAATACAAATGTTCATCTTAGTACTGTTGTACCCCAGAGATTCTGATATTTTAAGCTTTTATTATCACTTAGTTCAAAGCACTTTTTATTTACTTTTCTTGTGCTTTCTTCCTTGACCTCTGAGATATTTATAAGTGTGTCATTTAATTTTGAAATAGTTGACATGTGGGGGTGAGGTTCTGTACATCATATGGTGATTGATTTATAATGTAATAAATCATGCAGGAAATACAGTCTGCATGATTTCAAACTTTAAAAAAAATAATGGAAATGCTTTTTATATTTATTGTACTAGTTACATACATGTCAAAACTGATCAAATTACATAATTCAAATATGTGCATTTCCTTGTACTTCAATTTTACCTCAATAAAGTTATGGGGAAAAATATTAAAGAAAAAAAAAGAAAATGACACAAGAAGCTGCCATCTCCTACAATAACAGTGCCACTTTCAGAAACACCCCCTGAAGGACCTTCCATGAACCTCTTTTTCTGTTTTGTTGTTGTTTTTTTTTTTTAATATATATACATAGTAGAAGAATAAACTCTAAGATAACAATAAAAAGTATAGTGAAACTAGAAACACAGTCATGGAGTATTATGTGATGTACATAATTATATGTGCTGTACTTTTATACACCTGGCAGTAGAGTGGGTTTGTTTACACTGGCAACACCACAAACAGGTAAATAAGGCCTCCTGCAGTGTCCGATGTTACAATGACTTCAGTATCACTAGGCAATAGGAATTTTTCAGCTCCATCATCACTGAGAACGGGGTGGCCATTGTCTGCGTGGTTCAGCATTGTCCAAAGCACATTACAAAGCACAGGGCTGTGTTCTCTTTGAATCAGCATTATTATTCCATCCAGCCACACATCCGGACAGGGGTTCTTTGTGGGAAATGCTTGTGATCATTTACTCTATGGCCCTCCTCAGTTTTCACCTGACTTAAGTGGAATGTGGTTTCCCTGAAGTGGGTCTTGACACAGAGAAAAATCTTGATTCCCCAAATACAGGATTGGCCCAGGCAGGTCCCCACTGGCCTCTGATGAAAGAATAGGCATGTTTAGAATTGGGCACAGAGGTGAGTAACAGTATGACAAGGTCACCTTCTTGGTTAACAACTTACAAAATGAGAATGTCACCAAGGCACTGTCTTATCAAGAAAATGAATTTTAATGGGTTTGTAATTTTGTTTTAAAAATTCCATTTTATTAACAGAATTAAATTAGAAAATGCTTATAAAAAAAGTAAAAAACTATGGCCCAAAGTTAAGAAAAAGACATATCTGTGATAATTTTCTGCATGATGGGCTTATTACAGTCAGTTAAGTATGTATTTAGACCCAGTACCCTGACAAGCCCTGGTCATTTGAGCAGATGATTGCGTCTCCATCTTCCTTGCTCTGTTATGTCTCAGAAGATTACTTCCTTAGTGTTCCTGTCTCCACCAAATCAATCATTGACTCTGTTCATATGGGCTGGGCAACACCACTTTGGAAACTTCCAACAAAATACAAAGTAGCAGCTACTGAGGAAGACCATCGGTGTTTTTCTAATTTGGAAGGTGGTTATGTTCATATCAGTTATTTTTCCTAACTCTCTGCCATGTTTTGAGGTTTGTCTGGCTTGTTGAGGTCTTGGGCACAAGAGAGAGTGAAACATTGATGACGTGACCACATGAAGGAAGACACAGACTGCCTGACCACAGTAGAAGCCCCTGAACCTCAGTGAATCTCTCTTCACCTGCAAGCTATGAAATACTGCAGGTGACACAGGGTCCTTCGCTTCAGACTGAGTGGCCTCTCACTCTGAGTGGGCAGCGGGTAAGAGTGGAAGAAGGCTGGCATGGGCGCTTCCAATCTCACTTCAAATGTTTTCAGCCTTCCTTTTTGTAGACTTAAGGGAAGTTACACAAACGGAATCTGAGTGGTCATTTAGCATTCATCTGGCCAGGGCTTTGTAGACCGCCCTATTTGTTAAATACTGTTGTGCAGTATTTAACTAAATCGTGTTAGGTAGTAAGGGGGAGAATCCTATGTAAAAAAGTGTCTATTAAGTGACAATAGCATTAAATGTTAAAATCATATTTATCTGCTTTCATTTTGATTTTAAAAGTCTAGTCAGAACCATAGCAATTGTTTTGGTCAGAACAATAGAAACTGCCATAGCAAAAACAGGTTCAAATGTCCTTTGTCAAAAATTCAGGTAGTGTCTGGAGATTTAACTCAGTCGTAGAGCCTGGGTTCAATCCCCAGAATCCATCCAAAGGAAAAAAGAGATAGATGGCTGTGTTGAGATACCAAAAAAGAGTAAAGAGCCGAGAAAGCAGAGGGCAGTGGAGCTGGGCGGGACTTCACTGGGATTTTAGCCATTGCCCTCAACTATAAGAGTGACTCAGTTCTTCACAAGACCCAGAAGACCACACCTGTAACAAGAGAAAGGAACCTCTGGCAAGTCAGAGCCAGAGCCCCTTCCAAATGACCTCTAAGTGACAGAAGTGTTTACAACATTTTTTTTTTTTTTTTTTTTTTAAGGTGACACTAGGGATTGAACCCAGGGGCACTGGGCTACACTCTTGACCCTTCTTTTTTTTTTTTTTTTTTTTTTACTTTTTTACTTTTGAGACAATCTCACTAATCTCACTTCTTATTCAGTCATGAGTCACAAAATTGCAGTGCTACTGCCTTAATAATACCTGCATTAAAACAGTCCAGTCCTTATCACAATGCTTTGAGAGTCTAGTAAGAAATGATCCAGCTCAAAAGTCCCTGTTCCAAAATTCAGGAGTAATCAAGGGTAGGTTATTTACCTGGTAGGGGAGTTTGTAACAGCCCAGTCAGGGAGTGTGGAAGAGAAGCAGAGGAAGGAAGACAGTACATCGCAGATACCAAGTATTTTGCTACTGTGAACAACTAGCTCAGTCCCACTGAGGACCCTGAGCCAAAAAGACAAATGCCTCAGCCTTACCTCCGCTCAGGAGTGAGGCAGCTGTGATATATGTGCCGGACTCCCAGCGGCCATAATTTTAAGGGTTGCTCCAGGTTTGTGAATTCCCTGTATGAGTCAAACTTTTTCTTTAAAGGGACAGATAATAAATATTTTAGGCTTTGTGGGTTATATTGTCATTGTCACAACTACTCAATTCTGACCTTATAACACGGAAGTAACCATTCATATTGTGGAAAGCAGGCATTCTCTTCTTGTTTCTAATGAGCATTTTAAAACAATGCAATTACCATAACAGTGTTTTTACCTCCCCCCTACCCAGTAACCTCTTCACATGCCAGAGGTGATCAGTTACTGTCAGACGTGCCTCAAATAATTTTCAGTTTTGCAAATTTTGAAATATTTCAATGTTATTGGTTTTGAGAGCATGTAAATAGAACCCCCACCCCCACCCCCCTGCCTGCCCCACATTGCAAAGAAAATAAAGATGAAAAGGCAAAGAGCATCATTTCATGGTAGGACAATTAAGCTTTCCATGAGCAAGTCATTTATTCTCAAGAGCCACACTATGTCAATGATAATAAAACCAGCATTTAACATATACTGTTAAGCATTTTTATGTCTTATCAACCCTATTTTCAGTAAACCTTCACTAACACACACAAGAGAGACACACTTTTCAAGTGCATTTATAGATCGGTAAGAAATGTGCACAGGGTCACAGGCCCAAGAGCTGCAAAGCCAGCATGCAGGCCTGGGTGTCACTGACCCACAGCTACATGGAATCTTACCCACCCCCTTCCACTATTTTCCAGCTGTTCCAGACACTCACCAGTTGCTGAAAGTAGGATATTTCGTGTATTCAAAGTTATAAATGTCATCCTACATACTCGAGTCAAAATAATCAGAAATTAAATAAGAAAATACATTCTAATACATCAATTAAAAAATACAGATGCAGGTCTGGGGTTTTGACTCCGCGGTAGAGCCTCGCCTCGCATGTGCAAGACCCTGGGTTTGATTCTCAGCACCACGTAAAAATAAATGAATAAAATAAAGGTATTGTGTCCAACTACAACTAAAAAATAAATTAAAAAAATAAATAAAGATGCAGACAGAAAGTTTGTTCCATGATGTATCCAAAATCATTGATAATTATATAACTAGTGAATGGAACTGCTTATTTATCAGGCAATTGTTTTCTACAAGTGTTTAGTAGCCAAATGCTCTGGCACCAGACTTTCCAAGACAAAAGCAGGAGAGAAAGAAGGATGAAAGAGAGAGCATGCGAGCCCCTGCTGTGTCCTCAGCTCCCCTTCTGCCTTGCTCTGCTGGCAAGAGCCCCATGGAACTTCTCTGTGTGGAAATGGACAAAGACCTGGCAAATGAGTACAAGATGAGGCTATTTATTTAGAGCTGGCTAAAACAAGGGCTAAAACTTTTGACTGGCAGAGACACAGAGGTAAGTAGGAGAGTGGGCAAGCTGCAGAGTGAACAAAAGGGAAGGCTTCCAGACCCCCTGGTGGGAGGCTGCAGCACTAGGAAGCTGGAGGCCACTGGCTAGAAGGAGGGCATTCTGTGCAATAGGGTCGGCTTTCTTCAGTTGGCCTTGAGTTGCAGCAGATGGGGAGGTGCAGGGGTGTCCTTGGCATGTTCTAGGGGAAAGACTCTGCTTCCCACCCAAAGCAGAAGGTGCCAGCCTTCTCCCAGGTTCACCCTTAAAGGCCAAGTTTCATCGTCGGAGATTAAAATGCACACACACAGATAGCAGTGACAAAGATGAAGCACCTTATTGCAAGCTGGTGTTAGCCTATATAGAAAGTGAGAGTCAGTTATCTTAAACCAGGAAGCTCCCGGGGCCAATCATAGTAAAGGTCAGGTCATCACCTACGTACACCCACGTCCACCCTGCATAAGATTCATGGGGATCATGAACTGTTCACGAGTGTGGAAGACGGGAGGGCCAATTAGAAAATTTTCAAAATAACTTGTTATCTGCCCACTGGCAACTTGCCTGCTGCCATATTGCATTAGGGGCTCCTTATCTGAAAGGCCCGGGGAGTTCTCAGGGAGACTCCCAACACACCCAGCACATGTAAAGGAGGTATTTCTCTATGGAAGCCCGTGCACATTGCTTCACATTAGCCTCCTCTTCCCTTTATTACCCTATGTCAAAAAATGTGTGGCACTGTGGCTTATGTGATTCACAGAGCTGCCCCTGTTGGCAAAAATATGTCTTGCATCATGTTCCCGTAATTAAAGCCAATTTCTACCTCAATCTTCCCATCTACCTAAGAGCAAATAATAATGTTGGTAATGATGGTGGTGAGAATTAGCCACCTCCAGGATACAGAGCTACTTGCTACATTTTCAGGCTTCCATTTAGTCAAATTCTAGATTTTTTTCTGCCTGTTATAGTTCGGATCTGGAATGTTCCCCAAAGACCCATGTGTTCCAGGATTGGTCCCCAATGAAACAATGTTCAGACATGGGGCTGTGGGGAAGTTATTGCATCATGAGGGCTCTGAACTCATCACTGCATTAATCTGTGGACAGGGTCATCAATGGGTAGACTATTGGGATGACGAAAACTGTAGGAAGTGTCGCCTAGTTGGAGGAAGGAGATTATTGGGGTGTGCCCTGAATGGGTATATCTTGTCCCCAACCCATTCCTCATTCTCTCTTTGCTTCACCACCACAAGGTGAACAGCTTTGCGCCATTAAACCCTTTCTGCCTTACCTCAGCCTATAAATAATGGAGCCAGTCAATTGGACTAAAACCTTTGAAACTTTGAAAATCTTCCCTTCTTTAAGTTGTTTTTCTCCGGTAATTTGTCCACAGTGGTAAAAAGCTGACTCCCACTGCCCTTCCTTTCTTCTGGGCATTTTGAAGTCGCAGCCTCAGCCTCAGTGGGGAAGGGATTTCCACCCTGGAAACTTTCATCTCTTGGAGAGTTTTGGTTGTCTTTTGGGGGACAACGGGGCTGAACCCAGAGCCTTTCACATACTAGGCAAGAATTCCACCACTGAGCTACATCCCCCATGCAGTTGTGGTTGGTTGTTTTTAATGATATGTCCACTTCCACTAAGAGCCTGTACACATGGATGCCGAATTTGAAGGTCCCTGCTGTTTCCAGACCCTAAACATCCAAAACATAAATGCGTTTACCCAGCATGTGTAAAGGAGTTTCCTCTATGGAAACCTCAACTTTACCTCCTCTGAACAGTGGAGGAACCCTCTTGTGAGAAGAGTCAAATTCACCATCCTTTGACTCTTCCTCCTCGTCCCCTACATGGAAAATCTTATCTAGCTTTACCACCACCAAAAAGAGAAACCCTTTCCACAGATACACTTCTAAATATTTTCATCTAAACCAGGTCAGCAAGGTACATCTGGAAGACTGACACCTGCTTCTGTAAATACATTTGTTGGCACACAGCCATGCCCACTTGGGTACACATCATCTGTGGCTGCTCCCCAGAGATGACAGCACAGTAAGTAGTGGTAGCAGAGATCAGGTGGACCAGATGGCCCCAAATGTTTGCTATCTAGTCCCCTAAGAATGTGCTGCCAACCTCTGTCTAGAACATAGGCTGAAGTTTTACTTTTGAATCAAAAAAGTGAATCAGGCTCTCTTTCCCTCTGATAAGTGCACTCCACATGCACTTCCTAAGTCTTCCTCAGCTTTGAGCTTAGCCTACTTCTGAGACAGATTGTGGTTCCCCTCTGTCACGGAAAGACTCTTTGTAGCTTCCACCACCAAATCCATTTGTTGAATTTCTAACTGCCAAAGTGATAATATTAGGGAAATTTCAATAGTTATTAGGACGTGAGGGTGGAGCCCTCATTAGTGGAATGTGATCCTCTTATAAAAGAAGTTCCACAGAGTCTCCTCAGCCCTTCCATCACGTGAGGACACAAAAGACAGCTGCCTATGAACCAAGAAGCTGACCCTCATCAGAACTAAATATGCAGGTGCTTGAACTTCTCAGCCTCAAGAACTATGGGAAACATATTTTTGTTGTTGGTTTATAAGACACTCAATGGGTAGTATCCTGGTATATACTAAGACAGTGCCCATATCAAAGAGGCTCTGGAGAACTTTCTCATTCTCCACCATGTGAGGCCACAATGAGATGTCAATCATCTATGAACCAGGGAGAGGTGGGTGCCTCACCAGAACCCAACCATGCTGAAATCTGATCTCACATTTTCAGCCTCCACACTATTAAAAACTGATTTCTGGTGTTCCTAAGACACCCAGTCTGTGGTAGGCTGAATGGATAAGACATCCCTTGTTGCACTCTTCCTAATACCCTCTGGTGGCTCAGCACAGCTCTGGCTCCAGGTCATGATTGGAGTTTGTGACCCACTTTGGGACATGAGAGGCTTGCATGTGGCAGAAGTTTGATGAAACCCAGCTAATCCCAGACATTGGAGAAAAATAAGTGTGGTCATCTGCCTGGGGTTTGGTGGCAGCATGTGCACAGCATGATTGTGGCACCGGTTTCTGATGGAACCCCAGTTACTTTATTTCCCTGAAATCCCTGTGATTTCTGGTACTGAGGATCGTCAGGGGCAGCCTTTATCAAATGCTGCATCAGTCAGTTTTCCACTATCCTCCTTGGTGCATGTGCAATGCAAAGAAGAATTCTAACAACGTTTTATACAAAATTTTCAAACCTAAAATGTAATTGCATGGCCTGCAGTCTGGACAAATAAATCTAAGTGAGATGAGCTGTATCTTTTGGAAAGTAGAAATAAAGTATAAATTGACCTCAAGTAAGTTTCTGCTCCAAGTTTAATCACCATGAGTTACAGAAAAATTATGGAATGGCCAGGCCCTTCTGATGAAGATGATAAAGGCGTCTATTATCACACAATAAAGTAGAGAATCATGCACAGTTACAACCTCATTCATAGAAAATCAAGGTCATTTCCATTTCTAACTATCTTGCAAAGGACAAACAGAAGGTCTCCAGAGTTTGTCATTAAATAGCACTTGCAAATATCAAGTGTTTGCATGACTCTCAGAATTTCTAGTGCCCTGCCTCCAGATGTGTACTAGATAGGAGTGTGAAAGATGGACAACAGCATAGTCTGTCCAACTATTCTGAAAGCCCAGGGCTTTCATCTCAGGAGCCCAAGCTTGATTTGGAGGGAAGCCTGCATCTTTATCTCAGTCTCTGGATGGGGCCAAAATAGCTACTCCAGAACTTCCTTAGGACCTGAATGAGAATAATGAATCCTGCGAAGGTGTAGATACATGTACACTTGAGCATATGCATGTACACATGCACAAGAACACACAATACCACAACATGTGGTACACATGCATGCACATACACACATGAACACATGTCTAACCATGTGCCACATGCTTATTTACACATACACATGCACATGCACATCACACACATATACCATACAGGTACATATGCACACAGACTCGTGCACATATACACAGAACCACATACCTTTTTGGGCTTGTGATATACTGTAGTTTTGCAGAAGGTTCATACTTAATTCCACAGTTCCAACCTGTCCCTTAGAAATAACTCAAGCATGAGCTTTGTAGCTTGGAAACATGGAGTAAGCAGCACCCCAGCAACATTGGAAAGCAGCTAAGAAGGAAATGTCACTTTTATTGCAAAGAGGACTGTTTATACTTCCTCTCTCAGCATGTTATTTCCTTTGACAGGAAAAAAATAACAGTCCCCATTTCAGATTATCAAGTTACTTTACTTTTTCTAAGTTTAACTGGTGGGGTTGAGGCATAACACAGTCACGGTCTGGCTAAACTGACACATAAATTACTGGTTTGCTGCATTTGGAGGGTGACAGAACCCATTTCTGAGAGTTAGCCTGTCCTTGGCTAAGCTCAGCCTGCAGCAAGCCTTCTTTGCCATACATTTATTCACTCGCTGGCTGCACAAGCTAAGTGGATATTAGCAGTACAGAATCACAGGGGAGCAGATGGCCCTGAAATGTTAGCACAGCCAGCCTGTGACCAGCCTTTTGCATAACAAAGTGTTCACCTTTGTCTCTTTCAGCACATTTTTAATTACTACATTTTTAATCTACTATGTCTGATACCAAGTTTGTTACACAGAAATTTTACTTTCATTTGTCTTCAATTCTTACAATTTTAACCCCCTATATACATACACACATACACACACACACATACACACAGTCATACATACACACTCACACACCCAGAGATTTGAATTTTTCTTTGTTAATTAAGCTAAAAATCATTTTGTTTCTTTGTAAAAGCTTAGCTAATCCAATTACATTGGCTGAAATGAAATGATGAAGGTATTTGTTCTGTAGATTATCTTATTGCTTTATACTTCATATCTTCCATATCAAACTAATACTTTTCCCACAAGAGTATATTCTTGTGAAATTCAAATTTAGAGGAGAGAATGGGATAAAATGCAAAGGGGTAAGTTAAACATGAAGGGCTCAAGCTCTTTATGCCTCTGTTGAGGTCTAGCTTCTGTAGGTTTTGCTCAGTATCTTCTCTCGAACTTGGGCTGTTCAGCACCAGGGCTGCAAAGGCCTCAAACACACTGTTTACTGATCCCAAAGGAAGGCACTGGAGGACTCAACAGAGAGCCTTTGGACATTTTATTGCTTATTCCTCAGTGGCAGGGGACTGGGATACAATGGAGGACTGAGCCATGCCTATAAGCAGGAGAATATAGAGGATAGTTTGAATGCCCACTGTGCAGATAGATTTCTTCAGATGTTTTATAAATATATTTCCTTATTTTGCAACCAAGCTCACTCTGTTTAGATCTTCTCCTAAAAATTGGAGATAAGGGAAGTGCCCAGATTCCCCTTCTCATTTCCCTCATTACCACATTGTTTTAGAGAACTTCTTATCTCACTGCAAGCTTCTCTAGGCACCTATTAGTATTTAACTCAACTGGGGCTATAGGTGGAATGATGAGAAGTTGAAATTTGAATCTAAAATCTGGGTAACATCTGCCCACCTGAGTTTGCCATGAGGGACAGGAAAAGAAATGGGGTTGAAGCTCACCTTCTGAGCCTTCCATGAACCATACTTGGTGAGCATTCTGTAAATTATACTATGCGATGAATACATTAAGGCAAGGATATTCCTATTGCCCTGGGTGCAGACTACATGTCAATAAGTTGGCAAGTCACAGTTGCTGGGGAAGGTAAGATGAACGCCTGGGCTCACATAGGACTCTGTCATTGGGGAACCATGGTCTGGACCACTTGGCCAAGATCAGTGCATGCCATGAACCTCTCTCACAGCATGATATAAATGGAAACATCACATCCCAGTGTGCAGAAGGCCTGGAACTCTACCTGGATATTTGTAATAAAGTGCAGTGTAAACCAGGAAAATACTATTCACCATTCTGGTTTGGTGGAAGGATAAGACTTCATCAATACAGTGTACTACTACCATTTTTGACACCTGGGACTCTCTTGGCAAACAGTAGTAATTGATTTTTTTCCCCTACATTTTGTTCAATGATGAAATAGACCTCTTATGAAGATAGAATAGCATAACATCTTAAAGTATCTAGAAAAGCTACTCCCCTGCATAGAACATCCTTATGATATTATTCAGAACTCCTCTCTTTGGCATTTTGTTACTGTTAGAAGAAGGTTATGTAGTTCTGAACAGGCAGTCTTGTGGCAGATGCATAGGGCAGGTCCCTATTACCTGGCAGAGATGCCTCATGCACAAAATGAGCATGGTGAAATTGTATTTGCTAAAGGAGTATCCAGCACTGACACTGTGTATCCTATATACTCATCAGATGCTGCATGAAGTAACAGCAGTAATGACAGCCTTGATAACCAATCCTTACAGGGCTCACCAAGTTCCGGGTGGCACACACAGCCCATCAATATTCTCAGCATTCAGTACATAGAAAGTCACCATGATGTGCCTGCAACTAACAACCACCTCTCAGAGGACCTCATAACCTTGGGTCTGGGACTGGTAGAGACTGAGATTGGAATTCCAGCCATTCTTAGGGCTCTACATTGCCAAAACTGGACATCCTCCCATGAGATACAGTTGCTAAACAGGGTAGCTAGTCACTTGACATCCCACAGAATTAAGAGGTAGCTGTCTGTTCTCCTGGAATTCAGGGTAAATGCCAATGTGTGGCCAGGACTGCCCTTCCCATGGCGGTTAAAAGTTCCTGAGTTGCTTCTTTAGACTGTGTTGTTCCAAGACCCCAGCATTCTATGTCCCTTTATGCCTGTAATCCTGAGACCTGCCCAAAGCTCTGCTCTGAGAAGTTGTGTGCATGTGGGGGGTGGCCTGAAGAGTGTACATGCAAATGTCTGCCAAGGTCATTGTGCCTGGGCCATGGAGAGCTGGTCACAGGCCTACAGGAACTCAGTCCTTATGCCTCCTGGGATGGCTTCCCTGATCATCCACATCCTCCCTGGGGAGAGAGGGGCTATGAGGACCCATGCAGCTCAGCACCAGTCAGCCAGACACCTGCTAATATGCTCATCCTGGGTCTGCTACATGGGAACTGTGACTCAGGAAACCAAAAAGTCTGCACCAGCATGCATCCTACTATATAGCATATGAAATTAGCCCTCAAAGTACAATGGCACAGAAATATTTCCCCAATTGTTACTTTTTTTCCTTCATTTTTTAAATTTTTTTTTAGTTGTAGTTGGACACAATACCTTTATTTCACTTATTTATTATTAAGTGGTGCTGAGGATCGAACCCAGGGTCTCGCACTTGTGAGGCAAGCGCTCTACAGCTGAGCCACAACCCCAGCCCTTCCTTCGTTTTTTCTTGGCCTGATTTTCTCACTTATTTTTCATTATTGTCAATGTTCTGTGTATTGGTGACAGTTATTACAAATTAATCTTTGAATGAGATTTTATATCAACAGGCAGACATCTCACAATCAGACAAACAATCCAATAGTCCCAGCTCTTAGAGGTGTCCTCTCCTTTAATTTCCTCTGAAACACATTGCTGAAAGTAGTGATCCTCCTGCCTTCTGATATTAGGTGATTGTTATTCACACTATTCTTATCTCCTATAAAGAGTAACCTATCTGAGGTTAGATCAGTCGAGGAGTATAACAGCTTTGCATTACTACAATGAAATACCTGAAGCAATTGACTTAAAGAGAGAAGGTTTGCTTAGCTCATAGTCTTGGAGGTTCAAAAGAATGGCAGCTGCATTGGCTCAGTTCTAGTGAGGGTAGAAGTCAGTGGCAGGAGCATGAGTCCATAGCAAATGCTCACACCTGAGCCAGCCCCTTCAAGGTCATACTGCAAATGACCTAAAGACCTCCCTGCTGTTAGAGGTTCCACCACCTCTCAATAATTCCACCCTGGGGACCAAGCCTCCAATTGCATGAACTATGGAGTACAATTATTCAGACAATAGCAAGGAATCTGTACTGTTCCCCTGTGGCTAGAACTTATCCACAGTCATGCTGGCAGCACACACTACATATTCCTATGTGCTTCAGGTCATGGAGCCAGGATTGAGCTCTTATCCTCACAACAACCACAAAAGGGGAAGCATCCCACTCTAAAGAGCAGAGCACAGATACTTGGGTTGAAGGCTTAGCCAGGGCCCTGGTTCCAAAGACCATGCTTTCCTTAAGAGCCCCTTTCCATTAACTGGAGCTGAGGCAACCTTTGTGAACCCAGGGTCATCCTCACCAGGGAGAGCTGATGGGTATCTCAGCCAGGGACCAGCAAGACTGGCTCAGAAGGATTTCTCACCACCCCACCCTGACCTGGCCAAGGATCCCTGGGAAGACATGGGCCTTACTTCCCATGACCTACAAAGAAAACAAAACTCAGCAAATATTCTCAACCAGAACTGAATCAATTTTCCTCAATCTTATAAAAATCATGTACATTTTGGGATTGAATATAGGCCAGTCATAAAGAAGCCACTATTTGTAATCCTGGGTTGACCTCAGCTTCTTGATTGTGCTTGAGTGCTCATGTCCTCCTTCCTCCTCTCTGTGCAGTTACAGGTAAACCTTCAAGATGAATGACAGTGGCTGAGCTGCTGAGTGTTGGAGCAGGACAGCCCAGAATCAGTGCTGCTGATAACAATCGGAAGCTTTCTTGAATTTTTTTTTACCAATTGATAAAAAGATAGCTTCAAGTATTTTTGTTCTAGTGGGTCCAAAAAGAATGCTGACACCCTGAGCTGTGTCACCAGGGCATTGTTAACAAGTAACTTAAAAAAAAAAAAAGCCAAGATCATGATTCTTAGAGTCATAGAAGGAACACATATGAAGGAGTGTATTTAATTCATTGTCTATGAGGGATCCAGTAAGCTGTTCAGCCAGTTACAACAAAGGAGAACCCAAGTATGGATACTTGCATAGATGGGGAATATTGACAGGAATGTGAAAAAGTGGCCAAACTGGCCTCCTCTACCATGAGGAGGAAGTCAGCTGAGCTTACATGGCCAGAGTCCGGACATGTCTTGCAATGCTGTCGGTTGTCTATAACTTATTGAGTGGTAAAACAGTTCTGTTAGAACCAGAATTAGAGACCCTGGGAGGGTGAGCCCCAAAGTACATCAAGGTCAACAAGCAACACAAACGTCACTAGGCTCCATCTCTGTTCAAAACAGCAACTGTGATTAAGAGTCTGTGCCTTTCTATTTTGAAAAGACAATCTCCCAGATGATTTAAATACATGCTAAGTTTGGGTAAAGAGCTTATGCAAATTGTATTCTCCACAATATCTCTTCCAATGTCCCTCTCTGTGACCACAATCCCATCCCCCAGCCAGGTGTATGATGTTCTACCAATGGTGATCAAAGCAACATCAGGAATACGGTTGCATTATCTCAATCAAATCTGGTCTAAGTTATCACCATACCTGCAGTCTGACCATCAGAGACTGATCTGCATGCTCCTATAGCATACCGCCTCAGAAATGAACATCCCTGGGATGCATTGCTTTAGTTGATAATGTGAGCAACTAACATTTTTAGTGGTGGCAAATGAAGGGGAGAAAATATCATTTTTTTTTCTTCAAGTCTTATAAGCTCACAGTTAGGATAGATTTCTGCAAAAAAGATACATTAAGGAGGGAAAATGAGCAAGTTTATGAATGCATGCTGTGCAAATTTGCACAGGAGAAAAGCAACTGAAAATAGTGGCTTAGGATCCCAGCTTATAAAAGATCTTCAACAGAAAAATAAGTTTTAGAGAAGTGACAAGTCAAAGAATAGGTGGTTCTAGCCTTCAGAGGCAGGAAAGTTGTTGGAAGGTATGTTTGGGGAAATTAAGTCCACTAACAGATTCTTCTGGCAATGACTTCAAATTGATACGCAAGCTCTGCAAAGGAAAATTCACATCCTGCTTTAGGCAGGAGGAGGATTCTTGCCTTTGCAGATCTCTGTCCTACTTTCAGGCAAACAGAGAAGACGGGGAGTTCCCTTGCATTTTGATGGTCTTCAGTTCATATTTGGGTGAGAAATATTTTGGTTTCCTTCTCTTATTCTGAACTAAGCCCTTACAAACATTACCTCACGAAATCATCATAGCACTCCTAAGAAGTGTTTATTGTTGCTATTATTATTTCCATTTTATGGATGATGAAATGAGGCTCTGACAGGCAAGAAACAGCACCTGTCAAAGGATGGTTATTGTAGTAGTAGTACCTGTAAAGCAATTTGGTTTTCATGGATTTATTTATTTATTTATTCATTCATTTACTCATTCATTTATATTTTTAGTTGTAGTTGGACACAATATCTTTATTTTATTTAATTATTTTTATGTGGTGCTGAGGATGGAACCCAGTGCCTCATTTGTGCGAGGCAAGGTCTCTACAACTGAGCTACAATCTCAGCCCCGTGCATAGCAATTTGGCTTCTCTTTATTTAGATTGTGCTTTTCCTGGGTAGGAAGGGCCTCCTAAGAAGATGTATTTGTTCCAGGGAGAAAAGAAGTGATGAGTGAAAAAAAGTAGGAAGGCCCAAAGACAAGCCCTTCATAATACACCTCAGAACACAGCTAACCTTTCAAGTGAGAAAGAGCCTTTATTCTCTTACTCTCAAATTGTATATAAAAGGAAAATAACAGGGCAAGATGGCCATGAAACCACCCCCCACCAAATAGCAAGCAAGCCATTCCATGCTTGTAGGATCAGAAGGAAGGCTGCACTCTAATAGCAGTCTAAAACCCGAACAGCAAGATATAGAAACAGCACCTGCCCATGGGTCATTTGATCATCAAAGATCAAAAGGCTCAAAGATGCTGCAGAGTTTATCTGTGTCTGTTTTTCAAAACAAATGCACTTCTCAAAAGTATGTCTTAAAATGACCTTTGGCTCAGATAGTGATTTGAAAGAGAAGAAAAGCAAGATCATCACATAAGGAAAAAAAACCACTGATTTATCAAAGCTTATACTCTTCTCTGAGAAGTCAAAGAGCATTATTAGCAAGAAAACATTACAAGTGCCTCTGCAAAGTTTTAGTTCTCTAAGGAAACACTGAGCCTCTGTCAGAACAAAGCTGTCAAACGTGGAGTGACCTATGCTAAATAACAGAGAAGGGAAGGGAAGAAATTTGGACCACAAAGCAGGCACTCTACAAGTTTCTGTAAGTATGATAATCAAACCATCGAGCTACTCTGTATCCTACAGGAAATGAGTAGATTACTCTCATACTTTTATAGAAATTAACTTAAAATTCAGATTTTTCTTTAGACGGGGTCTTGCTGTGTTGCTCAGGGTAGCCTCAAACTCCTGAGCTAAGGCAATCTTGCTGCCTCAACCTCCAGAGTAACAGCTGGGACTACAGGTGCACCATCACACCCACCCAGCTAAAACTCAGATTTTTAACAAGTGCAGGAATAGGAGCTCAAGTAGGTCATATAATTCAAACTAAAGTCAGATCTCCTTTATTAAAAAATAAAACATTTTCATGATCTGTTCTTTGAGAATAATGTTACATTTTAGGCATTCAGGCCACTCTCCCTCAAAATGAAATGGCATTACAAGAAAGTATTTTGGGTTCTCAGCACTTTCTTCTCCAATTTGAGCCCAAAATTTAGTTTTAATGGACACAATGAATATTTTAAGTGAGCTTTAATAATAAAAATGACTTGTAGGTTCCCTAACCTAATAGTTACTGTTAATTGTTTCTCATCCCCACATCTTAGTGAGACATACTGACAGGGTGAGGTCCCATAAAATAGACGGGGAAACAGCAATGAGAAAATTGCAATGAAGTTAGTCATATGTTAATGAGAGTGCTTGTCAAGTGGAGTTTCCCCAAAAGCATCATTTTTCAGATTATCTATAATGAGTTCCCAACCTTCCCAAGGCCCACACATCTGTTCAATCCTGTCTAATAGGGCAGGATCATCCTACCACAATATCAATGCATCCTTGGACTTTCTTGATCCTTTTTATGGCACTGGAGATTGAACCTAGAGGCACCCTACCGCCTCCCCAGCCCTTTTAACTTTTAGTTTGAGGCAGGGTCTTGCTAAGTTGCTGAGATTGACCTGAAACTTGCAATCATCCTGCCTCAGCCTCTCAAGTCGCTGGGATTACAGGCATGTGCCACCATACCGGGATCACTTCTCCCTTAATTTTAAGTTAAAAGGCTTTTTATTCATTAATTTCTATAAAAATATGAGAGTAACCTATTCATTCATTTTCTGAAGGATACAGAGTAGCTCGTAGGTTTCTTTTTTTTTTTCAGGGCTGGGGATAGAACTTTTGTCCTCATGCTTACATGCTAGATGAACATTCGACCACTGAACTACACTTCTAGCCACAGCATGAGTCAATTTTTAATCCTCGAAACAACTCTGAAAAGGAGACACTGACAAAGTTGAATTTTCCCTGAGCTCTGGGCTTCTGAAAACTGTGATGGTTAAGAACCACCTCCACATCTTCCACTCCCTCCCACATCCATATAACCTTTCATTCCCCAAGAAAGGGCTTACAACAAAAAACAACCTTCCCATGTTACTTGGATAAGACTCACAGCTGACCCCTGTATAGCTGAGGTAAGACTGAACATAGATTCAGAAATGATTGTCTGAACTTGTCCCTATTCATCAATCAAGACAAAACATCCAAAAACTCAACTTGATCAAACCATAGTGAAGATTCCCTTCTTCCCCCAAATGCAGAACCACCCTCCTTTGTGCCCATCTCAGGACATTTCTTGCTTAACCCTGGAGTCATGATACTCACTCTGTTTTTTTCTCTACATGCTCCCCCCCCATAAAAGGAAATCCCTTTCCACACAAATTTTTGAGAGGCTCGTCGATCTGGTGGTCAAAGTGCTCCCCCGACAGCAACAACCTCCTCCTTGAAAGGCAATAATCCTTTTGGATGAAGGCTCTCTTGAACTAAGTTGAGGCTTGTTAGCTGATAGTACTATTATTACTCATTTTCAAGTGCATAAACTGAGGCCCAAAGAGGTTTCCAAGCTTGCTCAGGAACTAGAGCAGTCCCAGAGCCCTAGTGCTAGCTGCTCTTGCATTGTGTGTGTGTATGGTTCAGCCTATGGATCCCTTCAAACAAAAGTGTTTTCTAACTCTATCAGCTTCAACCTCAGAAATTTTAGACCTAAAGCATGAATGTGAGAGAGAGGCTTAAACATTGACCACCAAAGGATAGATCTCCTGTTTGAATTATGAGAATTAAAATGGAATTTATTTATCTAGAAAAGAGATGAAAAAAATAAGTCAACCTGTCTAAAATAAAATGCTATCTTGAGTTAAATGTGTCACATGAGAGAATTTATATTCTTGAAATTCTTTGGGAAGGTCTTTGATAACAAGTGCTGTGGTTTGAATCATGGTATCCCCTGAAGTTTATGTTGAAGCTGAGTCACCAATGTGGTGGTACTAAGAGGTGGGGGTTTTTGAGGAAGCGATTAAGTCATGAAAACTCTGTCCTCGCAAATGGATCAGTGACTTCTAACAGGACTAGAGGGAATGAGCGTTGGCCTTTTCCTTATCCTACCATCAGAGGATGCTACTGCAAGAAGACACATACCACAGCTGGGGAAACCCTCTCCTGACATGGGACCTGCCAGCATCTTGAACTTCCCAGCCTTCAGAATTGTGAGAAACAAAACTATTGTTCTTACACTCACTCTAAGGTATTTTGTTAAAGCAGCACCAAGAGACTAAGACAGTGATAAAATAAATACAATTGTGCTTTCATTATTTGTGGACTCCATGTTTGCAAATTCACTTGTAAAATGCATTGGTATCCAACTCCCAAGAAGGCTTTGTCACAGTCATTTGCTGGCACATGCAGAGTGGTCAAAACTTTTAATGTCCAATGTACCCATTCCCAGCTGAGGTAGAACAAGGTGAGCTTCTGCTTTTTTTTTTTTTTTTTCATAGTATAATTTAGTAGCTTCCAAGCATAGAACTGAAGTGCTGTCTGGCATCCTCAAGTGTAAGACTGTGATGTGCCCTAGGGGAAAAACACAGTGTTAGATAAGCTTTATTCAGGCATGAGCTATAATGCTGCTGACGGTGAGTTCAACATGTTAACTAATCAACAATATATATTAAGTAACATATCTTTAAACAGACACACATAAAACAAGATTGTACTTTGATTAGGCGATGAATATCGCGGCCAAAGGCCTACAAGAACCTTGTATTTCCCCTGAAAGTACTATTTCATAATTCTCTAATGCAGTGTTCCAAGTAAGACATTAGAACATAACTACTGCAAGACGAATGGCAGGATTCAACTCTATGCAGCGTGATCTTTTGTAGATACTGACATTTCTGCTCTGTAAACTTCAAGGTGACTTACCAGTGACAAAGCTTGCTGTTTTGTGTAAGGAGAGGGAGTTTTAAAAAGAGGTGATTGAAATTTAGAACAAAGTAGCTTAGAAATGTGGAAACCACTCCCAAATTATGCAATGTTGGTTCATTTAGATGCTTTGACATCTGTTCTGAGAAAGAGTGGAGAAGGAAGGAGAAATTCCCACTGCTTAGGCTATCTTAGTATTCTTATGTGTCCCCAATTTTTGTTTGTTTGTTTGTTAATATTATATATATATTCATAGAAACTAAATTATTTGTAAAAAATTCAGGATGGTGATAAAAATCTACCTTGACCACCTGTTTTTCCCACGTGCCAGGATATTCATACAGTCTATATTACTTGCAAGAAACTCAAGTTCAGAATATAAGCCTCTATGTGCATCTGCACCCAGATATGGTGGCTGAGGTGCTCTACATCAGACTAGCAGAGATGGATAAAGCCTACCAACACTAATCCTGGTTTAAGATGAATTTGTGAGCCCTTGTACCTGCACCTGCCTCTTTATTTGTACCTTCTTCTTTCTAACTCTCCCCCAAGACTCACACTCTGTGCCATATATGTGGTTTTGCTACTGGCAGAAACTTCAAAACCAACACTACCACCCATTCTCACCCCAATCCATCTTGCTTCACTGTTGACCACATTCTGGCCAAGCTTCAGGCCCCCTCAGACACTGTGAAAAAAGATTTTGTTGTATGATATGGGGTACATAATGGCAACATTGGAGTGACAAGGACATGTTAGGTCAATTTTCTATATACATGCTCTTTATAAAATCCATCCATAAAGCTTGATCCCATCCTCAACAGGCAAAATTATGTCCATGCATGTCAACTCCACATAGGTTTGTACAGCAGAAATTTGAAAACAGTTCTATTAAACACATTTTTAAATTATTTACCTTTTTGTCTGAACCTTATGCTACTTAGTATTTGTTCCAAAGGAACTAGAGCCCTTAGAAATTTGACATGGCAATTTCACTTATGCTCTTGTTTGTGAATAAAGGGAAAAGGTAATATTTCATAGACTGGAAAGAGAATAGTGACTGCATATACTTACATTTGACAAGATAGCAAAGGCAAAGATACCAAAGTTTATAGAATGTAATTAGAATCTTGAGTAGATATGAATTGTATTCACTCACGGGCTCCTGTCACTGTTTACACTGCAGTCAGATTCAAGTGAAGTAATTCATGCCAGAGGTTTACTTCTCAGATTGTGTCAATGACAACCTCATCCTTCAAGGTACTTTCAGATAATCTTCCATTAGTAGCATTCAGTCTTAGCTGAAAGGAGAATCAGAAAGGAAAGTGTGTGCATTATTTTCCCTCAAGCTGACAAGTAGACTCAATAAATGTCTGAAAAATGCAATGGAAGTTTCAAAGCAAAGACAGGGAAGGCCAAATCTGAAATTCCAATTTGAAATTACCTACCTGTCAAACTTGGCAGATATCACTTTCTCACATCGACCTGCTAGCCCTCTGTAAGAAAACCTTCATTCTTGGAGACAAAAATAGTCAGCATAAGACCACAGAACTCTCAATTTCTTGTGCTGTCCTTCAATGACCTCTAAGAGTGGCATGCAGTGGGGCATCCACTCCAGGTGCCTTTGAGGGTTCTCTATTCATTTCCAAGGTGTTCCCACTTTCTAGTTTTAGTTGCAAACTTGAGATTCAAAGGAGTTATTTAGAAACAGAGCTGGATATCCTGGGATGAGTTTCACCTCCTTTGAAGGGAAGGGTGGCCACCAATGAAGGCCAGGCCTGCCCCCTACCCCCGTCTCTCTGAGCACTAAGGCCAGGGAGGCTGCTGGGCTTATGTGGCTCTCTCACGAGATTCAGCAATTAACATGCCTTCCCTCTGAGTGACAAAGTTCAGTAAGAGACCTCAGAGGGCTTTGTGAACTGTGAGTGACTTGAAGGAGAGAGAGAAGCTGGGTGTGGCCACAGGGAAGCAGCAAGGCTGGAGCAGTGGATTCTGAAGCCTGTTTTGTTGTGGATCCCTTTTCCTTTTTATAAGACAAAACCACAAATCTAGTTTTATAGATCTTACTTGGCTTTAATTGTGACTCTAGAATCAGGCAGCCGTCAAGACCAAAAATAATTTAGAATGTTTCCTATACCCCCACTGCCAAATATTCAGATTATATTTATAGCCAGAGAAAAGGAAGTGACATGCAGAAACAACCTTATTGACTGCAGTCCGCATTTGCCTTATAGAAGTGATGAGGTACTGACCTTGTATGGACAAGGTCTGATCCATTGGTAGACTTAGTTGACTGAAATTCAATTGCTGTGATTGGTTGAGGCTCAGCTATCCCTTTACCTGAATGTACTCTTAAGTCAGTTTGCTATTTGTTTAAAAAAATAAGTTCTAGTTCTCAAAGAACTAGGTTCTGGGTCAATACGTATGGGGCCAATTTAGGCCAAACTTAGAATATGTTTACAGACAACTTTGGGCCAAATTCAATTCAATTTAATGGTTCAAGTGAAAGCATACACAGAAACCCAGCAATCACACATACAATGTTTTGATGAGAAGAATGTCGTGGTTGACAGCCTACCTGACTGCACCCCCGTTTCTCTCCACAGTACGGGAGGGTCCTCAGCACACAGATGACTATATGGCCCCCCACAATAATCCCACCTGGCCAGTAGGGTGGTCTTGAGCCCCACTTACATCCCTACACTTTGCTCTTCAGCCTTACTGAACATTTGAGTCTGTCCTTCCTCTCTAGGCCAGGCCAGGAATCCATCTTCTGTCTCTCTTCTGCAGTGCATGTAGACCCCACCTCACCTATTGGATAACAGACATGGGTAGGGCACCATCACTGCAGCTTCCTGAGAGAGAGAAGCAGAATCCCTGCAAGCTAAGACCATGCACAGTTGGATGTAGGAAGAAAATATCCAGACATTTCATTTGTGTAGAATATGGTCTCAGGAACACAGTAGCACACAGTTATAATTCACTTGTGTGCATGTACTAAGAGTTCATGTACAAAACCAATTTGTAGGTGTGTTATCAGCTATGCATGATCAAAAAACTTCAGAACTCACTGAATTAAATCACATTTTAATTTTATGTCTTAGTCCATTTAGGCGCCTATAATAAAATATCATAAACTCAGTGGCTTAGAAATGACAAGATTTCATTTCCCACAGCTCTGAAAGCTAGAAGGTCCAAGAACATGGTAGATTCAGGATTTGGTGAGAGCTCTCTTCCCGGTTCATAGATGGAGGCTTCTTGCTGTATCCTCGCATGGTGAAAGGTGCAGTCTGGTTCTCTGAGGCCTTTTCTCATAAGGGAGTTAACTTGATTTGTGAGAGCTCCTTCCTCACATCCTAACCATCACCCAAAGGCCCAACCTTTTAACGCCATCCTTAAGGACTAGGTTTTCACATGAGTTTTGGAGCGACACACACAGTCAGGCCATGGCAGTGTACTAATTTCTCTTAGAGCTTGGAGCCTCATTTCCAGAGGCAAGTGGGAATCAACTAAGGAACATGGGAAACAACTAAGATTCATCAACAAGATAGGTGTTCCTCAGGTTACCCAATTCTAAGAATTCATCCCTTAGTTCCCATAGCCAGAAACCCAGGAAATCACTGAGACTTCTCTGCCCCAGGCCTTCATGCCCACCCACCTCTGTGCACCCACAGCCTCATGCCCAGCCTCAATACTCCCCACTTCCTTCCTGAACCTGTGAGCATTCCACAGTATTCCCATCATCTCCACAGACTTCCATAAAGATCCAGCAGTTGTCTGCCACCCTTGTAAGCATCTGGGATGAGATAAAAATAGATAACCCCACGCTCAAGGAGCTGGCACTCTAACAGAGATGGTCTGTTGGCTGTGTCCCCAGTCCCTCCTGCCCTATCCTCAGAGCACACTGCACACACTACCTCAAGACAGACACCTCAAGGGGAAAGCCTGATCATGTCACCTCCTACACCCACCTTCTACACTGTTCTTCAGCATAACATTGGCCAACATGCAAACTAAGACCCTAAGGTGCCTTCTGGGAAGGCTGAGGTGGCTCATCCTCCCACAGTTTTTGCTTCCTGGATGCTCAACTGAAGAAGTCTCCCTGCTGCTTTGTCCTGCTAAGGGCTGTCCATAAGCCTTTCTCCTCCTGGGATAGGAGCCCACCACTTTGCTTGTGTCACAGGCTTCTGATCCCCCAGCTGTATTCACGTCTTTCCCGTGTTGGTGAACTCCCCTTTGCCATGATTTGAATGTATCCATTGTAAAATACATATGCTGAGAAAGTTAATTCCCAATGTAACAGTGCTGGGAGGTGAGATGTAACGGGAAGTGTTTAGGTCATGAGGGCTCCACTCTCATGAATGGATTACGGATATCTGAAAAGGACTTGTGGCCAGATCTGGTGGCGAAGGCCTATAATCCCAGTGGCTCAGGAGGCTGAGGCAGGAGGGTCACAAGTTCAAAGCCACAGCAAAAGCGAGGTGCTAAGCAACTTAATAAGACCTTGTCTCTAAATAAAATACAGAATAGGCCCAGATGTGACTCAGTAATTGAAAGCCCCTGAATTCAATCCCCGGTACTCAAAAAAGAAAAAAAAAGGACTTGTAAGGAGTGGTCTCCTTCCCATTCCCTCCCCCAACCCTGCCACCTATCCCTTCTCTTCTGCTATGTGGAGAGTCATTTGTTTCTCCTTTCTGGAGGATGCAGCAATGAGGTACCATCTTGGAATCAGACACCAAGTGTGTCCGCACCTTGATCTTGAGTGTTCCAGCCTCCAGAACACCAAGAAAATAAATTTATGTCCTTTATAAATCGCCAAGTCTTTGCTGTTCTGTTTTAGCTGCATAAAACGAATACATCTGTGGCAGTTCCAAGGTACAAGTGAGGCTCCACCATCATCCAGATGAGCAAGGCAAATGGCACTAGGAGAGAAGTTGGGCCCCAGGTTCCAACCAGCTCCTGGCTTCACATTGGAAGGTCCCTTTGGGACCCTGCCAATGCCCCTGGCAGTTCTTTCACAATTGCTTTGACTATTAACCATGTTGTGTGTGTGTTACCTTTCAGCCTCTTCTCCTAAAATCCTCTAACATTTCTTTTCTTCTTAAACAAACTAAATAGTCTTTATTTTACAAACAAAGAGAGCTGCCAGATGCACCATTTTTTGACAACATGCATCATAGCTACAATTTCTCAATATCATTGTGTATTGTGCTCTATTTAAATGTCTGTCTCTTCCTCTAGGCTGTGAATTTCATGAAATGGAGTCATTGATTTTGATGAACACTGCAAGCCCTTGTCCTGTGTCTGATGTGGTGGTGTTGACACATATTTGAGGAATAGGTGGATTTACCCACGTTTGAAAGGCTTGAAACATTTGCATGTTCAATCACCTACGTGGTGAATTAAATGCAAACATTCTCCATTAGAAGAATAAAATCCATTTTTTATTGTCATTATCAGGTGATATTAGATGACTTGTCCAGCTCACATTTAGGTAAACAGGATAATGAGTCGGCAAAGCAGATATAGACAGGGACTTGAGTGGAGATGCAGATTTGGGGCACCCTCCCAGCCAGTGCTCTTCTAAATACTAAAAATATAAACTCGTCTTTTAGGAGCTCATGGTCTAAGATTCCCCAAACAACCTAATGCTCTTCCATGACTGTTTTCAGGCTATTTTTATTGTTGTTGTTGCTGTTGTTTTCCAGCTAGAAAAGCAAACCACAATTTTTTTAGTATAAAAGCCATTTATGTTTCAGAATCTCCTCTGATTCCTCCTAGAAATCAAGTTTTCTCAAGTAACAGACAAGAAATGCCAATCATTTGGCTATAGTATAACCATCTGCCTTGTTATGCACAGAGAGGTGGGGCATACAGGTGAACAAGGACAGTAGGGTGACATTCTGCAAACACATTCAAATGCTTAAGAACCATCTCATTTAAGTTTCACAAGAGCCCTCAGGGGAAAATGCTGGTTTGGTTTGGTTTGGTTCGGTTTGGTTTGGTTTGGTTTTTCTGGTATTAAGGCTTGAACCTAGGGTGCTTTACCATTAAGCTATATCCCGAGTCCAAGTCCTTTTTATTTTTATCCTTTTTTTAAAACAAGTTCTTTAAACTAGCTCTATTTGCTGATGATATGATCTTATACCTGGAAGACCCAAAAAACTCTACCAGGAAACTTCTAGAACTAGTAAATGAATTCAGCAAAGTGGCAGGATATAAAATCAACACTCATAAATCAAAGGCATTTCTGTATATCAGTGACAAATCCACTGAAAAGAAAATGAGGAAAACTACCCCATTCACAATATCCTTAAAAAAAAAATGGTATGGCACCAAAACAGCCTAATAGACCAATGGTACAGAATAGAGGACACAGAGACTAACCCACAATATTACAACTCCCTTACATTAGACAAAGGTGCCAAAAAGCATGCACTGGAGAAAGCATAGCATCTTCAACAAAAGGTGCTGGGAAAACTGGAAATCCATATGCAACATAATGAAATTGAACCCCTATCTCTCACCATGCATAAAAGTTAACTCAAAATGAATCAAGGATCTAGGGATTAAACCAGAGACTCTGTGTCTAATAGAAGAAAAAGCAGGCCCTAATCTCCATCACGTGGGGCTAGGCCCCAACTTTCTTAATAAGAAGCCTATAGCACAAGAATTTAAACCAAGAATCAACAAATGGGATGGATTCAAACTAAAAAGTTTTTTTTTTTCTCAGCAAAAGATATAAAATGTGAGGTGAACAGGGAGCCTACATCCTGGGAACAAATTTTTACCCCTCACACATCAGATAGAGCTCTAATCTCTAGGGTATATAAAGAGTTCAACAAGATAAGCACCAAAAAACCCCAAATAATCCAATCAATAAATGGGCTAAGGACCTGAACAGACACTTCTCAGAAGAGAATATACAATCATTCAACAAACATACGAAAAAATGCTCATCATCTCTAGCAATCAGAGAAATGCAAATTAAAACTACTCTAAGATACCATCTCACTCCAGTAAGAATGGCAGCCATTATGAAGTCAAACAACAAGTGCTGGCGAGAATGAGGGGGGTGGGGGGGGGGAAGGCACACTCATACAGTGCTAGTGGGACTGAAAATTGGCGCAGCCAATTTGGAAAGCAATATGGAGATTCCTTGGAAAACTGGGAATGGAACCACCATTTGACCCAACTATTCCTCTTCTCAGACTATAACCAAAGGACCTAAAAACAGCATAATACAGGGAAATAGTTCTCTTCAATGTTTATAGCAGCACAATTCACAATAGCTAAACTGTGGAGTCAACCTAGATACCCTTCAATAAATGAATGGATAAAAAAATGTGGCATATATACACAATGGAATATTACTCAGCAATAAAAAAAGAACAAGATCATGGCATTTGCAGGGAAATGGGTGGCAATTAGAGAAGATTATGCTAAGTGAAGTTAGCCAATCCCCCCCGCCCAAAAAAAAAACAAATGCCGAATGTCTTCTCTAATATAAGGGGGTGGCTCAAAATGGGGTTGGGAGGGAGAGCAAGGGAGGAAGATTACCTCTAGGTAGGGAATAGGGGTGGGAGGGTAAGGGAGGGAGAAGGGGAATAGCATGGATGGTGGAAGGAGACCCTCATCATTATACAAAATACATGTATGAAGATGTGAAAAAAAAGACAAGTTCTTCCTAAGTTGCTGAGAGCTTCACTAAGTTGCTTAGAATGACCTTGAACTTGTGATTCTCTTGTCTCAGCCTTTTGAGTTGCTGAGATTATACTCATACACCACTGCACCTGACCAAATGCTATTTTTTTCCTTATTGTGTATTTTAGAAATGAAAGACTAGAGAGGCTAGGTACTTGCCTAAAGTCTATCAGGTGATATAAGTGGTAAAGCCAAGACTTTACATTTGTCCCTTCAATCCAAGTTTAAACATGTGACCTCTCCAATAGACTACTCATTCATTATGCAGTTAGTGAAGTGACCAAAATTCACACATTAATACCAGGATTGCACAGCACGTTTCACCCCAGTGTGACCCCTGTGTTTTCAAGGTGTAGTAGACTTCATAATGCTCACCAGCATCAGGTCTTCCTTGTTTCTGGACACAGACCATAGCTGTACTTCCTTCCTTATTCTTAGACATGAATTCAGTCACATGGTTTGCTAAAGTACTAGCAGAGGGAAGGTGCATCGTTCACACTGTATCTTCCTGCCATCCTGATCAAAGAAGGCATATGTTCCAGTGAGGCAACTATAGCCTGGACCCCTGACTCACTGAAGAGAGTGCAGTGTCTTAGAGGCCCGCCTAAACCAAACACAACTACTGTTTGTGTAAGAAGAAACTTTTGCTTCTTGACACCGTTCGATTTGAGGTGGTTGTGGCCATAGCATTCTGATCTCATACAGACTCATGAAGAGCCTACCTTAGCTTACTGACCACTGGCTTTGTGTTGTTCTTCTTCAGTTTGCCAGACAACAAGTATCTACTCAGACTTCAGTGTGCATCCCCAATATCAAACACATCATTTTCACTTTTTTTCCATGACTTTTAAGTAGAAAAGTTAATTGGAGTGGTTGAGGAGGACAGTTGAGTTTCAAAATGAATTTATTCATTTATGTAGGATTAAGGACCAAAGGATAAGATAAACAACCATATCAATCATACAAATTTATCTTCTGATCACCTCGTGCATCACTAATTGAAAAAACACTATGAAGTATTCAATACATAGAGTATGTATTAAAGGGAGGCATGATACAATTTGGATTCCTGTAACTTTTCAGAAAATATAAAACTGCATTTGCATATATACCATAAAGCTGTTATAGATAGAAGATTTTACAAAAGTATGTATTATTGAAGAGTGTACTATTTCTTGAAAATACTTCCAATCTAAAGGAATTGAATTACAGCTTGGTACGGACAGAAACCATCCTCCATGGAAAGTGTGATGGTTTAGATATGAGGTGTCCCCCAAAAGCCCACGTGTGAGACAATGCAAGAAAGTTTAGAGATGAAACGATTAGGTTATGAGAGCCTTAACCTAATTAGTGCATTAATCCACTGTAACTGTAGGCAGATAGCGTGTGACTGGAGGAGATGGGTCATTGGAAGTGTGCCTTTGGGGCTTATAATTTGTCCTTGCTGAGTGGAGTTCTCTCTCTTCTGCTTCCTGGTGCCATGTCTTCAGCTGCTTTCCTTCAACACAAGCTTTGGCCATGATGCTCTACCCCACCTCATGCTCAAAGCAACAGAGCCAGCTGCCTATGGACTGAGACCTCTGAAACTGTGAGTCCCAAATAAACTTTTTCTTCTCTAAAATTATTATTGGCAGATCTTTTGGTCACAGTAGTTAAAAAGCCGACTAAAACAGAAGGCTTCTATAAATGCAACTTTCTTGGCAACGTCAGATTTTCTATTAATCTTCTATTCTGGTCATCTGCTGCTAAGTAGACCTCACTGAAAACTTGGCCAAGTACTTTTCAAAACTCGAAGACATTCATACAATCATCTCAGAAGGTATTACGGAAAATGTCCTTCTTTGTAATTCACTAGATCCTTAGACATTCCTTTAGAGGTAAATTACTTTCCAGCCAACAAGTTCTGCATTGGGGACTTGCTTTTTATTGATCTTGGAATTATCTGTTCTATCTCATCATGGATTTTGAAAAAAAAAAAAAAAAAACCTGGCCCATACTCTAATCTTACAAATAGTTGAGAATGGTTTTTCATGTATGCTCCTGTTCTTCCTCTACTCAAACTGAATTATCCTTGTCCAGAAAAATTCCTTAAAACATTGCTAACCTCAGAGGCTGAACCTAAAAGTTAACAGCTACAAGAATTGTCACAGAATTGGGGAAGGCCAGACTTGTCCCAGGTAAAAGGACCTTTGGGAAGGACCCGGCCAGAGACCTGTTGGCTCCATGACTGTCCCCAGGATCACCTCCATGGGGAAATACCCCAGCCTGTCTTGTAAGAAAGCATTCTGAACAATGGAGCCCTCTAGAAAGGAAGTGGAGGAAGCAGGAAGTAAATGTGCATAGTCCCCAGTCCAGCTCATTAGTAACATTGCCTCCTGTCCTATTGGGAAAGACAGGTTCAGACAGCCACGCCAGACCACCCAGAGAGGAACAGATGATGTAGTCCATGAATTGCTATCAGATAGTCCATGGCAAACAGGGGTCTCTAAGAACAGCCCAGCAAATGTCCAGCCCCCTTCTGGGTTAGAGAGAGGCAGTGGGCTTCTTGCCCCACTCCTGCAGCAAGACACTGCAGACCTGTTTACTACCACACCTGTGGACTCATCACAGCTCTCAGTGATCCTGTGCAAGTGCTTGGTCTCTGTACCTCTTTTTCTTGTCTGTTAAAGATAATGCACTTACTTAGCTGGTATCTCCCCCTTCCTACTCCTGCTGATTAGTGAACACAGGTGGCCCTCTTGTATTCTGTCAACCAGATGTGGCATGTTATCTCTGCCTTTCATTCGATCTAATTGCCCTTAACCATTTAAAAAAAAATCACCTACATATTTGATGCATGTGACCAACTTTTAATACTTTATAGAAGATCTGGGGAAATGGAATTAATTAGCAGTTATCCACCTAAAATAACACATTGGTCATACTTATTCTAAATGCCATCTCAGTTATTCTTCCTCTTTTCTCTTCCTCTCTCTTTCAGTCTCCAATTTCTGATTTATTTTAGAGTGAATCAGCTTTATAATTCCCTTCCTCATATTTTTTTTTCTTTCCTTCTTTGTGCTTCACCTGCATCCCAAGCATTACCATGATGTTTTCCTAAGAAAAACATTTTCTCTCCCTAAGAGAAATTGGGCGATATATAAAGAAAGTTCTTCACAACCATCAGAGACACAAATAACTCATAAATAATAAACCGACTTGGAAATGATTATATAGCAATCCATTAAAACAAATGCCTGAAAATTGACCGTGGCCACACTCTACCTCAAGGGATTGGTGGTTTCTCATCCCTGGAACATTTCTGACTCCCAAGTTAAAGGGCTGAGGGCTGGCACTATCCCAACAGTCCATATGCAGACACAATCCCTAGGTGCTGAGAGATTGGGATGGATACTGCCTATGTTTTAAGGAGGATTCAATTATTAACCTGAGTTGTCTTTCTCCCAGTTTGTCTTGAATTCTAGGATCACAGGTCTGATAGATAAATATTCTGCCAAGGAAATCAACTCCCTCAACTAGAAGAGCAGTAGCAATTTCCTTGGCATAGATAAGGCAGTGCTACCAATCCCAGAGGATGATCACCCAGACTATAAGATGACTAAAATCACTGCAGACTCCCTGAACCTTTGCTTTTGTTTATTCCCCTATATAACCTCAAAACTGCTACTTTCACCCTGAAAATAGCCCTCCCATCTGTCAATAAAATTCTTTTCCAGATTTTCACCCTTGTTTTTCCCTTTTGATTTCTAGGGTGAATGGCCAGACCTGTTTTGGGGGGACTCCCTGAAGTCAGGGCCCCTCTGGCCTAGGATTCCAGTAACATTCTGGATTCACTGTCATGTTGTGTTTGGAAACAAGTAAGAATCACGTAAGAAAAACAAAGTTAGCTCATAGGAGTGTGAGAGCACTGCTCACGTGCAATCAATGATTGTAACTGGACAAAGGACACTTATAGAGTATTTCTTAGGATGTAGCTGAACACTGTGCAGGAGGCGTCTTCCATGGGTTTCATCATTGATGTCCCAGGGACCCAGAATACAGGTTTGAATTACCTGGTTCCTTTACTAAATATCCACCAAAAAAATTATGCTCCCTTCCTGAAGAGCAAAGAGCTCCACCATTTCTTGGCAGCATAAATGGAGATGGCCTATAATTACCAACTGATTTCTCACGCTGCTTCCAGCTAGTTGGTAGAGGAGCTTGATAGCTCAAAGAGCTTACCTTTCTGAAGTCAATTGAGGCACTTGAACAACTTATTTATTTTTGATACAGGGATTGAACCCCGGGGCACTCAACCACAGAGCCACATTCCCAGCCTCCTCCCTTTTTCTTCGTTTCTTTATTTTGACACAAGGTCTCACCAAGTTGCATAGGTCCTCATGAATTGCTGAGCTGGCTTAGAATTTATGATCTCCCTGCTTCAGCCTCTTGAGCTACTGGGATTACAAGCACATGCTACCACTCTCAGCGCTTATAAAGAGAACATGTTTTACTCAGTCTTTGCATCACTGTGATTAAAATACCTGACAAGAACAACTTAGAGGAGGGAAAGTTTATTTGGGGTTCACAGTTTCAGAGGTCTCAGTTCACAGATGGCCAACTCCATTGCTTTGGGCTCAAGACGAGGCAGCAGGTCATTGGGGAAGGGCTCATTGGAAGGATCAGAAGCAATGGAGGTGGGGAAAGGGCCACAAGGAAGATGACCTTCCAAGAGCACTCCCCCAGCAACCAACCAGTGACCCACCATGTTCAGCCTCCCCCCAACTACCTACACTTACCACCCAGTAAGTCCATTCAAACTAGGATGTACTGAGTAGGTTACAGCTCTCATAATCCAATCATTTCACCTCTCAATATTCCTTCATTAACAGGAGCTTTCGGGTGACACTGCATACGCAAACCATAACAAGTGGACATTGCTATCAAATAGCATCCTTTAATTGACCTAGTAACTAGCTCCAATGTGAAGGCCCATAACACTTCTACTAAAATCTGAATGCTATATCTCTAACCACCAGAGACATGCAAATAAAAACCTCATTGAGATTTTATCTGACTCCAGTTAGAATGGCTATCATCAAGAATACAAATAATAATAAATGCTGGCAAGGAGGCAAAGGAAAAAGGGAGTCTCATAGATTGTTGGTAAGAATGTAAATTAGTCCATTCACTCTGGAAATCAGCATGGAAATTCCTCAAAAGAAAAGGAATGGAGCTACCATGTGATCTAGCTATAGCGCTCCTCAGTATTTATTTGAAAGATTAACGTCAGCTTTCCATAGAGACACATACATACCCATGTTATAGCAGCACTATTCACAATAACCACATCATGGAACCAGCCTAGGTGTTCATCAACAGATAAAAGGATAAAGAAAATGTGATATATATGCACAATGGAGATTTAATCAGCCATAAAGAAGACCTAAATTATGTCATTTGCAGGAAAATGGATGGAACTAGAGAGCATCATATTAAGTTAAATAAGCCAGACTCAGAAAGTCAGGACTCATAAGTTTTCTCTCATTTGTAAAAGTGATAAAAAAAAAAATGAAGAAAAGGAATCTTATGAAAATAGAAGTGAGAACAATGTGGCAGAGGAAAGAGACCAGGGGAAAGATAAGGGGAAGTACTGGGGATTGAAATGGATCAAATAATGTCACATGCATAGGCAAATATGTCACAATGAATCCCACTGTTCTGTCTAGTTATTCTGCAGCAATAAAAAAATTGGAGTGTTACCTAAGTAGGTACGACTTGGGTTTCTACAGTTGGATTGATTGAGGACTTTTGAAACTGTAATTTAATTAATGGTTTCCCTAGGCTAACATATGCAGTAAATGAGCAGCTTGCTGACTATACAATGATCCCACATAACATGCTACAAGCCTGAATATGGGTCCTCAGGAAAGAGGCTGGATAAAACAAGAAGGGAAGGCAGTTTGAGAGGGATCATGATAAAATATTCAGGTCTTGGGAAAGACAAAGGCGGGCATGATGCAGGACCAGCACAAATGGGGCATTTATTCACTGAACACTTGGAGAACTTTCTGGAACTGGAACCTGAGAAGAAAGCAGACTCAGGGAGAGGCCATTGCTGGGGGCACAGTTGTTTTGGTTTCCCTCATCTCTGACAAACTTCTCCCAGGGGCCAAGTCTTTCGGTGTACAGTCTCCAGCTAAGAATGGTACCATCTTCTCACGTGGATGAAACTATCAAAAGAAGAGCCATATTTTATAACACATAAAAATTACATGAAATTCAAGTTTCAGTGACAAAGTTTTATAGGAACACAGTTGCTCCTCTGTACTTGTGTCCATGGATCCACGAGGCTCCTACACTGCAAGGGCAGATCTGAGCGGTCAGTACAGAGATGTGTGTGGCCTACCCCTTTATAGAAAGAGTGAGCCAATCCATGCCTACAGTGTCTCCATAAACCCAGTCTTTACCTTTGTTCATACTTGGTAAATATTGGAATTCTGAAAGAACAGGGATGCCCGCCAGCCATTCCATAAGTTTGGCCATGAATGCCCAACTGCGTTTATATAACTACAGGCACTTTTTCCTTCTTATGTAATTTAAATGATCAGGAGAAAAGAAAAAGGTAAGGGCTGCCACTCCACATAGTTCTCACAAGCATAATGAAATGATAACAGGGATTGAGGCCTTTAGCTACAAACACCCCTGAACAGGTACGCCTGATGCCTAATGGGGCTGAGGCCAGACCAGTGTCACAGAGGGCCCAGTGAGACAGGTGGAAGGTGCAGTCATGAGGCTGCAGAAATGAGAAGAGCAACAGGAAGCCCTGGACCAAAGAGAATGAGGACATGCAGGGGTGAGTCCCAGGGAGGGGGCGTGCGTCAGCTACTTTGAATGGAGCCTGAGTTTTATGCCTTGATTTAGGATTTCAGATGTCTACAATTCCTCCAGTGTTTGATTTTCTATTTTGGTGAATCTCAGTCTTTCACAGCCATTTAAACTTCACATTTTATTTTCCTTCACCTTTACTTGCATTGAAGCTGCCTCCAAGTTTGGTTGGCTTTAAAAGGCCTATTTGAAAAGAATATTCTCTTTTAATCCAAGAGAAAGTGGAGCAATGGATATTCACTTAAAATAGTGTGAGGGTTTTACAGGAGAGAAAAATGAAATGTTTCAAAACCAATCTGTTCAAATGGGATTGTTTCTGCTCAACGACTCCTTTCAAGGTGTTTTTTTTTTTCTTTTCTTTTTTAATCTTTCTAAATGTTGGAAGAAAGTAAGTCATTGCTGCCATTTGAAAATGTCAGAGTGTCTCTAGCTTGGTTTCCCTGATCCCAGCAACCAGAAATAACATGCCACACACAGCACAAACACACACACACTCAAACCCTAAATACACACCACAAACATACACACACTCAAACCATAATTACATACCACACACACAGAGCCCCCACATATACAGACACACTCAGAATCAAAAACACACATACAAAACACACACATAGGTCATACCACACATACACTCACACAAGCCACAAACACATATACACAAACCTCATATACCACACAAACATTCACACCACAAAGACATATGACCATATACCCATATCACATACTCTAAACATGCATGCACACATGCCATACACATACCACACACAGATACAGAATACCCTACACATATCACATACCATATGCTCATGTCCTACCGTACACTACCTACCAGACACACACACACACACACATACACACACACACAAAATGTGCATCACAGTATATACCAATCTACAGACATACACATTCATGCCATAAATAAAACACATGCTCATGCATCCTATGCATACATACCGCACATACAAACACCATAATGTACTCCATAAATTTGACACGCCATACCACACATACCACACATACCCACTTACAAATTTACCCCATACAACACACACACTGTACACCCATGCCCACACCACACCCTGAAACCCCACATAAACAAACCGCCCCCCTCCACACACATACTGCATGCACACACATCAAGTCACTTACCATGACATACCACTCTTTGCTTCCTATAAAGTAAAAATAACCCTGACAGCATTCCCCTGCAGACATAGAAAGAAGCACAACAATGACCCAAGGTGACACAGAAAGGGATTTACAAGAAATTGGGCATTTGGCTTATCATTACACTAGCAAGAAAGAATGTGTATAAATCCTTTTCTGAAGGCCCTGGCTTATTTTCTCGCAGCATTAAATTCTTTTCTTGTAGGCTTTTGAGGAGTACATTGTGAACAGAAGTGTTACCAAGGGAGGATGATGTCAGTGGTAAGGAGGGTAAGACAGAGGCCAGAGGCACCTGTTGGATGCCCAGAGACAACAAGGCTCTGAGAAGAAGAGCACTTTGGAAGATGACTTTGTCCCCTGTCCCCAGCTCTGGATCTTCCAGCAGACTTTGACTCGCCATGGTCTAAAACAAGAAAATCTATCAGCTTATATTTTGTTTTCCAAAAGCTCTTTCGACCAGTCAGGCCATATACCTCACAAAGCCTGGCCAGGAGCCTCCTCTGCATACCTGTGCTCATCTCCATTCTCCTGGTGGCAGGTGCTGTGTCCAAACCAGTCCCAGTTAATCAGAGAGCCTCCCCCATGATCCAAGGGTGAAAATGCTGAGGCCCCCCCACAGTACCCAACGTGGGTGGTATACTAGGATGACAGACAACAGGGCCCATGTGTGCACACAGACACAGGCAGATCACAGTAAATGCAGCACTGGGTCCTGTGGAGGGGGGTGATACCTGCACCTGGAAGGGCAGTTTTATCTCTGAGAAATGAATACTATACAGTACCATGAGGCCCTGCAAGGCAAGTGAGAGGAGTGCAAATTACCAAGCCACCCTAGAAATGTAGTCACTCTCACCCTCACCCTTTCCCTGCTGTTTCTTTTTCTCATAAATATTCTGCATAATCTCCATTTGTTTGTGATGCATTATGTTCTGCAGCAGAACATAAAGCCCCATGAGGGCACTACTTCATCTTCTTCATAGGTTTGTACTCAGCACCCAGGACAGTGCTTGGTATTCAGTCAGTACTTAATAAACATTTATTGAGAAGAAGAAGAAGAGTGCATTATAAAAGTCTTGCTGAAAAACATAGACTCTGGGGAATTAAGCTTCCAACCACCACCCCCAACAACACTAGCTCCGGGAGTTCCTCAGACAGACCCTGAGGAAGCTGGGGATGGGCTTGTTACCAAGGTGATGCCCCAGGCCTGGGGCACTTTGGGCAGCTGACATCTTTTGGGTCAGAGCAGCAGAAGCATTTTCAGGAAGACTGCAGGAAACTCATCTTGAAAATCTCTGTGCAAAAGAATCACAGAGCATTGCTTTGATATTTTTTTCTCCTTTGATATGGGATGCTTTAAAGATCTGCAGGCTGAAAGCCCAGCTGCATTTGCGAGTCTGTTCAAAAACCTCAGACCCAGCCATTTGTGTGACACATCTACTCCCACTACAATTAAGACTTCCCTTCCTTAGGTGGTGGGGTCTGCAATTCAGGAAGTCATAACATGGGGAACGCTCTGCATTTGATTGGCCTGGAAGGCTTATGTGTGGGGGTCAGTCCCCTATCCGTACTGTACCAAAAGCCACAGCACATCAGCATATGACACCACATCTGCATATATAAGCATTGTCTGCAAGACCAGGACAAGTACTTTGATCACAGAGGGATGTAGCCAAAGGGCTAGTGAGTGGGGCAAGTGTCTGCAGAGGTCCTTATGGAGACAAGAGGAGATGCAGAATGACCCCCTAGCTTTCACTCCATTGACTCTTCTCCAATCTGCTTAAGGACATCTTCAATTTCATTTTCCTTTTTTATCATTCATTATTAGTCAGGTGCAGCTCTGGGTGCTCGGACATAAAAAGCATCCACTGGTTCTCTGAGTATTCCCACCTGGAAAGTAGGGTTGGGTCAGGAGCTTGGTCCATTGCCCAAAACAACCCCACACTTGGCTTTCTTGGAAAGAGGGTGCATCTCCCAGGGAGGAGCCTGCTCAGCCTGAGTCATATAAGAGGAAAGGTGCCTCATTCTCTCTGAACAACCCCAGGAAGAAGGCTTCAAACTGGAGATGTTCCGGTGAGGGTGGGGGTATGTACAGGTTAAGGTATAGCCTATTCTCTTTCTTTGGGCTGGGTTCTAAGGGGCAGTCACAGCTATAGGATGCGACCCATGTCCCAAAAGCTGAAAATGCTCTGGGAGCAACATTAGCTGGGAAATGGAGAATTAAACAAAATTCAGCCAATTTCTTTCTGGCAGGACTTCCTAGCACTCTCAATATTCCATTACTGAAGCTCTCACAGGGGTGTGTGTGTGTGTGTGTGTGTGTGTGTGTGTGTGTGTGTGTGTGTATATATATATATATATCTCACACAGGACACACATTCCCATTAGGTATACTGTATACTTTAGGTATAGCTATTGAAATGTATTCTTTACTAAAGTCCTAACCATGTTGGTTTCATTGGGACACCAAAAAAATGGAACCAGATTACAGTGGGTCAGAGTGACCTGGTATAGATTTTTTAAAATCTAATCAGAAGTGAAGGGTCAGAGATATTGCTAGCCACAAAGTAAGCACCCAGATAATGCATGTGTAGGAGAAGGTAGATCTGGGGAAAGGGAAAAGGGATGAAAAAAAGACCAGAGATAGAAGACAGCAGAGGGATGGCTCATGAGGCCAGTGGCTAGCAAGAGCAGGGACCCGTAGAATGGACCACAGATTTCTGAAATGTGTGGTATGACCTCGACTCTCCCCTAAAACCATCGACTAACTAAGCTTTCTGCGACTAGCAACTACTGGTGACAGTGTAGCTCCACAAAAGAGTTGTGAAGATAAATGAGTCACCTCAGGTGCTCAAAACAAGGTCCTGTTGGCTGGTGGAAGCAGCCTGGAAGCGTGGGGTGGTCAACTTGCTGTGAGTGACAACTGTTCATGCTTGCTTACGAGGGTTCTGGGGGAGAACAGAGGCACAGCCGAGTGGTCCCAGTGTATCAGGGAGATGGAATGGCAGGCTCTGAGCAAGAAGGAGACTGTTGGGAACTGTGTGCTGTCCCATGAGAAGGGTGCTCACGTCATGGGAGGTGATCGTAACACCTAAGTGACCATCCATCTGGAATAGCGGGAGGGAGCTTCTGCACTGCATGGCACCCTCTACCTCGATATCTTTTTTTTTTTTTTTTTAAGAGAGAGAGAGAGAGAATGAATATTTTTTGTAGATGGACATAATACAATGCCTTTTTAAAAATCTGATCAGTAGTGAAGGGACAGAGATATTGCTAGCCACAAAGTGAGCACCAGATAATGCATGTGTAGGACAGAGAGAGAGAGAATGAGTGTAGAATCGAACCCAGGTCCTGCCTGTGCTAGGTGAGCACTCTACCGTTGAACCACAATCCCAGCCCCTTGATATGTTAATACTTACGGTTGAGACATCTCTGTACATGTTATTATCCAAATAAATACATAGGTTCATTGCGAAATATATAAGATCAAATATAAGATCTGTATGAGCATACATTCCAGTGAAAAAACTGGAGAAGCACTAATATTTTCAAATGTATTCTTCCAGAATTTGTTTTGAAAATATCAAATGAGCCATCGTGTATACCTTTAATCCCAGTGGCTATAGAGGCTGAGGCAGGAGGATTGCAAGTTTGAGGCCAGCCTCGCAATTTAGTGAAACTCCAAGCAACTTGGTGAGACCCTGCTTCAAAATAAAAAGTGGAAAAGTGCTTCTGGGCTCAATCCCTAATATCAAAAAGAAAAATTAAAAAAAATTAATTATACTTTATTATTTTATTAACCTGATTAGATATAAATTATACATATTTATAGAGTACCAAGTGATGTTCTGATACATGTATACATGGTCTATGTACCTTTCTTTTCAAACATTTATCATCTTTTTATAATGAAAACATTAAAAATTTTATCTTCTAGCTTAAAAAGTAAGTAATCATCATCTATAGCCACCCTACTGTGCAACAGAACTATAACTTAACCAATCTTCTTATACTCTATTATTTTGGAATATTTATCTATCTGTTTTTTTGTTGTTAGATATAGGGTTTTGCTATGTTGCCCAGGCTGGCCTTGAACTCCTGACCTTAATCCATTTTCCTCAGCCTCCCATGTAACTGGAATTACAGGTGTGCACCCACCACACCCAGCCCACTCTGTTATTCTTCACATTTTCTTTACTCTCTGTTAAGGATGTCTTTTCCTTTCCACAGTCACTTATCATTTTAAGAGTTACTCGCTAGTTAATTGAATGCTTATGATATTTCTATTGGATAGATGTTATATCCAGATTTTCCCTATTGCTGACATATGGTGCTGAGCATCTTTGTTCAGCATTGCTTGATCTCTCTCTGATTGTTTCCTAGGAGAAGTTCTCAAAAGTGGTTAGCTAGGTCAAAAAAAATGCATATTTTAATTCCTTAACACATTCTGCCAACCTGTTGTCTGTAAAGCATGCAATCATTTGCCCTCCTAGCAACAGATCATGTTATAATTCTTTATCATCTCTTCCAATTTCACAGAGTATTGGAAAAAAATCTCAGAACAGTTCTATGCAAGATAGGACAAATTTTATTATTAGTCTTTTTAGAAAGAAGAAAAGCAAGCCCAGAGAGGTTGAAGATTTAATTAATGTTGGATAGTTCTAGAGCCTAAACCCAACCTTGGACAATCCTAAAGTGACTTCTTCACATTTGGATTTTGGCTCTGTTAATGTTGGCAAGTATCCCAAAGTTTCCCCTGATTCTAAAGGAGGAATTGGCCTTCTTTATTCTTTTTCTTTCCCTATTTTTCTGATTCCCTAGCCTTTCCTTTCTTCCCCTCATGTTTCCCCTCAATTCCACTATTCCAGCATGTTTCAGTTGGGAGAAATTATAACAAAACTTGTATTTGTTGAGTTCTTTCTGTGAAGCAGGCACTGTGCCATGCTCACAATAGAAAAACACACGTTTCTATTTCAAGTGGATTTAAATGCATGCTTTCACCATAATTATTGAATATTCTTATTTGTGCCCTTTGCCCGTTTTATCTTTTCTTGAGAGGATGCTATCACACTCTGCTGAGGACAGGGCTCAGGCCTCCCAGCTCTGTGGACACAGGGGTAAGGGCAGGAATCTCTGCAGTGCCCTTGTCTGCCCTGGTTCATGGCCACAGGCGTTTAAGTTACATTTGGGGACCAAGTGAAAAACAGATTCACTCTGTTCAAGGTCTGTCCAAGATGAAGGAGCCCACTGAGAATTGGAGATGCAAAAGAAACCCATAATCCTTCCTGTTAAGGATTTTCAGTCTTGTCCTAGAGGCAAGCCTTATTCTACCTGAGCCTTGGGTTACATAAGAAGGCGATGGAGTCTCATTAAGAACCCAAGTGCAAGCACAAATGATAAATGTGGAGTCAAAAAAGGATGGGGATGGGCCTTCCAAGGAAGGGGGCTGACCTTCAGAGCCTCAGAGAATAAGCCTCAGAGAATGGGGCTTATTCAGGGTAAGCAGAGTTAGCTCAGCACAGGGGACCAGCCCCAAGGGTACCTCTTCCTTGCAGATCAGGACCACAGAGCAGGGAGGAAGGCATAGACCAGGGAGCTAACCAGGGGGGAGGGAGGGAAAGAATATCTTATTTCACTATAGTATAAGGCCAGGAAGAGAAAGTGAGGGACCAGAGCAGATTTACAGGAGGAGCCTTGGATTTAAATGCCAGCATTGCAGCTTGCTGAGTAACTGGGCATCTCTCAATTGTCCGAGCCTCAGTTACTTTATTGTTGAGTGATGTTCACAGGATAAACCTCACTGGGAGCATTGCAAAGAGAAAGATGCAGGTAGAGAGCCTCCAGCATGGGAGACTCTATAAATCTTTCTCTTCTAACCATTTGACCTCACACAGGCTGCAGCTCCATGTTTTGATGACTTTTTGCTCCCTTCTGGGTGCCTTTCAGCACCTACTCCAGGATGGTCCCATCCAGAAGCTGGGCCCAGCAGTCTCTAATACAGGCAAAGGATACTGATCCCCACCTCTGAGAAATCCCACAAACCTAATTCCTATTGCTTAAATGGCTCCTCCCAGGAGCACTTCTAAGCCCCATCCTGTCTGAAATGCAATATCACCTTCCTTAGTGTCATCAAGGTCAGACATAGGTTGACTTTAACTCCTTGTCTCCATGGTCTGCATGCTACATGCCAAATACTCTGTAAGACACCTCAGGTTTGTGCAACTGGCTCAGGAAGGACAGAGATGTCGATGCCAGCAACAAAGAAAGGTGCTTTCTGCTCTTAGTCTGGCATAGGGAGGGGCTTCATGGAGGAGCAGGTGGCCATCGATGCTGCCTGCTCCCATGGCAACCCAACCTTCAGCCAGCCTCCAGGGTTAACTCATTCACCATGTTTAAAGAGCTCAGAAACCTACCAGCCAGCACCAGTAATTCTGAAAGAGCAGGTTAAGCTTTAATCACAGGCAGTGACAGCTACTCTGTGAAGGTGGTTCATTCACTGCTTGTACCCCCCGGCCACCTGCTAGAGTTCCTGAGTTACCTGTGATGATTTTCATGATGTCAACTGAGCATAAAATCAACCTTGTTGAGAACAAAGAAAATTACATTTATTTAGGGCTAATTAGGGTTACAATCCCAGAAAACACAAATTCAAGCAATCTTGAACATGTGCTCCAAGGTCTTACAGAATGGCAGCTATATTTATAGCTTTCCTATGCAGGAGGGCTGGAAACATCACCTATTAGGAATTATGATCAGTGTTGGCAAACGTTAAGCTGGTTTATAAGAAAAGGATCGAGTGTAGTCTCAGTCTCTGGGCAGTTTGAGGGGAGGGGTCCATTACACAGAAAGCCAGCAGAGGTTAATAATGTTTCAGGAAACTGTAGGTTTGGCCCAGTTGAAAGGTCATTTCACACTGGGGAGTAGGCATGTCTGCAGCTCAGTTCAAAGGTTCAGCTGCAGACGCTTCTGAGACCTGGTAACAATGGCTTCCTGACTCCATTTTAAGAGTCCCAAACCAATGCTACTCCATTTTTAGTTTCTTACATAACAATGGCCACAGGCTTCTGAAAACTCTTCCAGCCTTTTTTTAATATTAATTATCAATTTTTTTTCTACTAAAATAAAAATAGATTTAAAACTATGTATGGTGTTATTATAGTTTCCCAAATCCATTTTTCTTCCTAAAACTCCTGCACAGATTTAGTGGAAGTATAGGTGACTATCTGGAAACTTCCACCCACAGATGTCAACTTTAATAATTCAGAATAATTTCTGAGTTAAAGCATACATAAAGTCTTATTTTTCAGCTGAAAGAATGTTTTTAAATTATTCGAAACTTCCTTGAAGTTCACTCTGCCTATGTGAATACCTACGTAAATACTCAAGCCACCTGAGTAAGAGAATGAATGAACACATGAATAAGTGAATAGGAAAAAAGAGGCCATGAAGAAAATTGCCAGTAGCCTCCCAGAGGGCTGCTCGGGTCACTGGGGGGTAACTAACAAAGCACGCTATAGACATTGTATTTCCTCCAAATTTTAATTGAAAAGTTATAGAGGTGGATAGTAGTGATGGTTGCACAGAAATATGAATGTACTCACTGACACTAAATTCAACATTTAAGAATGAGTACATTTAGTAAATAGGGGCTGGGATTGTGGCTCAGAGGGAGTGTGTCTGCCTCACATTCCTGAAATACTGGGTTCGATCCTTAGTACCACATAAAAATAAAATAAAGATATTATGTCTACCGATAACTAAAATATATATATATATATAAAAAGAATGATTACCTTTATGAAAATAGATCTGCCATATGACACAACTATCCTACTTCAGGTTATATAACTAAAGGAAATTAAAGGGACCACCTCAGGTTATATAACTAAAGAAAATTAAAGGGACAGCATACCAAAGAAATACCCACATGCCCATGTTTTCTGCAGCACTATTCACCATAACTAAGATTTTAAAAGTCAGCCTAAGTGCCCATCAACAGGTAAATGGATAAAGAAAACACACACAATGGAATATTGCTCAACTATAAAGGGGGATTCCTGTCAGTTGTAGCAAAAAGGATAAAACTGGAGGACATTATGTTAAGTGAAATAACCAGACACACCAGGACAAGAGAGATGAGTACCACTGGCTCTCTGTCTTATATGGAGGCTAAAAAAAAAAGTTGACCTGAAAATAGAATCGAGACCAATAATAACAGTAGTGACTAATAATGATAGGGAAGGATGAGGAGGGAAGACAGATAAAACAAGGTTGGAATTGATAAGTGCATGCTATCCAAATGTATGGAAATATTACACTGAAGTCCAATAGCATGTACAACTCATATGTTAATAAAATATAAAGATAAAATACTTAAGATTCCCAAAACAGAAACAATAAATTTTTGAGGAGGTGAAAATGCTAATTACCCTACTTTGATTATTACATGTTGTATACATGTATTGAATTACATACTGTATTTCACAAATATGTACAAATATCATGTCTCAATTATAAATTTATAAAGAAAATTGGGTCCTCTTACCATTAAAAAGTAATTTACCACTAAGCACAGTGGCACACTCCTGTAATCCTAGCAACTCAGGAGGTTATGACCGGAGGATTACAAGATCAAAGCCAGCAACTTGGCAAGGCCCTGAGCAACCTAGTGAGACCCTGTCTCAAGATTTTGAAAAAAATGAAAAGGGATGAGGATGTGGCTCAGTAGTAAAGTGGCCCTGCGTTCACTTCCCAGTGGAAAAAAAAAAAAAAAAGTAATTTACCAATTTGGTCTCCACCCCATCTAAACTATTGTCATCACCAATTACTCTATAGCATATTCCTCTCACTTACTTCATAAAATTTATTAAAACAAGTTTTAAAATGGCTAAGTTGATAAATCTTATGTTAATGTATTTTACCACAATTTTTAAAAAGAGAGAGAAAATGTATTTCTTCTCAAGTTCAATACTCTGACGGCTGGAAGTTTTTCATTTTCTTCTAAATTTGGGAACCGAGATTTCTCAGTCTGCTCCAAAACTTGGCAGACATGCCCCTGTCCCTAATTACTCTCATTTGGATCCGAAGCCAGTTGTGGCTCTTCCACGTGTATCATTTTCATTTGTGCAACATTAAACTGGAAAGAACAGCCCACTCCCATTATTCAGTGCTTCCTCCACATAGTATGTCTTGCACCCCAATTTATTTCCCAGTCAAATCTAAGTTAACGCTCACATATTTCAGTGTGACCCACTGAGGCTGCAGGAAATAAAAGGTCACATACCCACCTATGCTATACAGTTCTTAGGAACCACAGAGGCTGTCTCCAACAGAGCTCAAAGATGTCCAGCTTTCCATGCTCTCTGGTCTCCAGGGGACACTTGTAGTCAGTTCCCAGCTGTGTGGCTACCTACACTGTCCTCATAAGACAGGATATTCTTATAGAAAGCTTGAGAGATCTTCAACAGATCCCACAGGCTCATTCACAGAGCCCACCTGGCACTGTGCACCACCCCAGGTTACCATCTTGCCTGCACCCTCCTGAGTTGGGCCAGCTATATCCATTTTCACACCTGACATAAGCAGAATCTTGAGGTAAGTGTTTGTGCCTGGAGATTCATCCATGTTGGTGTGCATCCTCGTAGGCCATTCCTTCTCATTGTTCTGCACTATTCCTTTGTGTGAATGTTTTACAAGGTATTTATCCACCATTGTTGATGGACACTTGGGCAATTTCCAAATGGGGTTATTATATACAATCTGATACTTTAATTTACACATCTTTGGAGAATGCATGTGCATTGCTTTTTGTAATATTAATAGGAAATCGTTACACCCCTTCCTTTCATTAATGAAAGCTCAGTGTAGATTTTTGTGGGGTTAATTTGTGTAGTGCCCTGGACAGCTGTGGCCTGATTTTATTTCTTGGTTTCTTGTGTTACTACCTCCTGAAAAAAAAAAAAAAAAAGTTTGTGTTGAAATAGTATTCCAAGTGTATTTCTTGCAGTTCAATATTATATTTAAATTTTTGAAGCCTAGAATCCAATTTCTAATTGAATAAATCATAACAAACCATTTTCCCAGAGTATCTTGATCAGGACGCTGTTTCCAAGTACTTGATGAGGTCACCCAGAGCTGTGGGCACTCCCAGCAGTGAATTAGTTGAAACAGTCAGTCCGTGCATTCCACTGACTGCCTCTGATTAACAGCCTCAGTGAGGGGCCCTGGTGACACCAGGCGTTGCTCCGGCCCCTGCTGAGTGGGTCTGGGTGATAGCTAGTTACTTGGCCAGCTGCTAGGGAGGGAGGGTTAGGCTGACCTGCTCCACCTTCCTCCCTCAGCCTAGCTCTCCTCCAAAACAAGGAAGGCTTCTGTGTCTGGCATTTTCCATGTTCCTTTGCGGGGGCAGGGCTGTGTTGCCTGTGCTTTCTAAGACTAGAGAAGCCGCTTAAGTTCCCCCTCCCAAGTCCATGCTTGAGCAGCTGTGCCAACTTATTCCTCGGTGCCGGGAGTCTCTCTAATCAGCTTTTCAATTTCCAGAAATGCAGTCTCCATGGGGGGAGATTGCATGGTTATCGGGAGTGGCAGAGGGGCAGCACAAGACTAAAGGAAACCCCAGTGGCTCTCTGTCCGGCCTTCCCTGACTCCTCAGCATGCCCAGCAGCCCAAAGATATAATGCAGGGACATTCTCCACCTCTCCTGCCCCATCTGGCCTCCAAAATGCCTTATCCTCAATCTTTCACAGTCGGATCCAGAAGTCAAAGTGGACCATCTTCCACCCTTTTGTTACAAAACTCTGCCCTGGATTAAGGCATTATGAACAAGATTATGAATTGCCCAAGATGGCCCTGAATGGGCTGGAGTCAGGGCAGAAGAAGTAAGAACAGGTAGAAAGGAGACAAATGGGAGGGGGGAAAAAGGCGGGGACTTTAGTTTTAAATCTAAAACTTCCATGAGCACTCTCACCTTCACTTCCCAGGTCTGATTTCCTCCAGGCCTGAATTTTTAAAAGGTCCAATAAATCTCAGAGTATATAAGTCTAATTAATTTGTGCCTACATACTTTGTTAGTTTACAGACTGCATTTTTAGACTGATTAAAAGAATCCTAGAGAAAGAGAGAGATAATGTCAAAAAAACCCACAAAACCCATGACACGAGAACATTCCAAGCACTATCTATTGACTGGATAACATCAGCCAAAGATTCCAGAAAGAACCAGATCCCCATTCCCCACTTTGTGCTCCACAATCAGAAGTCTTGAGGTCATTAAGCTGATGTCACCGTGTGTACCTCTAATGTTTGCCATTTGCCAAGTTTCCTTTTAGAGAAGAAGTCTGAGGCCCCCAAAGCATGTCTCTTTGAGCACCCACACTGTACCCTGCCCTGTTTTTTGCTTTCCTGGATAAATTTCTGCTTGTGCTGCTTTTAATGCATCCTCAAATTCCTTCCTGCTTTATAAATTAAGAACCTGCCATGGCTGAATTGAGGTCCCCTTTTCCCTTTTGAGGAATCCCATCCAGTGACAATCCTATGGAACAATTTTTCATTAAACTCTTCTAATACGTTCTGCTAGTTCACCCCAGTTTTAACAAAGTTGAACAACTCCTATTGCAATAGACCGAATAAAGTTGTCCTTGACAGTTTAATTTTGACAGGTGCATTTTTTTTTTTTTTGCATTCACAATGTTATAAGCTAAATCTAGAGAAGATACCCTATTCCCTTTTTCTCCCAATATTTCATTAAAATATCACCCCTGCAAGTCTGGGAAACTTCACAGCTTTATGGAATAGGCCTTCAGCATCTATCGGTCCATCTGCTTCTATTGCAGCTCCAGTCTCTTCTTTAAGTTGCCATTATCACACTGCACTAAGTAAGCAGTAGGCATTCCCTCAAACAATAGTCTTGCCAGGTGTGGTGTCATATGCTGGTAATCCCAGTTACTCAGGAGGTGGAGGCAGGAGGATCACAAGTTCAAAGCCAGCCTGGGAATCTTAGCAAGATCCTGTCTCATAATAAAAAATAAATAAATAAAAAGGAACTTGGATATAGCTCAGTGGCAAAGCACCCCTGGATTCAATCCCTGGCGGGGTGGGGGGGAGAGATCTCAAGTAAAAATGCCTAGTGAAGGCTTGACCCACCATAGAAATATTGAAAGAATAAGAAAGACTCAGGGATATAGTGAGAATAGGATGCAACCAGTTATTGCTGGCTGTGAAGATGCAGCAGGAACCATGAGCCAAGGAAAGCAGGGAGTCTTTCAATCTGGAAATGGCCCTCAGCTCTCAGTCAGCATGAAACTGGGATCTAAATCCTACAAGCACAAGAAACTTAATTTTGCAACTTGAAGGAGAAAGGAAATTAAATCTTCCCTGGAGCCTCCTTCTGAAAGCAGAACAGCTCTACCAACAGCCTGATGAGAGGCCAGATTTGGACTTTGAGTCTACCTTACTTTACAGTAAATTTAAGCTAAAGTTGTGGTTGTTTACAATGGCAGCAATTGAAAAATTAAAGGATATATTTTCAGTGAGACAAGCAATGAAAACTTTTTGCAATTATGTTTGTAATTATGTGTTCTCTCTGTGTATAAAAACCACCGTGAGCTCTATAAAATAAATGCTTGACCACAGATATTTTTCATTCTTAGACTTATAAATTCTTGAAATTCATGGGCATACATTACTGGTTATTGCTCCAATAAAGACCCAAATAATGCTTTTCTATTCTACAGTTTCAACCACTCAATCAATAATCTGATCAAGTGCCTGCAGCAGACCAAGCAGTATGCGGATGCTATGGGGTCTGTGATCCCAGTGTGGATATTGTTTTGCCACCTTTGGATGTCACAGACTTACAAGGGAACAAATAACACATTAAACAGTGACAATGTTTTTCAAACACGTCTATCTATTCTCTTCAAAAACTTGACTTTATTGCCTTTGGAATCACTTTTGAATTTCTGTACTTTAGAATAATCCCTCTACATAATTCCTACAAGCTTGTCTACATTTGCCCCAATACGTCCCTCCGTGATTTCTTTGCAATCACAGTGGATTTTATATTTTAGCATGAGTTAGAATCACATGGAAGGGCTTCAAGAAACTTTGGCAACTATAGTTCTGAGTGCTGCTAAAGCTACAGGTGGGAGCTGCACTCTGAGAACCACTGTTCAAATCAAAAGCAGCTAGACCAAAAAGGCCTCAGATTGACCTATTCAAGTCAATGCAATAGACATAGCCTTACAGCACATTCTCACATACAGCTGAAGGTGGGGTGAATCCAGCAAAACTAACCACTCTGTGCTCTGTGTATTTCATTTGTATCAATAAGATTTCCTATTTCTTTTAGCTGTACACATCACCATCTAACATAATCACTTTATTTTCCCAGAATCCCTTGTACCATGATGAGTTCAGGTGACCTCATTTAACATTAGTTACCTGTTTAAAGGCCCTATAACCCAAATGCCATTGCCCTAGGGAGAGGGCTTTGACACATGAATTCTAGGGAGATAAAATTCAACCCAATATACCACATATGTATACATGAAGGCATATTCAAGCACACGTATATGTCAGAAACTTACATGGTGCAAGCACTTTGGAAAACACTGTAGTAATATTTTCATTAGACATCCAGCTGCCAGATAACCTGAACATGCTATTGCTACTTTCCCAAGAGAAATGAATGAAAACTATATCCACACAAATATGGACTTTATAGCATAACCTGAAACTTGAAACAAAACAAAAATGTCCACTGATAAGTTAATGAATAATAAATTATGATATATTCATTCAATAGAATATTATTAGTAGACAGAGGAAGAAGGACAGAGAAAGAGGTACAGAAGGAGAGAGAGGTAGAGCAAATGAGTTCACTTACACTCAGTTCTCTCTCTCTCTCTCTCTCTCCACACATACACACACACACACACACACACAAATCTCAGTCACTATGTTGAATTAAAAAAGAATACACACTTAACCATTTTATTTATATAAATTTTAGTGGCAAAAATTAAGCCAGTGATTGTGATTGAGATTGAAACATGCTTGCTATCTTGATTATGGTGACATTTCACAAGTGTATACACACGCCACTTTTTGTGCATTTCATGTGTGTGCAATTTACTATACATCATTGGTATCTCAATAAAATTATAATGGAATTTATACTCTTGCCAATTATGACATTTCTGACAGGCAACCCTCACAGACCATATTTACTTCCCCAAAATAGCAGAAACCCCTATTCTGACATTGAGCCCTGAGTAGTTATTAAGAAATGTCTGCATTAGTTAGTTCATGCACAGCAATGAGAAGAGAACGACTGGAGATCAACTTTTACCTGTCATCCCCAGCAGTCAATAAGCATCCATAATTAGCACTATATGGTTAACTTTTGATTTATTCTTGGGTAATACTTTAAATACTTATAATGCTTTATGTGAGTTGATTCTAGACACTTTAGATAGCTTTTGTTTTGTTCTGAGCTGATTTTAGCTTCTTTAAAGAATTATCTGATCTCACATCCCTTTAATATAGGGAAAAATGGCTTTTTGAGTTTAACTTCTTTAAAGAATTATCTGATCTCAAATCCATTTATTAAGGAAAAAATCGCTTTTTATGAGCAACGTCTGCACTTCACTTTGATAAAAGTTAAATATTACACTCAAATAAAATTCTCTGTGAAAACTTCTAGAAAGTAAAGTGTAATCAATATTTCCAAAGGGCATTTATCACATTTACCAACTATAAAATCCAGGTTGCAATAATCTCACATAAGCATGGTTTATGTCTAGCATGGTGGTATTTTGTATTTTACATAAATCTATAAATAAAAGCAACAATTTTATTTAGGCATAAATCATGTGGCTCAGACATTATCATACTTTTTATAGCCATAGAATCCTTTTTTTTTTTCCTGATCAGAAAGGCAACATGAGAACACACAGTGGGAAGGAGACAGTGGCATTATGAAAAGAAAGTCTCCTGCTACGTGCCCATTTTAAAAAATATCTGAGAGATGATGTCTATAAGTAACTTGGTGTTTATTCCTAAAAAATTGATATAGACATTTTTATATCTTATAAAATTATTATAACATTAAAATGATCTAACCAGCTCTTTTAACGTAATAATATATGGACATTTGTCCATATTGTTAAGTGTACTTACTAGGATTTATTGTATAATATTTAACTCTAGGACAGAGCAGTTTATTGAAATGCTATAAGGACCCAAGAATGTGCGTCTTTCAGTGGATGAATGTGCTGAGCCTCCTCTGCCTCTATTGTTGGGGTCATTTGTTTTCTTCTTCTAAGGTAAATAAAGTGATTGTAAATTCCCTAACACATTGATCTTGCATATATCCATGGGCATTTGTTCAGAATAAATTCCTGGACTAGAATCACTCCATCAGTGGTCATGTGCCAAGTATTTTGGGACATAAGAACAGGTTACCAAAATGCCAGAAGGCCTTTTCTGTTTGCACGCCTGGCAGCAGTGTATTTGTGCGCCTTTTCCCTGTGTCCAAGACAGCTATGGGCAGTTTATTCTTCATTTATTTATTTATGTATTTGTTTCAGAGCTGGGGATTGAACCCAGGCCTTCACATTAGGTAAGTGCTCTACCATTGAGCACCTGGTCCTCTATGGGTAATTTAACCCAATGTCATTTACTTAATCAGATTTCTTTCAGTATTCATAAAAAAAAAACCCCATAAGATCCTAATTCCTACCCCCATTCCCATCATTTTTTATATTCCTAACCAAATATATATATATATATATATATATATATATATATATATATATATATATATATATATTTTTTACCCCTTACCAGCATTTACAGTATTATAGCTGCATCTGTTTTTCTAATTTCCTACCTACCTCTGCCTCCCACCTTGAAAAAGCAGGGACTTTGTTTTTCATGTGTCTGCCATATCCCCCTTGCCTAGAATAATACCTGACAAATAGTAGGAATCAATAAATATTTTCTTAATGATTAGCTAACGAAGACAAATGCATGCCCAAGTCCACGTTACAAGTATATAACTGTGAGTCCCTACTCTCCCTTTCTCTTTCTCCTCTTAGAAATCATAATAAACATCCAATAAACCACATTCTCACAGTTGCCAATGTGTGCAGGGGAAGTCACAACAACGTGAGGAAAAGGCAGAGGGCACATATCAGAGGAGAAATGGAAGAACAGAAGTCAATGTGGAGGGAAAAAAAAATGGAAGGCAGATGAAAGATGGGTGCCCTGGAGAGAAACAGAGGGACATGATTGACTTCCTGGGTGGCTCAAACCTCTCCTTACATTTTCTTCTCCACCTTCTGTCCTTGGTGAGTTCCATCCTCACATCCATCAAACTCAACCCAGGAATCTTGTCATGATGACTTAACTCTTGGTTAAATATGGTCTAAAGCTGCTTCCATAAATGTTTTAAGTTTGGCCTAGGGATTTCTTCTTACATGGTGAACTACAATGTAAATTGGCACGTAAACAAGTGCTTACCTACACTTTTAACAAGTGGCTGACTCTCAGTCAACTGCAAGCCACCAACTACCCAAACCATCTCAAATGAGGCAGAAACAAGCTGTAAGCAATGGACACTTTCAATGTCATAGGTCACTTCCTTTTATCTGGCTATAAATGTAACCTGCCCATGTGGTAGGGTGGGACATTCTGAAACAGTTGCTATCTAATTCTATAAGTGCAATTAAAACTCATTATGATCAGAAAAACTAGACTTATTTAATTATCTTTCAATAGTTGTCTTGTCAACATTTCATATAAAAGGAATTCTCTGAGGGGTCTGTTAAAAGTCAGAGTGCTGAGTTACATGATCTGGAAGAGACATCTCAGTTGCCAAACATGGGAAATTGCATATTTATAAGCAAAGCCAAGACCTGTACTCTCAGCTCCATTATGCCCCCAGTCTCCTTGAAATGTGTATTAGCCAACTTTCCATCTTTTGATAAAGTATCTGAAATATCAATTTAAAGGAGGAATGATTTGTTTTGGCTCACAGATTCAGAAGTTTTGGTCCATGATCACGGTTTCTGGGCCTGTGGTGAGGCAGAACATCATGGAAGATAGCACTTGGTGGAGCACAGCTGCTCACCTCATGCTGGCTGGGAAGCAGAGAGAGGCTGGGGGCAAAATATCCTTTTGCAGGGCATGCCCCCCCCCCCGGCCCCCAGTGACCTACCTCCTCCAGCAAGGTCCCACCTCCTCAAGTTTCCAAAGCCTTCTAGTAGCTCATTTAGCTATGAATCCATCAATGAATTAATCCATTGATGAAGTTAAAGCCCTCACAATCCAGTCACTTTCCAAGGCCCCCACCCCTGAACATGGCTGCACTGGGAACCAGGCCTTCAACACGTGAGCTTTTGAGGGACATTTCAGATCCCAACTGAAACATGATGCGTCCTTCAAAAACACTGCTTCTTCAGATCAGCGCTGCTCTTTGATTAGCTCCTAGGTCTTCATGCAGTCCTATATTAATTTCCCAGGGCTGCTGGAACAAAGTAGCATAAACCAAGTGACTTAGACAAGCTCTGGGGGATGACATAGCTGCAATCACAGGCCTCATGGGGCCATTCTCTGCCCCAGCATGGATCATGCTTTAAATGTGTACATATTAGCTTGCCAGGCTGCCGTTACAAAATGCCCAGCCAGGGGTGCTTAAACAACAGGCATTTATTATCTCACAGTCTGGAAATCCAGAGTCTGAGAAGGAGGTGTTTTCAGAGTTGTTTCCCTCTGGAGGCCCCTAGGGGAATCTGTTTCATGCTTTTGTCCTTTCTGGTGGCCTCAGTTATTTTTGGCTTGTATGTGACATTCTCCCTGAGTCTTTATACCTTCTGCACACTATGAGGGTCTGTCTCCAAGTCTCTATTTCCTCTTTTTATAAGAATACTGGTGCCCTTGAATTAGAGCCCACCCTAATAACCTCATTTTAACTTGATTACCTCTCTAATTCAGACCAAGTCTGAATTAGTCACATTCTGATGTACTGGGGGTTTGGATTTCAACCTATCTTTGTGGGGGCAATAATCCACCTCCATAGCAGACATCCCTGGGACTTTATATCAATTGTGCTGGCCATATGACTATACTTTGTTGTCCTCTTCTGCCATTCCTAAACTCCTGGAAACCTGGAATAAAAACTAGACTTCTTTAATGCCCTATTCTTTCAATGGCTAAGAGGAAGAGGAAACTTTAAAAAAAAAAAAAAAAGATATTATGTACCTGACTCTTTCCCTTTACTCCTCCTCCAAAAGTATAACGCTATGTGAAAGGCATTTCAACCATAGTATAGATGAGAAAACTGAGGTTCCAGTGAAGTCGATCAGGAATTCACCATTGTCCAAGAATACTAGTGAAAGAAATGGTCCTCAAACACAGCGTGTCTGACCGAGGTTCCATAAAACAGCAGTATTTTTTTTTTTTAATATATGAGACAATTGGCTATGATTGATACTTATGCTCTCAGGAAATTCAAAGCAGAGCGTTAAACCCAGGAATTGAGGAAGGGAGAACAATTCAAATGCCAAGAACTGAAGCTAACTGCTCAGCAGTGGAGCAGGTAAGGGAAGATGGATGGGTGCTTAGGAAGAGAGCCTTGTAAGGACCACACACATAGAAACAAACAAAATGAGATTTTTACCAGTGTGTATCCCTCACAGATTCAGCATATGATGTTGCTGCAGGACACAGCCAGGACGGCTCAGCACTGTACCTGCCATGTCAACATTATCCTTACCCAGCCAGACAAGACTCACACTATTCAACAAGGGAGCAAAACGAGAACTGGCAGGATCAGGAAGGTTCCTGGAACCCTTTTAATTTGCACTTTAATGTGGACCTACCAAGAGAGAGCAATGAATCCTCCCTCCAGGGGTACTCTGGAGCTTCTGCCTGTGTGGTCTTTCTTCTCTTAGATTTAGGTGCCAGGGAAGGATGGGCACTGTTCATCTTTGATTTGGAGACAGACAGCTTTTTACTCTACTTCACCAAAAAGAGAGATTTAAGTTCTCAAAAGAAAGTTAATAAGCTGAAAGCGGTGGTGCACATCTGTAATCCCAGTGACTCACAAGGCTGAGGCAGGAGGATCGAAAGTTCAAAGCCAGCCTCAGCAATTTAGTGAGGCCCTAAGCAAACTAGCAAGATCCTGTCTCTAAATAAAAAAAAAAATTAAAAAGGCTAGGGATGTGGCTCAGTGCTTAAGCACCCCTGGTTCAATCCCTGGTACCAAAAAAAAAAAAAAAAAGAAAGAAAGAAAAAGAAAAGAAAAAAAGAAGTTAATAAGTATTTCTAGTGTAACCCAGGTCATGGAATACACTCATCTCAGAGAACCACACCATCTATGCCCTCTTTTTAGAAGTGGCACCTTCAAACTTGCTACAATGTGGGCCATATGCTGTCTCTGTCACATATCTTTCTCTTTTTAAAATTGCAAACATTTGATTTTAACTAGTTATTTACAAATATAAAAATGACCTTATCTCAGGCTCCATACAAAAAAGACAGCAGATCAGATAAGGTTGCAGCTTGCAGACCTGTCTTTCAGTGTCATAAAATCACAATGTTCAGCAAAATATTTGGGAGTCAGAACAGAAAGTGCATTCTCTAGCTTCCTGTGGTCAGGTGTGGCTAGGTGAGTAGGTCTAAATAGTGGGGTGGGAGGGGAAGAGGCTTGTGCCACTGCTGTCCCCCTAGTAGGAAGGAGTGTACCTTCTCTCCTGGCTTCCATCCTGAAGAGTGCAGACCTGAGCAAAAGCCTGAGGAGTGGGGCTGATACATCAGAAGGAGCCTGGATCCAGTGTTTGACCATCTGCTTCCAGAAAGGTGCATGAGAAATAAATATTCTCCCCCTAGTCACTGTTGAAGTGAATCTCCATTAGAGACAGCCAATCCTAGATTCCAAATAGTAAAGAAATTGTCTTCTCAAAATGGGGTGCTCATGTAACCCAAAGGTACACCATGAAGCTTTGGGAGTAAAGACACAGATGTTTGCAAGGCAGAAAGCCTGGGATGTTGGCTATCTTGTGGCAAATCATCAGCAGAAGACTCAACAGCCATGAGCTTCTGACTCTCTGTGAAATGGGAACATTTGGGCTGTGGCTGCATCTCAACTACACCTCTCTGAAGAGATATTTGGACTCAGACTGGAGCAAAAATTAAGAAGAGAGCCCTCTCTGAAGCAGTTTCTAAGTTGACTGAGAGTCTAGTAATTTGGGGGCCTGGCAGGGCAGCCAAGGTCAAGGGCCTCTGGGTCTCACCCTGGAACTCTTGTGGAAGTGGCAACTTTAACCTGGGAAAACACTGTGAGCCTACATTTTTTCAAGCGCTTCTGCCCAACAGTGAAAACTGGGCCAGCTTCAGAGACTTAATTATAGGTGTCACCTCCCACCAAGGCAAATGGGTCAGAGGACCTCAGGGGGCTGCCAGAAAGTCAGAAGAAGAGAGAACGGTGAAGGCACAAAGGCAAGCTTGTGAAGAACAGAGATTTTAGGACTGAAAACGGTGTTATGTGATTCTCAGCTCAATAAATAATAAATAACCTGCTCCCAGGCAGGTTTAAACAGGGAACCCGATTGACCTGTTTAGATTTTGGCAAATTATATCCCTCACTTGAATTTTGTGAGAATTTATTTTCTATAAGAGCTAGACAAAATTGGCTTTTCATTTGATCTCTGTGGTGACCATGTAGTTATCACCATATAGAAAATTGTGATGGAAGAGAAGGACATTATTATGACTGGGTATGAAGTAGACCCCAAAAGCTCATGTGTGAGACAAGGCAAGGGTGTTTAGAGGTGAAATGATTGAGTTATCAGAGCATTAATCCAAAAGTGAATCAATCCCCTGACAGGGATTAACTTGGTGGTAACTTTAGGCAGGTAGGCTGTGACTGGGGGAGGTTGGTCTCTGGGGGTGTGCCTTTGGGGTATGTATTTTGTCCCTGTTGAGTACAGTTCACTCTCTCTCTCTCTCTCTGCTTCCTGATCATCATGTCCAGAGCTGCTTTCCTCCATCACACTCTTCTGCCATGATGTTCTGCTTCATCTCAGACCCCAAAGAATGGAACCAGACATTTTTGGACTGAGACCCCTGAAACTGTGACCCCCAAAATAAACTTTTACTCCTTTAAATTGTTCTCATCAGTCTTTTGGTCCCAGTGGCAAAAAAAGGTGACCAAAACAGAAATTGGCCTTGAGAAGTGGGGTCTTTGCTGTGATTAACCTGACCATGTGTTTCAGAAGTTTTGGAACATTTGGAATCTCTGGGAGGAATTCTGGAAAGTTCAGCAAGGCAAGCTGGAAAAGTTTCAGATTATTGTAAGTGGAGCTTAATGGGCAATTCTGGTGAGAACTCGGAAGACCAAAATAGTGTCAGTTCAGCTTATAAAATTAGAAAATGTCCACAAATATCCATAATATTTAGAAGAACAATGAAGGCATGTAAAATTAGTCTAGAGTTCAGATTAGCAGCTTGACTAGAAGACAACAAAAACAAAGACATAAGTTTATATGCAAATAGTGAGATCGATGTCCTCAACCGGCAGAGCCTGCCATGATGATCACAGAAGCGGGTGACTCAGTGGAATTTTAGTAAGAGCAGAATCCAGATAACAGCAATGATCCTTCACACCATAACCTGACTCAAGAGCCTTAACTTAATCACATCTGTGAAGTCCATTTTGCTATATAAGATAACATATTCATAGGTCCCCAGAAAGGATGTCTTTGGGAGAGCTACGCTAGTCTGCTCTCTGACCCCCAAAGATTCATGTCCAGCACACATGCAAAATCCCTCCTCCGCACTTCCCCAACCAATGGGAATTCTCCGGGAATCCCCGCAAGAACTCCAAAGTATAGGGCACCCAAGGCAGCAAGAGCCGTCCCATGGCCCAACAGTAAAGGTCAAATATACAATACAATCAATACAATACAATCAGCCAATCCCAAGATCACTAAAAGTTTCAACGCATAATGGCATCAATTCAAAGTTCATATTCTGAGCTAAAAATCATCAGTCTAAAAATTCAAAATATTATCAGCTTAATCAGGTATGAGTGGGGTTTTGAGTATAATCCATAATGGGGCAAAATTCTGGGTTTTTTAAATCTTTGGATATTAAAAAAACATGCAGTCTGTCCTCAAAATATAATGTTGGGACAGATACAGGATAAGAGTGATAGATATTACAGGCAAAGATAAAAGGAATTACTGGTCCCAAGCAATTTTAAAATCAAAATGGGCAAATTCCATTAGGGTTTGAGACCTCAAAATAGTCCCCTGTAGCTTTCAACCCTGTCTTCTGAATTAACATACACTGCATTATCAGCATTCCGTTACTGTGACAAAATATATGAGATAAAGCACAGTACCTCATGGTGTGACCATATGGTAGAGGAGGTCTATTCACCTCAAGGTGTCTGAGAAGCAAAAAGAGCAAGAGGCAGGGGCAGGGATCCCAAATTCTTCTCCAAGGGTCCATCCCAGTGACCTTGCTCCCTCCCACTAGGCCTCACCTCCTAAAGATTTCAACACTTCCCAATTGCACCACAGGCTGGGGACCAAGTTTTTAACACTAGGCCTTGGAGAACATTTAAGTCTCAAACCATAACAATACTTTACCCATCTATAGCTGAGAAGTGTTATCAGTGTGTGTTTCCTGCCAGGAGATTTGTAAGGTTCCAACAGTCTTCTTTCAGTTTTCTCTTTCTGTCCCTTTCTCAACAAACTCATGGGTCACACACCGTACCTAGGTGCTTCACTCCATTTGATAAGAGGCTTGCCCACGCATCTTTCCTAGGTAATCCCATTTTCATTTTTTTTCCTTTGGTGGAATGGCTGAGGGACAATGCCCTGAAGCATGCTGTTCTTTGGTTTGAGACATCTGTGAGTCATATTCCTTATCTCTTCAAAGAGCATTTTGCATGACTCTGCCGCAGTCTGGCTGGGCAGGAATAACCGAGCCGCCACAAAGCCTTGTAGGTTCAAACAGCAACTACTTTATTCCAACTCTCACCAGCACTACAGGCGCGCTTTTCCGCCAACACCACCCACGTGGAGCTTCCAGAAAACCCCCCCACACCGGAAATCCCTCCTCCGCACTTCCCCAACCAATGGGAATTCTCCGGGAATCCCCTCAAGAACTCCAATGTAGGGGGCACCCAAGGCAGCAAGAGCCGTCCCATTGCCCAACAGTAAAGGTCAAATATACAATACAATCAATCCAGCATCACAGCAATTATATACATAGCTTAACTCATATCATCAGCTCAATGGTCTGCTGGCGTCACCTTTCAAACATTCCCTCTGGCAAATGCCAGGCGTCATTCTGACCGGCAGTGGCTCTCAACAGGACTCAATGCCCTGGACTTTCAATCTTCCTGAAGTATTTACAGAAGACTCAGAATCACACCTTCAGCCTTTTCTTTAAGGTTTGTCTTTCTGAGAGTGGATCTCTTAATTTGAGAATTCTTTGCTACATGCATAGACTGAGAACTTTCCAAACCATCAAGTCTTGGTTTCTTTATGTTTGATGATTCTTCTGTTGATGTCTTCACTCTTATATTCTACAATAAGCATCAAGAGGAAGCCAGACTGCATTTTTCAACACTTTGCTTGGAAATCATGAACAACTTCTGCTTTCCACAGAGTTACAAGCTGTGTTCAAGCGTTCTATTACTAAGCTCCCTCTACTCCAGTATCCAGTAACATACTCCTTGCTTTCTTCTGAGCCCTCACCAGCAGTGTGTTTAATATCTATATTTCTACCAACATTCTGTTCACAATTTAGATATCTCTAGACTGGAGATAGGTTTCTTCACTCTGCCTTGTGCTCTCTTTTGATTTCTCAGTGGCAATGTTATTAACATCCATTTCTTCTACTAATAATCTGTTGAAAGCAATTAGGGATTTTTTTATCACCTCAAATTTCTTCTAGTCTCCATCTACTTCCCAAATTCAGAACCACTTGCACGTTTTAGGAATTTGCTACAGCACGACTCTACTCTCATTCCCAAAATTAAAAATTGCATTAGTTTTATATTGCTACCATAATAAATTGTGGTAATTAATATAATTAACAATGTATTATTACCAATTCATTTTTATTCTTTCTATCACAGTCACCGCAAGCTGGGACTATTTCCACTAGTATAAGATTCTCAAGAACCTTGGGGTCACACATGTACATTATGGTGATTCACTCCATTAGACAAAAACTTTGCCCCCAAAATCTTTCCTAGGTAATTGCATTTCCATTTTTAATATAACCCATTTGATAATTTGCATAATTCATTCAAGTACCAGGTTAAAATCAATGTGTTGTGTTCCTCTCTGGAGGCTCTAAGAAGACCCATTTCTTTGTTTCCTTGATCATTTTAATTATTGCAGAATTCAGATCCTCACACACAGTTCCCAACATCTAAGAACCAGCAATTGGAGCATCAAAGCCTTCTCATGCTGTCTTCTCTCTCTGCTGACACCTAAGCAGAATTCTTTAGGTTCTCTGCTTTTAAGGGCTCCTGTGATTGGCAATAGGATGTAGACATGTGGGGAATGAGGGAAGGCATTATTCTGCCTGCCACAAAATATGTATGCAAAAATTCATTGAGCTACAAAGCTAAGAGAAGGTGCTTTAGCATTTTGTAATTTGTACTTCAATCAAAGTAAAATTTTAAAAATAGGTAGTATCAGAGTTCTAATAGTGTTAATACTGAAAACAGTCTGGCAGTAATTGGTTTTTCCAACACCAATTATCAGTCCAACCCTCTGACACCAACTATGCGTTTAACAATTCAATGCAATTCTAACACTATCTACCTAGAGTAAGCACAGATCTCACAGAAAAAAGGCTCAGTGTTACAGGACAGTCCCCACTTCAAATGCCAGTCACAAGCCCTGAGCCCCCTGTACTTCTGATTGAGCTGCTATAAGTTTCTGGTTACCATGAGCCTTTTTCCTTTCAAGTTTGATAACTTGCTAGAAAGTCACACAGAACTCAAGAAAACATTTTATTTACTGTAATCAGTTTATAATTAAAGAGATGAGATAAGTCAAGCAAGGTGTGGGATGGCAGGTAAATTGAGCTTCCATGCCCTCTCCAGGCAAGTTTTCTAAACCCCATCATGTAAGAATTTCTAGGCAGGTTTCATTAGGTAGCCATGATTGACAATCATTGGTATTGATAATTAACTCAATCTCCAGTCCCTTTTGCGACTCTGAGGTTGGAGATGGTGTTATGGTTTACATATTATGTATTCCCCAAGATCTCATGTGTGGGACAATGCATGAGAGTTTAGAGGTGAAATGGTTGTGTTTTGTGAACCTTAACCCAATCGATGTATTAATCCTCTGATAGAGATTAAATGAGATAGTGGGCCAGAGGAAGGTAGCATTCTATGTTGCTCCATGACCTGGGACTCAAATTGTGAGAATACTACTTCTCTGCAAGCGATATTCTTGCTCCTGTATGGGAATCACTGCCACCATGCCCATCCAGGGCTCCAGGCCTCAGCATTAGAGTAGGTCTCCCAACTGCTCGCCCATGCAGGACACCATCAACACCTGTGCAGAACTTTCTGCCACCCACCTGAGCAGAAATCACCGATGCCACTCCCGCGCAGGATATCCGGCAGCTTCCCATATGCAGAAACTCAAGCCGCCACTCCCGTGTGGACCCCCATCTACCAATGCAGGGCTCCCCCCATCACCACCATCTTGGGACTCTGCAGCAGTGGAGATACTGCGCGCAGTGGCCTGCCTGCGCCTGAGAACTTCACACAGGCTCTGAAGTCAGCCGACAGCCACAACTGCACAACCTCGCTTCTGAACTCATCCTCCACCACCATCACTGGGCTCCCGGCACATGACCCAACAGCCAGCCACTGAAAGCAGGTGCCTCCATCTTGGCCACCTTCATCACCCTCTTCAGTGGGGGGCAACAATCAGTTTGGAACTCTGGCTGGCCGGGTACCCAGTTTCTAAATCCCCATTTCCCCAGCAGCCGCAACCCTGGCACAGTGACAAGCTGGTTACCTTCACCACCCTGAGGGTGGGGATACCAGCTAACAACAGACCCCACCTATTGGATAAGAAGGGAAGCAGGAAAGATATGGATTTCCAACCAAAACAATCCTGTTTCTTCCTTCAAGATTTTTTTCCCTCTCCCTCTCTTTTCTCCCACCCTCACATCCCCAACATATGTGAAACCAAGTACTTTGCATGAAGTATAATTTTGAGGATGGGGACATCTGAATAGTATATTACAGCAGTGTTGTAAATATTTATATTTTTTCTTTTATCCCACCAATTTCTACTATTTTAACATTTTTAGTTTTTTATCAACATATATGTGTGTTTGTTTTATGTACTCCACTGTCTTCCCACTTACTTATCTACCCAAAATTACTTCCTCTCCCTTTTCCTGCTACTAACCTTTCTCTTTAGATTTCTTTTTCACATTTACTAAGAAAATGTTGTAGGGGACAGATGAGTCAAGGCACCGAAGATAGCAGGAAGCAGTTTTATTTGGCTGCAGCCAGGTTCAGAGGGCACAGCTTTTGCTGTAATCAATCAATCCCCTGAACCCCGAGTTCAGGTAGTTTCAGAGTTTTATACCCAGCATGTAAGGGGAGGGGCTCAGAAGTTCACAGTCTGCAGAAGTTCACATAAAAGCAGCATTTTCTTTCACTGTTTGGGGCAAGTTAACTCTTCAAGGACAACATCTGAGAAGGGGAGAAATTCTTCTCCCCTTTCTTTCCTCCCCCTGCCTGTGGTTACCATGGAGCCCAGTTGGTAACTTATCTTAAAAATGTAAACATCTCTATGAAGCCCAGCTGAAGGCCAGAGGCCTTGTTTGCACATTTCTACAAAGTACTTTACTGAATATGTTTATGAAGGGGTGTCCAGCACCTGGTATCCTGGTATCTTCTCGGCCAGTGGCCAAGTAAAACAGGGCGACATGAAAATAGGAAGCTTATCTACATTGAACTCTTTGGCAGAGACTCTTTTGCTGACAGTCCTAAAATCAGCCATGGAGAAGATTTCTGGAGAAGCCAGTTAAGACTTTTCTGTGGAGAAAGGGGGTGCCACTTCAATATAAAAACTCTATATCCTCACTTCCAACCTCCTCAGCATATCATCCTTCTCCTCACCCTCAGTTCTTTGTCCACCATTAGAAACTGTAAATCCTTTTACAGACTTACTGAGTATATTATAGATAATAATTGAATTCACCATTTCTGTGCATTGTGACCAAACTGTAAATACCTTAATAGCAAGCAGTTGTTTTTAGGGTGTATACTGTTTATATTGGGATCTGATAACATTGTCCTTCACCTCAAAGGAGAGGCATTGGATCCCAACAGGGGCACTATAAGCCTATAGGGTAAAAATGGTAACAACTCAGATCCACAATGCTAGAAGGGAAGACACACAAGCAATATAAAAAGATAAGGGAAGAAAGTGCCCCAAACATACCAAGATACCACATTATTAGAATCCATGGCAAGCACAGCCCAAAAAATTACAAAGAAGGAGTTCAGGATATACATGATTAAAGTGTTCTGTGAATTAAAGGACGATATAAGAGAGCAAATACAGGCAGCAAAAGATTATTTTGACAAAGAACTACATAAACAAATACAGAAAGCAAAAGATTACTTCAATAGGGAGACAGAGGCTTTAAAATAAATCAAACAGAAATCCTTGAAATGAAAGAAACAACAAAACAAATTAAAAGCTCAACTGAAAAAATCACCAACAGATTAGACCACTTAGAAGACAGGACCTCAGACAATAAAGACAAAATATGTAATCTTGAAAAAAATGGAAAACAACACAGTGAAAATGGTAAGAAACCATCAGCAGAACATTCAAGAAATATGGGATAACATAAAAAGACCAAGTTTAAGAGTTATTGGAATAGAGGAAGTTATAGAGTTCCAAACCAAAGGTATAAGCAATTTATTTGATGAAATAATATCAGAAATTTTTACAAACATGAAGAATGAATTGGAAAACCAAATTCAGGAGGCATACAGGATGCCAAATGTACAAAATCACAACAGATACACACCAAGGCATATTATGAGAAAATGCCTAACATACAGAATAAGGAGAAAATATTAAAATCCACAAGAGAAAGGAATCGGATTATATATGGGGGAAACCAATTACATTATGTGCAGATTTTGCAACCCAGACCCTGAAAGCTAGAAGATCCTGGAACAACATATATCAAGCTCTGAAAGAAAATGGATGCCAACCAAGAATCTTATATCCAAAAAAATTAAGCTTTAGATTTGATGATGAAATAAAAACCTTCAATGATAAACAAAAGTTAAAAGAATTTACAACTCAAAAGCCTGCACTATAAAACATTCTTGACAAAATATTCCGTGAAGAGGAATTGAAAAACAACAATGAAAATCAGCAAAGGGTGGTATTCACTAAAGAAAAAATAAATCAAAGGAGAAATCAAGTCAAGTTAAATACCAAAAACAAACAAAAATGGCTGGGAATACAAATCATGTCTCAATAATAACCTTGAATGTTAATGGCCTAAACTCACCAATCAAAAGACATAGACTAAAAGATTGGATTAAAAAAAAAAAGATCCAACAATATGCTGCCTCCAAGAGGCTCATCTCATAGGAAAAGACATCCAACAAACTAAAGGTGAAATGTTGGGAAAAATCAGACCACTCACATGGACTCCAGAAGCAAGCAGGGGTTTCCATCCTCATATCAAATAATGTAGATTTCAAGCCAAAGTTAATCAAAAGGGATAAAGAAAGACATTTCACATTTTTTAAGAAAATCAATAATAAATATATATGCCCCAAACAATGGAGCATCTATGTTCATCAAATAAACTCTCTCAAGTTCAAGAGTCAAATAGACCACAACACAATAATTCTGGGTGACTTTAACACACCTATTCCACCACTGGATAGATCATTCAAGCAAAAGCTGAACAAAGAATCTATAGAACTTAATAATACAATCAATAACTTAGAATTAACTGACATATATAGAACATTTCATCCTTTAATGAATGAATACACTTTCTTCTCAGCAGCACATGGATCCTTCTCTAAAATAGACCATATATTATGCCACAAAGCAACTCTTAGCAAATATAAAAAAGTAGAGATACTGCCCTGCATTCTAGTAGATCATAATGGAATAAAATTAGAAATCAATGATAAAATAAGAAATAAAAGCTACTCCAACACCTGGAGATTAAATAATATGCTACTGAATGAACAATGGGTTGCAAAAGACATCAAGGATGAGTTTAAAAAATTCTTAGAGATAAATGAGAACACAGATACAATATATCAAAATCTTTGGGACACTATAAAGGCAGTACTATAAAGAGGAAATTTCATTGGATTGAGTTCATTCCTTAAAAGAAGACAAAGTTGAAAAACAAATGACTATATCTCAAAGCCTCAGAAAAAGAAGAACAAATCAACACCAAAAGCAGTAGAAGACAAGAAATAATTAAAATCAGAGCTGAAATCAATAAAATTGAAACAAAAGAAACAATTGAAAAATTGACAGAACAAAAAGTTGGTTCTTTGAAAAAAATGAATAAAATTGACAGACCCTTAACCATGCGAACAAAGAGAAGGAGAGAGAAAACTGAAATTACTAACAAATGTGATGAAAAAGGAAATATCACAACAGACACTACAGAAATACAAAAGATAATTAGAAATTATTTTGAAAACTTATACTCCAATAAAATAGAAAATATCAAAGGCATTGACAAATTTCTAGAGTCATATGAATTGTCCAAATTGAATCAGGATGATATACAAAATATAAACAGATCAATTTCAAGTTATGAAATAAAAGAAGCCTACCAACCAAGAAAAGCCCAGGACCAGATGGACACCCAGCCAAGTTCTACAAGACCTTTAAAGAAGAATTAATACTAATACTCTTCAATTTATTTCAGGAAATAGAAAAAGAAGCAACACTTCCAAACTCATTCTATGAGGCCAATATCACCCTGACTCCAAAACCAGGCAAAGACACATCAAAAAAAAAAAGAAAATTTCAGACCAATATCTCTCATGAACATAGATGCAAAAATTCTCAATAAAATTCTGGCAAATTGAATACAAAAGCATATCAAAAAGATCATGCACCACAATCAAGTGGAATTCATCCCAAGGATGCAAGTTTGGTTCAATATACAGAAATCAATAAATGTAATTTATCATATTGATAGACTTAAAGATAAGAACCATATGATAATCTCAATTGATGCAGAAAAAGCATTTGACAAAATACAATACCCCTTCATGTTAAAAACACTGGAAAAACCAGGATAACAGGAACATATCTTAACATCATAAAGGCTATCTGTGCTAAGCCACAGGCCAACATCATTCTAAATGGAGAAAAATTGAAGGCATTCCCTCTAATAACTGGAACAAGACAGGATGCCCTCTTTTGCCACTTCTATTTAACATAGTTCTTAAAACACTGGCCAGAACAATCAGACAGATAAAAGAAATTAAAGAAGAACTCAAATTGGCATTATTTGCCGATGATATGATTCTATACCTAGAAGACCCAAAAAAATTCTACCAGAAAACTTCTAGAACAGGTAAATGAATTCAGCAAAATAGCAGTATATAAAACAACACCCATAAATCAAAGGCATTTCTGTATATCAAAGGCAAATCCTCTAAAAGAGAAATGAGGAAAACTACACCATTTACAATAGCCTCAAAAAAAATTAAAATACTTGGGAATCAACCTAACAAAAGAGGTGAAAGTCCTCTACAATGGAAATTATAGAATGCTAAAGAAAGAAATTAAAGAAGACATTAGAAGATGGAAAGATCTCCCTTGTTTCTTGGTGGGCAGTATTAATATTGTCAAAATGCCATACTATCAAAAGCATTATACAAATTTAATGCAATTTCAGTCAAAATCCCAATGACACTCCTCATAGAAATAGACAAAGCAGTCATGAAATTCATCTACAAAAATAAGAGATCCAGAATAGCTAAAGCAATTTTTAGTAAGAAGAGTGAAGCAGGTGGCATCACTATAACAGGCTTAAACTATACTACAAAGCAATAGTAACAGAAACAGCATGGTATTGGCACCAAAATAGACTGGTAGATCAATGGTACCAAATAGAGGACACAGAGACTAGCCTACATAATTACAATTATCTTATTACAATTATCTTATATCAGACAAAGGCATCAAAAACATGCATTGGAGAAAAAACAGCTTCTTCAACAAATGATGCTGGGAAAACTGGAAATCCATATGCAACAAAATGAAATTAAACCCCCATCTCTCACCATGTACAAAACTCAACTCAATGTGGATAAAGGACAAAGGAATTCAACCAGAGACACTGTGTCTATTAGAAGAAAAAGTAGTCCCAAATCTCCATCATATCCGATTAGGCCCCTATTTTCTTAGCAAGACTTCTAAATAGCACAGGAATTAAAATCAGAATCAATAAATGGGATGGATTCAAACTAAAAAGCTTCTTCTCAGCAAAAGGAAAAATCAGTGAGGTGAATAGAGAGTCTGCAGCTTGGGAGCAAATTTTTATCACTTGCACATCAGACAGAGCACTAATCTCTAGGATATATAAAGAACTCAAAAAGCTAAACTCAAAAAACACAGATAACCCAATCAATAAATGGTCCAAGGAACTGAACACAGTCTTCTCAGAAGGTGATATACAATCAATCAACAAATATATGAAAAAAATGTTCAACATCTCTAGCAATTAGAGAAATGCAAATCAAAACCACTCTAAGATTTCATCTCACTCCAGTTAGAATGGCAGCTATTAAGAATACAAACAATAATAAATGTTGGTGAGGATGTTGGGTAAAAGGCACACTCATTGTTGGTGGGACTGCAAAATGGCACAGCCAATATGGAAAACAGTATGGAAATTCTTTGGAAAACTGGGAATGGAACAATCTTTTGATCCAACTATCCCACTCCTTGGTTTATACCCAAAGGACTTAAAAACAGTATACTACAGCGACACAGCCACATCAATGATTACTGTAGCAGAATCCACAATAGCTAGATTGATGAATGAATGAAGAAAATGTGGTCTTTATACACAATGGAATATTACTCAGCAATGAAAGAGAATAAAATCATGGCATTTGCAGGTAAATGGATGAAGCTGGCGAATATAATGCTAAGTGAAGTAAGCCAATCCCCCCCAAAATAAATTTTGAATGTTTTCTCTAAAATGAGGAGGCTGATTCATAGTGGGGTTGGGAGGGGGAGCATGGGAAGATTAGTCAAACTCTAGATAGGGCAAAGGGGAAGGAGGGGAAGGGAGGGGGCAAGGGAGTGAAAAAAATGGTGGAATGAGATGGACATCACTACCCTAAGTGCATGTATGAAGAAGACACAAATGTGTGAAAATACTTTGTATACAAGCAGAGAGATGAAAAATTGTGCTCTATATATGTAACATGAATTGTAATGCATTCTGTCATCATATATAACAAATTAGAACAAAAAAATTTTTAAAAGAGAGAGAGATTAAATAAGTGGTGATTGAAGGCTGGCAGGGTGTGGCTAGAGGAGGTGGGTCATTGGGGGCGTGGCTTTAGGTATACAGTTTGTTGAGCAGAGTTTTCTCCCTTTGCTTCCTGATGTCTTGAGCTGATTCCCTGCACCACACTCTTTCACCATGGTGTTCTACCTCACCTTGAGCCCTGGAGAATGGAGCCAGCTGTCTATGGACTGAGACCTCTGAAACCATGAACCCCCAAATAAACTTTTCCTCCTCTAAAATCGTTCTTGTCAGGTTTCTTGATCACAGCCGTGAAAAAGCTGACTGAAACAGTTTGGGATGAAAGTCCCAACCCATTAGTCGTTTTTCCAACTTTTTTTCAGCCATCCCTATCCTAAAGCTATCTAGGGTCTCCTGCCATCAATCACTTAGTTAGTATTACAAAGACACTGTGGTATTCTGGAGATTTCAAGAGCTTTTTGAGCATGTGCCAGGAGCCAGAGATAAAAAACAAATATTCACTTTTTTTAATTTAATCACAGGGGCTGTAGGAACTAAACTATCAGGGCAATAATAACAAGAGCAACCCATGCTTAAAACACATGAACATCACAATATTAAAACTGACACATAGAATGGGCAGTAAGAATGAGTGTTAGAATGCTCTCAGCGATGCATCAACTAACTCTGAAATCCATGTTTTCTTCAAATTTTCCCTAATATTAACTAATAAATGTCCTTATTTTGAAATCAAATGTATCCACTTATTAAGTACAATGGCATTGCAGCTCCTATTGACTTGACCTGTGTCACAGGACTGGTCGTAAGTTACCTTCAAACACCTGGTGTGCGCACACTGCACTCTCAACTGACTTTCCACTTGCCTATAGCATTAGCTTAAAATCAAAAGGTGACAATGCTTTGCATGCCATGCCTTTAAAAGTGGTCTCATAAAACCCATACACTTTGTCATAAAATTATAGTGGATTTTATGATTTACAGTGCCTATTAGTTCTTACTGGTAAGAAAATTATATGTGCAAAAATATTAATAAGCATGGATAGCTATTTTAGCTGTGATGTATATATAACTTTGAAATTATATGTCTCTTTTAGAAAAGGAAATGTTGTTGGTATTTCATTTTTGTGGCAGATGTAGATATATCGACTATGTAGGATTTGGCCTCAATCTGCCTATAAAAGGAGAAAAAGAGTTCATAAGAAATGAATATATTGTGATGTTAATGTTAAGCTATTTATAGATAGAAATGCTGAACTACATCTTTCTTAGATTTAATGAAGCATGAAGGACTTACACAAACATTACACTCTCATTTATCACTCCTTTGTATCTGCTGTATCAAGAGACCCTTGGGATCTCCCTAAATGTCCTCAGTTGAATTGACAGTTAATCCTGGGCATGGGGCAGGGTGTAGGTAAAAGACGCCTTGTGCTCAGGGGTATCTTGTGCTTAGGAGAAAGACAGAAAGAACTTTTTCTAAATAGAGGGAATTCTGAGGGCTTAGATATTTATGTTAACATCATTTAGCATGCCAGGCTCCCCAGTGTGAGCTCTCCTTTTCATTCATATATTTGTTCCATCAGTAAACAAAAGTGTGGGATCTATTCCAGTACTGCCAAGAGGTTCAATCACTTTTGCCTCATTTTGAGGCAAGAACCTTATATCACCACACACACACTGTTCAGGGTCTGTCGGGGTACTTGGCACTTGCCCTTGTCATATGATAAGATGAACATGCTAAGAAATAATGGGTCTGCTGACAAGAGGCAGTCTTATTTTGAATGCACATCAGTTGTACACAATAATCATGTTCCATTTCTGAAGGAGTTTCCTGTAAAACTTATACTAGAAAACAATAGAGAGAAACTTGAATTTGAGGACAGTGAATTCCATCATGCATGAGAATGTGTGAAAATGGCCAGGAACAGGGATCCATCTCTTCTCAAACTTGGGGAAGAAGAAACAAACATGTAACTACGTGAATGGTTTCAACGTCAACAACTGTCCTGTGCCAACACTGACGGCATGGGGAAAAGTAAGAGAACCCCTGTCTGAGGGGACCTCCAGAAGGCAGTTCATGGCAACATGCACAGTTCTCAAGAAGTAGAGATGAAGACCCAGGGAAGTCACTGGGATGGTTGAGGCACCTAATATCCAACATCATAAGTGAAAGGCTGAGATTGGGATCTTCTGAGTTTAAGGGAACTGCAGTGATATGAGTAAATAAGTGTTTCTCCTCCCTTAGATGTTTTGGTAAACTAGAAGTTCATTCACAACTTTTGAACGTAATAACTTAGAAAACTAGGGTATGAGAGAATAGTCACTTATTGCTTTTTGGCCCAGCGGGAAGAACTCAATTTGATTGCCAATTATTTTCTCAAATTGACCATATACAGTCTTCTTCATCTGCCCATTACAGAAAATTGGGGCAAAGGATAATTACCACTGTGTACCCAAAAGCAAAAAAACAGGCGGAAAAAGCACTCTGAGCAGCAGAACCCTCGTGACCCCAGAATCCATTAGCACTCTGTCTCCTGAAAGACTGGTCACTAATGCCTGCATTCTTTTCAACAGATCTAATTTGGTTAAAATATCATCAAAATATCTAACATGTTTCTGGCTCATCTAGACTTTTAAAAGACAGGAAATATGGTTAAATCCAGAGGTTTGAATCTTTTTTTAATTTCCCTTTGAAAATGTAAGGTCCCTTTGTTCCTTCAGTAACAACCGGAGGTGGCTCCATAGTTCACGGCCCCACATCTCTCTCTGCTGCCCTCCACAAGCTCATCCATTCCATGCTGGTGCCTCCAGAGACTCGGGAGCTCTGATTGGCTCCTCACTGCCAAGAATGCCTTTCCCTCAGGAAGGCTCAGTTCTTAGTGTCCTCAAGCCGCCTTCCTTCCAAACCAGAGGGTTTACTATTGTGGGGGAGGGTGCAGCTGGGCTGCAGGCATCCCTCAGTATCCACAGGACCATGACTACCTGCGTATACTAAAATCTGCTCATGATCAAGTCCCTTATATAAAAATGGTAGATTATGTGCATCTTCCTGTATCCTTGCAATCATCTCCAGATGACTTATAATACCTAATATAATGTAAATGCTGTGCAAGTAGTTGCCATTCAGTGTTGTTTAGGGAATAATGATAAGAAAAAAAGTCTGCATATGTTCAGTATACACACAATTTTTCTTTTCCCAAAATGTTTCCCACTATTGGTTGAATCTGCAGACACAGAACCCATGGACATGAAAGATTGACTCTACTTCTCATGGACTGAGAATATTAGATCCCTGTTTCTGATAGGATGCAAGTTCTTCCTCCCCCAAGAAAAACTTTCTCCTGAATTTGCTTATTGATGCATGCTAAGCACCTAAAACTGCCTGCCACATAGGAGGTATTCACTAAATATGTACTGAATGGTTTTAAATTCATCAATAATGAAAATATTCATAAAATTGAACATCTCTATTTTAAATCATCACATTTTTATGAGCCTTTAACTTAGCTTAAGTACTGACTTACTTAAAATTATGTAAATTATTACATATTAAAGTATACTAATAAAGTTTTTTTTAATTTTTATTTTTTATTAATTGCTTGAGACAATACAATGATCTTGACATATCATACATTTGATTCAAAATGGGGTATGAATTCTCATTTTTCCACGTGTACAGATTGCAGGATCGCATTGGTTATACAGCCACGTATATACATACAGCAATACTAGTGTCTGTTGTATTCTGCTGCCCTTTCTATCCCTCCCTCCCCTCCCCTCCCCTCCCATCATCTCTCTCTACCCAATCTACTGTGACACATTTCTCTCTCTCTTTTTTTCCTTCCCTCTCACACCATCATATATGTATTTAGTATGAGGATGAGGGTCTCCTTCCATCTTCTGTGCAATTCCCCTTCTCCCTCCCATTCCCTCCCATCTCTCTTCCCTGTTTAGTGGTAATCTTCTTCTCATGCTCTTCCTCCCTACTCTGTTTTGAATCACTTCCCTTTTATCAGAGAAGACATTTGGCATTTGTTTTTTAGGGATTGGCTAACTTCACTTAGCATAATCTGCTCTAATGCCAACCATTTGCCTGCAAATGCCATGATTTTGTTATTTTTTAGTGCCGAGTAATATTCCATTGTGTATAAATGCCACATTTTTAAAAATCCATTCATCTATTGAAGGGCATCTAGGTTGGTTCCACAGTCTAGCTATTGTGAATTGTGCTGCTATGAATATTGATGTAGCTGTGTCCCTGTAGTATGCTCTTTTTAGGTCTAATAAAGTTTTAAATGTACCTATCATATCCATAAAATGTTAAATTAACCATTTTTAATTAATTTGTTAAAATTTGCTCTTCAGAAGAATTTATTTCTGCTTCTTACAATGGCAGATTACAAGGTTTCTGATGAACTCTTTCCTGAGGAACAATGTAAAAGATGGACAAAACATTTCTGTTGAAAATCATTAGAAAACAAAAATTCAAGAGACCTGAATCCCCAGAGAAGGGGTAGGTATACAGGGTGAAGCCAGGACTTCCTTGTGCTTTTACCATAATTCATTTGTAGATTCTAAATTGGAATCTGAAAAGCAGGACCAGGAAGTGGAAGAGAATGGCTGAGAGGCAGAGAAGCAGAGTGGAGTTTTCAGGGCCTCATGGGAGATTTAAAAAGGGGGCTAGGAAGGTAAAAAGCAGGTCTATCTGTTGAAAGCATTGCTTACATAAGAACTTATTACATAACAGCAGCTAAACCATCTCCTCTTCCCAGTTACCTTCCAATTAGCAGATCCCGCCAGCATAATTATGTGGACGTCTGGTTGGGATAAAGAAATAATGACTTCAGGTGTCCCCAAGGAAAACAGGGAGCAAGTTCCCACATGCTGTGAAATCGTCCCCAGAAGGAATTTCCTTATCGGTTAAAGATACAGAAAATATATTTATATATTTAATCATAAAATATTGAAAACTTTCTTCTGAATTCAGAAAAGAGATAGGAATGCCTTGTCCTGACCAGTCACCCATAGGAGAAATGGAATAAGAAAATAACATTGGCAAGAAAGAAACTTTTAAAATGCCATCATTTGTAAATGGCATCTTTATGTAGAAAATCCAAGAGTTCATTCAGATACATTATCAGAATTATTCATTAAGTCTAGCAAAGTTGCTATATAAAAGGTCAACAAAAAAATCAATTACTTTTCTTGACATCAGTAATAATTAGAAGAGGAAAGTTTAGAAGGATAATATTTGCAATAACTTCAAAGAACACCTAATTATTAGAAATAAATTTCATGAAGGGTATGTGTGTTGGTCAGCTTTCTGTCCCTGTGACAAAATACATGGCATAAACAACTTAAAAAGTGAAAAGATTTTTGTCTGTCTTACATGTTCAGGTGGTTTCTGGGCCTGTAGTGAGGCAGTACATCATGGCAGAAGGGCCTGGTGGAGGAAAGCTACTCACTCACTCCATGGTGGTCAGAATGCAGAGAGATAGAGAGGCCAGAAACAGAATGTACCCTTCAAGGCCCCCTCCACCACCACCACCACTACCTGCTTCCTCCAACTAGACCCATCTCCTAGTTTTCACCACCTCCCAATAGCACCACCAGTGATGATAAAGCCTTCAACACATGGGCCTTTGGGGAACATTCCAGTCCCAGACTATAATGAAATGTAAGACCTCTCCACAAAAAAAAAAAACCTTACCAGTTGTTACTCAGAAAAATTAAAGAAAGTCTAAATAAAGGAAGCAATATATAATGCTCATGCACTTAATTTTTCCTAAATTTATTTGTAATTTCAATAAAATTCCAATCAAAATCACAGCAGGTATTTTTGTGGAAATTAACAAAGAATATTTAAAATTTATATATAACATTTATTTATGAAAATGTAAAAGGCAAATAAATAGTCAAGACAACCTTGAGAAAGGATTCTTCAGCAAATCAGGAATCATTATGAAGCTACAATATTTAAAACAAGGATATTCTATGGTAGAAACATATATCAATAACAAAATGGTTCAGAAATAGAAAAGACAGTCTTTTTAAGAAAAAGTCAACCAAACACTAGTGAAATTTTAAAAAGTTACCTTGACTCCTACTCACACCATATACATAAACAATTCTGGGTGGATCATGCCACTAAACACAAAAGGTAAAAAGAAAAAAAAAACAGTATCTAGAAGATATTGAGAAACTATGTTTTTGATTTCTTACTAAGAAAAAAATTCATAAATTGGATTGCATTATAATTAGTAACTTGTGTTATATTCAAATATGTCTTTAAAAGAGTAACAAGGCAATCATGGGGCAGACAATATAAACTATGTATCAAGAGAGGACTTGGATGCAGAGCACTTAGAGAAGTTCTGCAAGTTAGAACAGAAAAGACAATAATAGGAGAACGGACAAAAGGCTTGAACAGACACTTTACAGAAGAGGATGTGCTCAATGTCATTAGTCATCAGGAAAATGCAAATTAAAACCAGGGTGAAGAATCATTACCCATCCACCAGAATGTCAGGAAGTCTATTAACAAAACACTAACAACACCACACGGCCCTGAGGGTGCAGAACAAGTGGAATCTCATATTCTGCCAGTGGGATTGTGTAGTGTGGGAGTTGAATGAATCACAAGATCACTCTCTTTTTTAGTCTTTTCCTTAAAGGGTGGTACAGGATAGCAAGTCTAAGGAATTACCCTTTTATATCTATTTCTAGGATTTACTATCTCTTGTTCCTTATGGCAATGGCATCTAAACCTGAAAGAGCAACTTGAAGTAGACAGGGGAAGGTGGAAGAGGTTCTGTGCATTGAAAATGCTGGGGACCTTGCTTTATTCCATATCTGCCACTGAATCCACCTGAGACATGCTCTTTTGTGCCTGTGCCTTAATGCGGAATAAAGACATTGGACACACACTTCTTAACTCTTCTTCCAGATCTGTATGACAATCAGATGTTGAGCCCTACTGACTTAATATTTAAAAATGAACCTTTTGTATAGATGTATGGTATGCGTAGAGAAAATAATGCATGGCTTGATGAATTTTCACAAACATCTCACTACCCAGAAGCCCAGTTTCCTCTATCATGCCTTCTGGAAGCCACTGACTTTCTAACACCATGGATTCGTTTCCTCTGTTTGAACTTATCCTGAGTGGAAGGATACCCTTTGATTTTTGTATGACTATGGGTCTTACTTGGCTCAACACTGTATTCATGAGACTCACTGACAGAAATGGCACAGGACCCTGTGCAGCCCGCTCATCCTACCGGTACGGGGCTGGGCAGTGCCTAAGGATTATCTCCAAGCTTAAATTGCTCCTTGGAGAGGCAGCGATAATATGACTGCACATTGATCAGCACACCTCTCCTCTCACAGAACTACAAAAGGCTGTCCGTCAGACTGTCACTTGGTTATCGTCTCCACTAGGAGAGAAGGGGAGGTGGAGGGAGATCTAATCTAAGTCATCCACCGAGTTAACAGATTACAGGCAGTGCAGAGTATGTGCTGGGCATTTTGCCAAGGTCTGAGAAGTAAAGTTGAGCAAAGTGTGGCCCTTGCTTTCTAGGATCATGCCTCATGGAGAGGACAAGCAGATGAACAAATTCTTACCAGATCCTAGTTATAATGAGTGGAATCGGCAGATTAATTCAGAGCCTGTCTGAAGAATTAGTGAGCTCTCCTCCCTGGCTGCTTAGCAGAGCAGGACTCAAGGCAGAGGCAGGGATGCAGTTAGCCAAGGCATGATGCACCCTCCATATGTTGGTCCCCATATAACCAGCAGGTCTGAAAGAACCTCCTGTTCTCATCCCATGAGGCTCCACCCCACTGAAAATCCCAATACCGAGGACCTGGAAGAGGGCTTGAACTCAATCATTGATTTAAATAATAGTAAGTAGCTATGGAAGAAATGGGCATCTCCAGCCTAAACAGCATTTCTAGAACAGTGGTTGCCAGCAGTGGGGAGAGAAGGCAAAGTTTTCAGGCACAGCACAACTGTTATCTCAAACCTATTCAAGTCAGAACTCTGACCTGCACCAAGAAAAGAAAGTCCCTGTTTTAGGTTATGGAAAATATAATTAGTACTTCATCAGCCAAATTCTTCAAAATGAAAATATTTGAGAAACAAATCCTTTACATACATAGAAGATTTCTACTGCTCATTTAAAAACAAACCCAAACTTATATAGGAAAAGACCTTACCTAAAGGAGTATTGTCATTTGGGGAGGGGACTCTTGCCATAAAGAAACAGATCTGACTAACAGATCTATAAACATCTCCAAGGGCAGGAAAAAAAGGATTTGGGGGAAAGAAAGTTCTGGATTTTCAAGCCCAGAGCCTTGCACAAATTAGACAAGCACTCGACGACTAAGCTAGATCCCAAGCCTGAAAGAACAGGGTGTTGGGGAGAAGTGTGGATTGATGTCATGACTTCATAGTTGAGCAGGAAATGTTCTTGGATGGGGATGAAGGAGGGTGATTCTGCATCAGAGGAAGGGAAAGAGCCATACTACAGTTTGGTTAAGTCAAGTCAGTGGACACTTTGTCCAAATTAATAGATAGGGGCAAGTGCAGCTCACCATTTCCAAGGATCTGGTATTAAACCAGGTAAACAAGTGGTCAGCTTGGTTCTTATCTAAATTACATGGAAAAGGTGATTCATTGCAGTAATCTCTTTCCTGGGAAACAGAAGGGTGGGTGGGACAGGTGGGCAGCTCCTTAACCATTACTGTTTGCAGGAGCACAGATCAGGGAAAGTATATCAGGGTCCCTCTGAATTGTTTCAAATTACTTGTATTTAAATGTGTCATCTAAATTGTTCTGAATACCATATTGCTCATTACTGTTATGTGATTAATATTAAGCATCACGCAAAACAGCTCAGAGCAAAAACAGAAGCTTCTTAACCAAGCTGCTTATTCCAAGGGACCTGACAGATAGACAATGATTTAAAAGTTTTGCTCTGGACTTTCCCTTTGCTGAAAGTGATGGTTTTAAGAAACACAACCTTAATGACTTATCTGGGCTGTTGAACATATGCCTGTGCTTGGAGGCAGATGATGGGTTCTGGTCACCAACACACACTCATGTCCACTAAGAAAAGAGCACCGTGTTGGGCCTGGGGAGAGGTGACAGAAGAGAGCACGCAGGCTGCCTACCTGAGCTCAAGATGGTGAAGGCAGGAGAGCACCCAACGTTTCCAATGCAGAGAGGGAATGGAAAAGGAAAGATGCTGACCTCTTGGGCTACAGATTGCTCAACTGTTGTACAGCATGAAGCTGACAAATTACACAGCAGCCATGAAGCCGTGAAACCAAAAAAGATGCCTGGGGAAAGGTCAATCTTCAACACATTTGTCCAAACATCAAACTAGACCAGACTGAACTGCACATGGGCAGGAGCACAGAGCTCTGTGGAAGGAAAAAGAGCTGACCACATCTAACCCCAAGAGTCCCACCCCAGGCTGCACCCAGAGAGAAGGAAGTGACAGGATGACCTGGTGGAGACCAAGACGACCATATCCAGTGGATAACACAGGACCCAGCCATGTGTCTTTAAAGCTTTCCACACATCATCTGCGAAAGAAAGCAGGACAAACAGAGAGGACAGGCAAGACAGCAAAACAGAGAACTGCTCGAATCTAATGGGCTTCTAATCTGGCTTTGCCACCAAAAGAATCCTTTCAGGCATCTAAAACTCTCTGTAGACACATAATAAATTCTGCGATGATGGATTAGTTCATAGATGATTTTATGAGGGTCTTACCAAATGCAAGGCCCTCTGAGAAGTCTGCCTGGATTAAAGAGCCTGGTGGCATACATGGTTGCAGCCTCAGGGAGTGATAGAGGTGGAAGAAAACAATGAAATATTCAATGCGTAATGAAAGCCCCTGGAGGGGTGGGGGCAAAGGCTGTCTCCTGCTTCTCCTGTACATACCTCATGAGGCTGTGAATTAGATTAGGCACTTAATTAGAAAGTTCTTTTTAAATTCTTTCACAGCATAAAATGCCATCAGGGTAGACATTCTGAAAGGCTCCCTTGGTCGTCTCTGCAGGTCTGCGTCTTCTGCTACCTATTACTGCTTATCTCTCAGCATGCACAGGCCGGGGATGGAGTGTCCTGGTACCCTAGCACATGGCAGCATCTTTATCAAAGGCTTCTGAAGGGAAGCAGACTATTCCACCAACTGGGGCTGCATTCCAGCACACCTGCCCAGCATTAGCAGAGGAATTCAGTACAACATATAAGCCCTTCTGCCCTGGTCATGAGTATCAGGCAGAGCCAGAATTGCCCTGGTGATGGCTGCAGAAAGTAAAGTGAGGGTCAGTGGCATTTGGCCATGCTTCTGATAAAGGGGCAGGGGCAGGTTTTATTCCAGTCAACTTCAGATTGCCATGTGGAGGGTCAGCTAGAATTCTAAAAAACCACATGCTTCTCAGTGGCCATGTTCCCTGTTTTCTGAGCACCAAAAGCAGAGCGCCCCTCAATCTTTCAGCCAGAGTTTCAGCTTCTGCTCCCCCTCATCTCACCATGAGGCTTATTCTAGAGCAACACCAGTGTACTGTGGCACTCCTGGACATGAATCGGCTCAGGTCACACATGGCCCACACAAGTGCGAGATCTGGAAACACAATAGGGGCCCAAGAGACCAGAACTTGGTGAGGTCAGCCACTAAATTCCTGCTGTCCATAGGCCAAGAGTCTCAGTATGATACAGAAAGTGCATTTCATCAAAACTCTCTGTTTTTCAGACACAACTTATATCCTGTTAGCACCAGCGAAGGAATTCCATCAGCCACATAGGGGAAAGAGGTTGGCTCCCCAGACTCCGGCACACCAGCTCCCTGGAGACATTGCAGTCCCCAACCCTCACCTGGTCCAGCCAGAGCACACTGCAGACCACCACATCCAGCCGTGTCTCGGCTTCTGATCCTTAGAAGCTGCTTCCCTCTATCAGATGTTTCCCTAAAATCTATTTCCCTCTGTGAAAGTTCTCATTGATTTGCTACCACTGCAGGATCCATATAAAAGAGTAGTATGAGAAAGAAATTAAAGGACAGCAAAGATCAGTCTCCCTGCGACTGGCAGGACCTGTTCATGTAGAACCTTTGCCCCTTATTTTAGTGCTCCTTTTACCAAAGAAATGCTAGTGATTACAGGCAAAACAATTAAAAACAATGAGTAAGGTGTGGTCGTTCTATGGCCCCCTCTCCCCTTCCCCTGGTCATCCAAGACTGTTTCCATTGCTCAGGGTGGGGCCGGGAGGAAGACAGTAGCCTTTTAATAAATTGATTAATTCATTAAAATAAGGCATGAAAAGGAGCAGTGTAATTTAAAGTGGTTCCTCAATATCTTCAGGAGATTTGTTCTGGGACTCTGAACAGACCCTCAAATCCTGGATGATAAAGCCCCTTATATAAAATGACGTAGTATTTGCCTATTACATACGTATATCCTCCATACTTTAAATTATCTCTAGGTTACTATAATAATCTATACCCACATAAGTGCTATGTAAATTGTTGTTATGCTGCATTATTTAAGGAATAATGACAAGGGAAAAAAGAGTCTATACATTTTCAGTACAGACAGTTTTTTCTTAATAGTTTCAATCCTCGGTTGGTTAAATCGGTGGTTGTGGAAACTGCAGATAAGGAAGGCTGACATAAGCAAAGGCAGGCTTTGTGGGAATTTTACATTGAACCTGAAGACTGGTATGTTATTCAGCTCTGACACTGTGACAAAATACCTGAGATAACAACTTAAGGACAAAGTGATTATTTTCGATTCACTATGGCAGAGATTTCCGTCTGCGGACACCTTGGCCCACTGTCTGTGGGCCTGTAGTGAGGCAGTACATCCTGAAGGGAGAGCTTAGAAGCTGCTTACCCCATGGCAAGTGAGAGGTGGAAGAGGGAGAGAGGAAGGGGCTGGGGTCCCAATATCCCCTTCAAGAACATACTCCCAAGTACCTAATGTCTTTTAGGCCCCAGCTCTTAAAGGCTACGCTACCTCCTAATAGCACAGGCTTGAGGCTAATAGCACAGGCTTAACCTCTGGGGCACATCCAGATCCAAACTCTAGCACTGACAAGGGTGTAGAAGACAGAAGCCGGAAGGCGGGAGGAGGTGGAGAAGGAACAGGCTGAGAAGCTGAGGGTGGAGAGCTTTGGGTCCTGAGGAGAAGAGACAATGGGCCAGACAGTAGTGCTGGTAAAGGGGAGAGGGATGGAGACAAAAGGATTTGATTTGTACAAGTTTTGCAGTAAGTTTTGCCTTGGCTCGCTCTTTCTCTTAAGGTGCCAGTAAATAGAGCCCTAATTTCCAGAATATACAAAGAACTCAAAAAATTAAACAATAAAATAACAAATAACCCAATCAACAAATGGCCCAAGGACCTGAACAGACATTTCTCAGAAGAAGACATACAATCAATTAATAAGTACATGAAAAAATGCTCATCTTCTCTAGCAGTCAGAGAAATGCAAATCAAAACCACCCTAAGATACCATCTCACTCCAGTAAGATTGGCAGCCATTAGGAAGTCAAACAACAATAAGTGCTGGCGAGGATGTGGGGAAAAGGGTACACTTGTACATTGCTGGTGGGGCTGCAAAATGGTGCAGCCAATATGGAAAGCAGTATGGAGATTCCTGGGAATGCTGGGAATGGAACCACCATTTGACCCAGCTATCGCCCTCCTCGGACTATTCCCTGAGGACCTTAAAAGAGCATACTATAGGGATACTGCCACATCAATGATCATAGCAGCACAATTCACAATAGCCAGACTGTGGAACCAAACTAGATGCCCTTCAATAGATGAATGGATAAAAAAAATGTGGCATCTATACACAATGGAGTATTATGCAGCACTAAAAAACAACAAAATCATGGAATTTGCAGGGAAATGGATGGCATTAGAGCAGATTATGCTAAGTGAAGCTAGCCAATCCTTAAAAAACAAATGCCAAATGTCTTCTTTGATTTAAGGAGAGCAACTAAGAACTGAACAGAGGGAAAGAGCATGAGGAAAATATTAACATTAAACTGAGACGAGTGATGGGAGGGAAAGGGAGAGAGAAGGGAAATAGCATGGAAACGGAAGGAAACCCTCATTGTTATACGAAATCACATATATGAGGTTGTGAGGGGAAAGGGCGGGGAAGGGAGAGAATGGAACAACAACAGATGAGGTAGAGAGGGAAGATGAGAGGGGAGGGGAGGGGGGATATTAGGGGATAGGAAAGTCAGCAGAATACAACAGTCACTAATATGGTATTATGTAAACATTGTGAATGTGTAACTGATGTGATTCTGCAATCTGTATTTGGGGTAAAAATGGAAATGCATAACTCACTTGAATCAAATGTATGAAAGATGAAAAAAATTTAAAAAATTAAAAAAAAAGTGCCAGTAAAAATTTGCTTTGCATATTTAGTTATTCTGAATGGCTGAATGGGTTTTATTTGAATGTTGTTCTATTGAAACAGGATGACTGGAGGCTTCATGTTTACACAATTGCAGCTGGCAAGGCCCGAATGCACACCCTCAGACATCCCATTGTTGGACTGATGATTGATTAACTCAAATTGAAACTGTCCCTCTGATGGATTAGCTAAGGTTGGAATTCTAGTCCCCCTGAAACTAGTTAACTGCAGAGGAAATCATTTCCTGTTCAGATGACTGAAATTTCTCCTTTAGCAAAACAACCCCAACAGTAGATGCAAGTTTTTGATGTTCCCTATCAAAGTCTCCTATGACATGACACTCTGATCCCGAGATCTGGGTGCTCTCCCTATTGTAGTAGCAGAAATAAAGTCCTCCTTTCTCATCTAACTTTTGTCCTCAGTGCATCAATGGAGGCAGCAGAGCGTCTCTTGGACATTTGAGGTGTAACAGCTTCCTTCCACACTCTGTTCATTTCTCTTGCTTTTTCTTCCAGTCAACAAATATTCTTGACTTACAGGGCAATACACAGGATCATCCTGCTCATGCCACACTGATGTCCACCATGTAACCACCTCTAAGGTCCCAGTACTCTGCTGAGCTTGTTCTTTCCCCAGGTATCTTCTACTTGGATCTCTTGCTTGATATCTCAGCATGGCTGTTCCCATCTACAAGGGCTGTCGGCACTTCCAGAACTCAACACTCCCGGACACACTACTACAATTTTCTCTCTCCTCCACTTGAAGATAAACTCCATCCCCATGCCTAGAGAGTCATCTGGCACAAGGGACAGACTTAGTAAGCCCCCCACCATGGCCAATCAACATGTCGCCATGGGACACAGCACAGGGAGACACATTGGGGATAGTCACACAGGCTCAGGAGCCCTGTTGTAGGGAATTTTGATAATATAAAGCACAGTAAATGTTGCAAAGAAAAAGTAAGAGTCAGAAATGGTAGTCAGTGTTCAGACTTGTAAACAAGGCTATTCTGTTAAAAGATAGGAAGCTGCCAATAATGATATTTTGATTCTTAATAGCCAGGTCTGGGCATGTTCAGCCCAAGGTTCATGAAGCAGGCTAAAATTCTCTTATTAGGGGTCTGGTATCAGGATAATAAAGGCCATTTAGTGAGCAGGCAAGCTTGGTACTTATTGGGGAAAGGAGAGAACTACGTTCCTAGTGTGAGGGACGCCTGCTCTGTAGGTCATTTTTTATAGAAATAACTCTGCCATAATATTCTGCCTCACCATTGGCCCAACAGTGATGAAGCCAGCAAACTACCACAGATTGAAACCATTAACCAAAGTAAATCTTTTCTCCTTTTAAGTTGTTTATCTCCGGTAATTTGTCATAGTGACACAAAGCTGACTAACACACTGAGCCACTGAATCATCAAATTGGACATACACATTGATCTTTGGCTAAGAAGTTTGTCAGACCAGACCTGTCTGAATAGGTCTAGAAGATATACACAAATTGCAGTAGGAAGTAACTCAAATCCCTGAGTGGCTGATTCTGCAGTTTTTCCAACTCTCTCCCTCATCCCACATGAGGGACAGACTCGGATGGCCCTGTGTCAAAAATATACTCCACTAATGTGAGTTCAAGCAGGACAGAATCCTCATGTAGAACAGAGGGACAGATATACCCTCATCTGAATTCTTATGGCAATTTCAGACTATGAAAGTGTGTTCTCATGATCCCTGTGACTTTTAGGAGTTTGTGATGAGGGGTCAGGAAAACTACAAGGACCACTGGCTTGTGAGAGTCTACCTGCCATAGCAAAGCCTTGAGTTGTTCCTCCAATGTTGTCTTAAAATCATCATGAAACAGGATTTCATATGCATTGGATTTTTTCCCTTACTAATTCTGGAGAAAGGATCAGGAGGGAGTATGGACAAGCTTTTGTCACCTCCTAATGACATGAAAGCTGTTCACAATTTCAGTGTCTCCTTTATTCAGAAATGAGCCTTTCCTTGACTGAGGAGCAAAAATAGTGGATGGAGCTGAGTATCTTCCATCTGTCCTACAGACCCACCTCCATCCTGGTCTTCCTGCTCTCAGTCCAAATATGCTGACCTGTATGGACAGTGTTAACACTTCCTTTTGCCCTCTGGCTTCCGGTTGCTTCAGCCAATGTGAGAATTGAGAGAAGTCACAGGGAGGGAAGGAGAAGACTCTCAATTCCCACAGCTTCCTGTCTACACAGAAGGCAATGGCTCCAGTTACCTCACCAGGTCCCCATGGGCCCCGCCTGTGAAAGGTTCTACTGTCCTCTGGCATTGCCATGCTGACAACCAAGCTTCCAGCACGTGAACCCTTGGGGGACACCCTCAAGGTTACCTGAGTAAAAGCCCAGAAGTATAGATGTAGCAGGTACTAGGGACCAAGATCAGGGTGTGATAGAGAGATCGAATACAAGGAAGTTGGTGCGAGACACAGAAATCAAATATTTGCTTGTTAGGGAAGTCTGAAGAGGTATGAGGAGTAAGAGAGGAGAAATGAGCCATGAGCTAAGGCCTTGGAGAATGAGAAGGGACAACTGAAGAGTTGTGGAGAGGCAGGAGGTGGAGAGAAGGGCTCGAGTTTTTAAAGGAGAGGGGCGCTGAAAGAACAGACGTGACCTGGAGGCAGCACAAGGTGCAAGGGAGACATCCGTGTCACCTCTAGGCAGAAAACAGGTAGGGCAGAGGGGGACACAATGCCTTTAGTGAAAGGGTGTCAGGGGATCTAAGCTTCCAAGAGGCCAAGTAAAGAGGACACGGAGCTGGGAAGCTCTTGCCTGCACTGACAAACATGGTGGGGCAGGGCGGGTCTTCTACAGAGCACAAGGTCAGTGGCACACAGATGGATCCAAGGGGTGTCATCTGAGACCACATTTTAAAATAAGAACAGGTTTTGCTGTTTTTTTGTTTTTGTTTTTTTTGTTTTGTTTGTCTGTTTGTTTTTGGTGGTGCTGGGAATTGAACAGAGGACCTTATGCATGCAAGGCAAACACTCTACCAAATGAGCTATGTCCCTGGGCCAAGGACCTGAAAAGATACTTCTTAGAAGAGGATATACAATCAATCAACAAATATATGAAAAAATTCTCAGCATCTCTAGCAATTAGAGAGATGCAAATCAAAACTACTCTAACATTTCATCTCACTCCAGTCAGAATGGCAGCTATTATGAAAACAAACAATAATAAGTGTTGGTGAGGATGTGGGGAAATTGCTGGTGGGATTGCAAATCGGTGCAGCCAATACGGAAAGCAGTATGGAGATTCCTTGGAAAACTTGGAACCACCATTTGACCCAGCTATCCCTCTCCTCAGACTATACCCAAAGGACTTAAAAACAGTATACTACAGGGACATAGCCACATCAATGTTTATAGCAGCACAATTCACAATAGCTAAACTGTGGAGCCAACCTAGATGTCCTTCAGTGGATGAATGGATAAAAAAAAAATGTAGCCTATATACGCAATGGAATTTTACTCAGCAATAAAAGAGAATAAGGTCATGGAATTTGCAGGTAAATGGATGACACTGTAGAAGATAATGCTAAGTGAAGTTAGCCAATCCCAAAAAAACAAATGCCAAATGTTTTCTCTGATATAAGGAGGCTGACTCATAGTGGGGTAGGGTGGGGGAGCATGGGAGGAATAGATGAATTCTAGATAGGGCAGAGGGGTGGGAGGGGAAGGGAGGGGGCAGAGGATTAGCAAGGATGGTGGAATGTGATGGACATCATCATTCAAAGTACATGCATGAAGACACAAATTGGGTATCAACATACTTTATATACAAAGATATGAAAAATTGTGGTACATATGTGTAATAAGAATTGTAATGCATTCTGCTGTCATTTTTTAAATCAATAAAAAAAATGAAAGAACAGGCTTTATATGTCACCTTTGCTGTCAAGGAATTCAAAGATGACTCATGAATCCAGACAGTATATTCTCATAAAGTCTTCCTACCTTTTAGAATGGATGCAGATTGCCCTTCACAAGTGCATACTCTTGTCCATGCCTGGGGGGTGTCAGCCACAGAAATGCAACTAAAAAAGGTCTCCTACTTCCCAGTTTTTAGTGCACTCAGCATCTTAAACTTTTTGACGTCAGACATTTTTTACAATTGTTACTTCTGAGCAGAGTTCCCAGTAAACATTTTCATCTCAAGTTTTTGTGCACAGACAACCAAAAAGGAAAGAAGAGGTCTTCCTCTTGGGCACAGCCATGGCATTGATGAAGGAGAGCAGAGCAGACCTAAACTAAAGCACTCTCTCAGCTAAAGAGGCGCTCTCTGCCTCTCTTCTCATTGTTTCAGACTCAAATGGAATGGTCCAGAAAGGAACCACAGCTAATAAACATTGACTGAAACATCGGAGTCCCATGGGAAGGGGTTAGCTGAGTATATCAACCACACTTCTTTGTGATTGATGGAAATAGCATGCCTGACTTTCAAAGTGGAAAATTATTACTCTTGGCTGGTAGATACATAAATTGTTATTTAAAAGACACTTATGATCTTCTGCAAGTCAAATTTCTAGACTTTTAAATGATAACTTAAACATTCCAGAGAAGAATGTAAATGGAGAAAATGAAAATGTAACATAATGTAAACTACTTAAAACCCAAGAAACTAATAAATTCCAAAAACCTTTTGTCAAGGAACACTTTATTTTTTAAAAAATAGATGAAATGTTTCCTTACAAGTGGTATGCTTTTTTCCTAGAAAGAATCTATATTCAGGGGCACACCATTTGAATGCTGATTATTTTAACATGAAAATTGAATACATAAAGAAAAACTGTCTTTAGTTTCAGGAGAAGTGACGATTAAATAGCACAAGCTATTTTGAGTGGATTTGTGCCTTTTTCTACACAGGATAGCAAGAAGCGTTTTTGTAACATACATATTTTCCAGTAGGGGACACTTGGGTAAGTTATCTTGTATTGCCTAAACTTTTGTCCCCCTGCCAACCCCATCTCAGGGAGAAATGGCATAAAGAGAACACCATGATTTTCCAGCATTCATTCAATCAAGAGTGTGTTTGTGAATGCCAAAGGTCCATTCCAGCGCATCTCCAAGCAGCACCATCCCGGAATAAGCACCTTTTCTTCTCCAAAGAGTGGTTCTGGGGTAATTTTATGACAGATGTTGGTGATGGACCAGGTATCCCTTAATCTTCCATTGATGGATATCTATTCATTCCATCCCACTACAACATGAGCAACAAGGAGATAACACATCCCAACAGTGCAGGACACCACCATCATCGGGAAGCCCAACCTAAAATACAAAAAGAGATGGGTTATGGCATGTACTGTCTGGTGAGAACCATGAAATGTGGACTCATTATTATTATGTTACTGCCAAAGAATATAACCATTATTATTTTTTTGTTGTTTTTAGAAATTAAACTAGTTTTAGCTTAGATGATGAAGATGCATGCTTCTATTAGCTATCTCCCGTTGTGTGCAATTTTATTTGAAACCCATCCACTTAAAATTTTTTGTCTTGGATATTTGCAGCTTTGGTGTATTCATTCACAAGATTAAAGGGTCTTCTACTCACACTATCAATGTCATGTATTGGGCTACTATTTACATCTCTGCATGTTTCCTTCAGCTGTGTCAAGTTTCAATTATCTTTCCCTGGAGATTTCCTGGAGAGGTCACATTCCCATTGACTCCTGAAATCCCTTACACTTAATGTTGGGGGAGTTTGAGAGATAGGATTGAAAGATAAGGGCTTCTCTCATCTAAGAAAGGTAAGAGAGATGAACGGTATTTCCTCCTGTATTTGGTGAGGTGTGAGATGTCTGAATAGGTATGTAAAACAGTCATAAGAAGATGAAAGGTCCCCTCATTGTGAGCACCGCCCCCAGCACACACATATTTCCACAAATTCTTATCCTAACTTACAAATTCTCATAGATTCCCCTTCAGTGTTTGGAATCCACACCCTGTAGCCATTGAATAATGTTGCTTTGTCACTAAAGAGAGTCCCTGCAAAGCTCCTAGTTTTGATTCCAAAAGGCTTTAGTGTTCAACAGCAAGAACCTAGTATGTGATAATTATAATTATAGGGATTATGACACTCTTCATTTCCTGGCCATGGACATGAGAGGAAGCTATTCAGAAAGAGCCACAGCAAGGTTCTCTCTACAAAGCTGTAATTCAACACAGGAATCACATTCATGAGTGAAAGGGCTCCTCAAATCCTGGGGCAAACTTGGATATTTCAAGAAGCAATAGGATGCTCTGAGTTTCTCTTGTGAACATGTTTCTTTGATCTTGCAACCTGTACACTTGGAAAAATGAGAAATTATACCCCATTTGATTCAAATGTATGATATGTCAAGATCATTGTATTGTCATGAGCAACTAATAAAAAAAAGTAGTTTTCAAGAAAGCTATTTAAATGTCCAGGGATTTATCCACTTTGGTTTTGTAAAGCATATTAGCAAAATGTCAGGAGTGGTCAAAAAACCAAAATCTATGGTGGTATCTGGTCAACATGAGGCATCATACACACCCTCAGAAGCTGTCATGGAAAAGAAACACCTTCTTTCCACTATGACATATTGTGTAGAATGGGTCAATGTCAAGAGAATATTGACTCCCCCAGCTAGAGCTCTGAGACACCTGGCCATGTTTCAGAAGAAAATCTACATTGCCAAGGAATAGATCCCACAGAAATCAGACCTTGCTCTTGGGGATCCCAAGCCTGGAGAAAGTTCCTCATGAACAGTTCTCCTATGCAGAAGAAAAGGAGAGCCACTGGTTTCTCAGGGATGGCACCAGCCCTGGAAGGAGCTTTATCTAGGGATTGGTGCAAGTACTCAGGTTCCATCAGCATCACTGTCACTACTATCTAAGAACTACAATATCTAAGCTCTGCATTCACACGGCACCATCACTGACTTTATCACCTCCTGAATCTAGCATCATCACACCCACTGTACAGAGGGGATTTGGAGAAGGAAGCTGGCTTGCCCAGGACCGTTGGCTAGTTTTACATAGTGTGAAAATCCAAACTCTCTCAGGCCAGTTCTAATGTGCATATTTTCAATTATTACATACACTGCTTCCCTGTGAATATAGACAAATTATAACAATGAAGACATTCCATGAAAAACTAAATAACTGTTTGAATATCTGCCATATGCTAAGAACCACATAAACATAGACATGGATGTTTTCTATTATTTTCTAAACAAAATAAGGTATTTCATATTATCTCTTACATAGAGATGGGGGCGGAAATGAAGCTTGGACATATTAAGAAATTTAGCAAAGACCAATACCACTAAGAAGCAGAGATTACATTTTGATATTTTTCTAGCTTCAAAACCTACATGCATACCCCAAATATAGATAGGTAACACAAAATACAATTTAAGAATTCTTATTTTCAATCCTGCTTTTGTCCAAATCCCTATTTGGGGAAAGTATTGAACATCTCCATGATTCTAATTCTTTATCTATAATATGCAGTAATAATAGTACCTACTTACCAAGGTTGTTATGAGGATTGCAAGTGTCCACCTGTGTAAGTTCATTAGAACAGGGTCTGGCCACATCAATGAGCCCTCAGCAAATGCTAGCCCCGAGTCAGGCACCTGCCTTAGAATGTCTGCTGACCAGAGTTTTAGTACAAAACCACAGAGTGAGAATGGAGTGCCTGTTTTGGATCAGAAGATGCATTTGATGGTGAAGAATTTAATAACACAAATACAGATTTACTAGAGAATAGAATATAATTGTTTAATTCTCAGAAACTATAGAACAGACTTGAATTCTGGAGAAAGATGATGAAATAGGTGCAGTTCTTCTTGTCCTTCCCACCAAGACAGCTAACAAGCCTGGTCATTAGATATAAGGCAAACACAAGAGGGCGCTGAAGACCTTGAAGGGGAGAGAGCAGACCAGCTGGGAACTTTGGGACCTTGAAGACTATCACGGCAGTGAGTTTCCCCTCATTTGTCCCTCATGTGTGGGAAGCTTACACATGGGAAACTCAATGGACAGTAGACCCCTAAAATAAGAAAGGCTACAACAAAAGCTTGCTCTCTCTAACCAAAGGATCAGTGAAAGGTCAGCACAGAGAGGAATCTTTTAGAGAATGACTGCCTAGCTCCAACCAAATACCACAGGAAATTCTTTAAAAGCTGCATTCCATCCCCTCAGCAAAGGTCAAGTGGGGGAGCAGAATTTCCACCTTCCCCAGGCTGTTCAGAGGCTCCCCTCCTATGATGTCAGTGGAGAGCAATGGGAATCATGAACCTTCACTCTACCTGGAAGGGAAGAGGTCCTCTTTCTTGCACTGGGGGACTTCAGAAGAGACCAAGAGGGAAGCCCAGGGTTTTACCACCTTCCAGCCCACAATGTCAGCAGATTTATGGAAGTCACATGAGAAGAAAAAGAATGCTATCCTCCACCTGGTGTTACCAGGGAAGATCGAGTGGGGGACAGAGCATCCACCTCACTCAGCAATAAAACAGCTTCACTCTTCCTCTGAAATGTCAGTAGAGTTGAAAAGGGAACCTGGACTTGCAGCTGTACCTGGCAGTAACAAGATGATGAACTCCTTCCCAACAGCATGGGGTCAGAGGAAGCAGGCTCAAAGAGAAGACTTAAATAAGACACAGACATAACACCAACAACATATTTGACATCACAGAATGTTTCACCTGGAATGAAAAAAGACCATCAACAGATGTCAACAGTTAGATTACATAAATCTTGAAATTATGTGACATGGGTTTCAAAGCAAACACTGTAAGAATTATTCATCAAACAATTACAATCACACTTGAAACAAATGAAAAAAATCAAGTCTCAGAAAATAAATACAAGAAGTAAAGGAAAACCAAATGGAAATTTTAGAAATTAAAATGAGACAAAAAATATGGCCACAATAATATTACAGAGCATATTAAAGAAACAATCAGTGAACTCAAAGGCACAACAGAAATTGTCCATCTGGACAACAGAGAAAAAATAAGACTGGGGTTAAAACAAACAAACAAATAAACAAACTTTGAAGGACCTGGAACATGAAAAAAAAAAAAAAAGAGATCTAACATTTATGTCAGGAGAGCCTCAAAATGGGTGGCGAAAAAAGGAAGAGATGAAAAACTATTCAAAAAATAATGACTGAATTTTGGTAAAAGATATGAACTTGAAAATTAAAGAAGCCAAGCAACCCCTTAAAAGGACAGAACCCCCCCAAAAAAAAATCTATGCCCAGCTAAAACATAATCAAGCTCCTGATGTTATGGTTGAGATACTAAGTGTCCCCCAAAAGCTCATTGTGAGACAATGCAAGAAGGCTTAGAGGTGAAATGATTGGGTCATGAGAACCGTAATCCAATCAGTGCATTAATCCCCTGATAAGGATTAACTTGGTGGTAACTGGAGGCAGGTAGGGGTGTGGCTGGAGAAGGGAGGTCATTGGGGGCATGCCTTTGGGGTATATATTTTGTCCACAATGAGAGAGTCTCTCTCTTTTTCTGCTTCCTGGTACGATGTCCTGAGTCACTTTTTTCCACCCCACTCTTCTGCCATGATGTTCTGCCTCGCCTTAGGCCCAGAGCAATGAACCTGGTTGTTCTATGGACTGAGACCTGAAACCATGAGCCCCAAAATGAACTTTTCTTCCTCTAATTTTTTTTTTTTTGTCAGATCTTTTGGTCACAGCAGTAAAAAAGCTAACTGAAACACCTGACAACTAAAGAAAACTAAAAATTAAAAGTAACAAGAGATAAATGACATTTACTTATAGATAAAAACAGTATTTTTTTCTCTTCAGACTCCACAGAGGCCGGCAGCAAGCAGAACAACATTTTTCCATTGCTGAAAGAAAAGATCTATCAACACAGATTTATATATTCATCAAATACAGTCCTCAGAAATGAAGTAGAAGTCAAGACATTCTCAGATGAAGTAAAACCAAAAGAGCAGCAGGCATTCCCTAAAAGAGTTGCTTAAAAGATCTTCAAACATAAAATGACAAAAGAAAGAATCTTGCAGCATCAGGAAGGAAGAACAAACTAATAAACAGAAATATGGGTAAGTACTGTCAACTTGCTTTCTCCTCTTAAGTTATTAACTGTGTGGTAGTTGAAGCAAAAATTATTTCAAAATAGCTATCACCAAGGATTTTAAATGTTCTACCCCAAAGAAATGATCAATGTTTAAGGTGATGTGGTAATCACTCCAATTTGATTATTACAAGATGTTCATGTACATCAAAACATCATATTCTACCCTATATTTATATACAATTATTATGTGCCAATTCAAAATAAAAATTAAACAAAACATTATGATTTGGATGTGATTCTCAAAGAATACACTGGAATACTTATAGTAATTATATTGTGAATGGATGAATATTAAGAGAAGCTAGATTTCCGCACCCTCTTTGAACTGGCAAAGGGAAACACCAGTTGACTGTGTTAAGTTGCGTGTATACGTAGAATAGCACATAGAGCGACTACTAAAAAGTGTAGAGAAAGAGGTGCACTCAGAGACACTCAAGACAGAGCAGAATGGAATTCTAAGGAGTCATCCAGGAAGGCAGTAAAAACAGACAGACTAAAAAGAGAGTTAATCAACCGAAAAGAAAAATAAGATAGCAGATATAATCATCCCTAATACATCAATAATCAAATTAAATGTGCTAGGTCTTAGCATGCCAATTAAAAGCAAGGCTTGCAGGGCTGGGGATATGGCTCAAGCGGTAGTGCGCTCGCCTGGCATGCGTGCAGCCCGGGTTCGATCCTCAGCACCACATACAAACAAAGATGTGTCCGCCGAAAACTAAAAAATAAATATTAAAAAAAAAAAAAGCAAGGCTTGCAGAGTGGACTGAAAACAATCACACAACAAAAATAAAAAATTCCTCAATATTCAACTGTGTTCTAATTACAAGAAAATCACTTCAACTACAATTGTATGGGTTGACTCAAAGATAAAAGGATGCAAAAGGAGAGACCATGAACATTAATCAGAGCACAGGAGTAGCTAGACTGATATCACATAGAGTATATTTCAGAGCCAAGAATAATCCCAGGGCAAAGAGGGACACAACTTATTGATAAAACAATCAGTCTACCAAGAGATCATGGTAATCCTAAATGCTCATTAACCAAATAACTGAGCTGAAAAATGCAGGAAATAAAAACTGACAAAACCAACAAGAGAAATTACAGATGCAAAAAAGGACTTGTAGATCGACAAATCAAAAGTTTTGGATGAAGACTTTGCTGTTGTCATGGCCAATGATAGAACTAGAAAGACATTCAGCATTCAGCAAGGATAGAGAAGAACTCAAAAGATATCCTCCAGTAACCAGACTTCACTGATATCATTCAGAACACCTATGCAAGGACAGAAGAATGCACATTCTTTTCAGTAGCCAAGAAATATTTAGCAAGGTAGAGTAGACCGTGGGCCAGAAAACAAACCTTAACAGAGTTAAGACTCAAAAATCACACACAGTTTGTTTTTGACCATATGCAAATAAACTAAAAAGCAATAATAGAAAGATAAAAGGGAAATTACCCAAGAAGTTTGAATTTAAGAAGACTTCTTCTAAATAACCCATAGGGATAAGATACTGCATAAGGAAATTTTTAAAAAAAAAAACACATAGAACTGGAAAAAATAGAAAGACATGTCACAGAGCAAATTTATAGCACTGAATGTTTACATTAGAAAAAAATCTTTAATCAATAACTTTAAGTTCCCATATTAAGGAAAAATAAAAAAAAAATAGAAAAATAAACCCAAACCAAGCAGAAAGAAAGAAACACTAAAGGAAAAAGCATAAATCCATGAAATTAAAAACAAAGAAATGGTAGAGAAAAAATCAATGAAACAAAGAGCTGACTTTCTGAAAAGATCAATGAAACCAATCAACTTCAAGAAAGACTGACAAAGCAAAAAGACATGAATGATCAGCACTGATGAAACATGAATATCAGTACATATCCTGGGGACATCAAAGAATAAAAGAGGAGACAGAATACAAACTGACCATGAATTTCATCACAAGAATGAAATAATCTCATTATCCTACATCTATTAAAAATTTAAATTACTGAACATCTTCTCCCTATGACCAAATTATTTCACTGGTGAATTCTATCAAACATTTAAAGAATTTCACTAATTCTACAAAGGCATTTTCAGAAAAGAGATGGAGAGGAAACATCATTTTCCAACTCATATTGGTACCTTGACCTGGTAAAGAAAATGAGCTATAGAAGAAAGCAGTGCAGTTAACATCATCCCCAGGGTGAGAGACGGAATGCTGGCCCAAGACAGGGTCTCACCAATCTTATTACCATTGTACTGAAAGCCCTAGCCAGTGTCATAAGGCAGAAGACATACAGAAATAGAAGAGTAAGAATGCCCCTATTCATACATCACTTGTATAGGAAATCCCAAGAAATCAACAACAACAACAAAAAGCAAAAACATACAAAAATTCCTAAAACAAATCAGTCGGTAATAACTTCAATAATGACCACAATACAAGAGCAATCATTTTTCCTACATACTACCTATAAACACTGGAAAATTAAAATTTAAAATGTAGCACCCGTTACAGTTATTTTGGAGAAAACTAAATATACAGTATGGATTTAAGAACAGCAAAAGCAATCTTGTCAAAGAATGAAATGGGAGGCCATATCAAGGCCTTCTATGTAGCACTAGTGATCAAGGCAATACAGTTCTGATGGAGATACAGACATGTGGTTCAAGGAACCAGCATATAAAATTCAGGAATAGACCCAAAAGCCAGAAAATAAGTAGCAACCTCAGCCACACAATCTACCTAGATTAGGCCTCTAATGGATCATATATTTAAATGCAAAGCATAAAATAAGACATTTAGAAGAAACCATAAGATAAAATATTTGAAGCCTATAAGTTTAGTAAAAGAACATTCTTAAAAGTGATAGCAAAGTTCTGATTACATGAAAGAAAAAATAGACCTTATTTAAATAAAAACTTTAATTTTTTTTTTTTTTTTGCTTAATGAAAGACTCTGGTATTAAGAATTGTAATACTAAAAAAACAAAGTACATGTATAAAGGCATAAATTGGCCTGAACATATTTTATATACACAGATTATGAAAAATTGTGCCCTATATGTGTAATAAGAATTATAATGCTTTCCACTGATGACATGTAGTTAAAAAATAAAATTAAAAAAAAATTTAAAAGCCAAAATTAAATTGCAAAATTTCAGCTTTAGGATAGCTAGGAAAAAAAAAAAAAAAAGAGGATATAAAGAAAAGCTACTGAATGGGTGGAAATATTGGTGAAGGCCTCCTATCCTCCTATATAAAGAGTTCTCAAAAACTCAACAGTACAAAACACAAGCAATCTAATTAGGAAAGGAGGAAGAGATGTCTCACTGAAGAGGATATATGAACAGGAAACTAGTACATGAAGAGCTGCTCAACAGCATGAGCCACTAGGGGAATGTTGATGATATAAGGCTGCTGTCCACGTGGCTGTGATTCTGGAGGGTGTGATTCCCTGGGTTGAGAGGGGCTCTTTACCAAGGCAAACAGGCTGCAGAGTGCCCACTGCACTCCTACTGGGAGACAGATGCCCTTCAGGGAAGCAGGCATTGTGGGCTTGGAGGAGAGTGTCCTGGGGAGGAGATGAGGTTGCTCTGGAAGGCGGGGAGTGAGCTATGAGGCCCTGGCTTAAAGGCAGAGGTACTGGAGCCAGGGAGGACAAGACAACCATTCGTGCCTTCATGTCCACTGAACAAGACAGGGAGTCTCAGGGTTTCCGGGGAAGCCAAGGAGACATTTAATATTCTCCTGAGCTTCAGGAGAACTGATCAACCAGGCCAATCCAGCACCTCCCATAGTCTTCTCACTAAGGGACCCCACAGATGGAAGAGAAAGAGATAGAGACAAGAGAGGGAGAGAGAGGTGGATGGGCATTTAAGTCAAATGCCATCCTGAGTACTTTAGATTCTCACCTTACCATCTGTTAGTTGGATTATGATCGGCCAACAAATAATAAGACTTACATTCAAAGATATCTGCACATACCACAAGGTAGCTCCTATCTCATAAAGATTCACACAGTCAGGGTTCCATGAATGTCATATGTGCATTTCCAGTTCAAAGATAACGCACCTAGGTAAACTGCCTCATTTTAATACCTCAGGAACCAACAACTATGACACCATGCTCCCAGGCCAAATCTGTCACACCACCTTGGGGCACACACTCAGACCTGGGACACATGCCCGCTGGCAAGCGAGCTGGAGTGGTCTCTTCCTCATACGTTTTGGAAATCATGAGAAACTGATTGCCCTAATATTAGTAAGGGTCAAGACAAGGGATAAAGTTGTTCTCGGGCAATGAGGGAGGCACTGTGAACAATCACTGTGTACCTGAGCAGTCGCAGAGTGCAAGCAAGGTCTGCAGCCAGCTCTTCCCAGGGACATCAGAGACTGGAGTGGCCCTTCCCAGGACAGCCCTGCTGCTTCTCCTGAGGGAACCAAGCAGTTTGGTTGGTGTTTCAACGCTGCACTCACTGATCAGCCAGGAGCCAGCTGAAAGGAGATTTATTTGAAGAGAAGAAGTAATGACTTCCTGTCCCTGCCAGCAGGACTCCAAATACACAGGACACTGATGCTCCGGCTTTACCCAGAGGCTTCCATTTCCCAGCAGATCCATTTGTATTGCTCCCCAAGGCTCTAGAATAAAGCAATACCTTTACCCAAAGCCTTAGGAAAAGCGAATTTGCTCACATCCAGTTACCACGTCAGGCTTTCATTTCCCTCCGGGACTCTTTTCAATCCATTCTGGCTCTAAATCACACTGTGTTACGGAAGACGAAAATACTTGAATGTCAAAGTACAAATCAAGATGCAAAATGTCAGATGGATGCCCAGACAGACCCTGTGTTACACGTATTACGTTTTAAGTTAAAAACTTTGGGCTAACATGCAGTGCTCCAAAGGACCAAAACTTCCTGATTATTGGGAAACAGGCTGACCCAGGACCCTGCCTGGAGGATTTTAACACAGCTTGGCACACTGGGCAGAGACCTGGTTTTCAACAAGAAATTTTTGCTAACAAAGCAAAATCGACCACTGAGCCACATCCCCAGCCCTATTTTGTGTTTTATTTATAATATCCTCCGGCCTCAGCCTCTGGAGCTGCTGGGATTACAGGCGTGTGCCACCGTGCCCAGCTTCTTCTATACTTTTTTGCTACATTCTTGGACTATGCTCCCTTAGCCACCCACTCTGGGAGGCATCCCCATGTTGTCTCGTCTTGACAAGTCCCAGTTCTCTAAGGCCATCCTCCGGACTAGGACTCTCTCCTCTCCCCTCCATGAGGCCTTCAGTCAGCCAAGTTCTCACTTCCTTAAATGTCCCATCACACATGGGGAAGCCTGTTACCCACTGAGCATCCCCACTGAGCATGGTCAGAGTCACACACTCACTACACTCTTGGCATGTGGGTAGGTGCCCTTTAAAGTTCTTTTTGATACCTTTTCTGAAGGGTCTTGGATCATCCTTCCCCTTATTCTCATCTTCATTTAGAATCTGACCTTGCTTCTTTGGGCTTTTTTGAGAACATTATATTTACCAAAGTTGAACAGCAGCAATTTTTGCCATCCCTACACAGTATGTTTTTTTTTTCTTTTTTTCTGCTTTGTTCTTACCTTCCTCCTTCTTTCCTTCTTTCATATATTAAACTCAATCTGGATTGCATCTCCTTGACCCTCCTCCAAGAACTTTCTTTACCTGGAGTCTTCTTCTCTTACACCCATAATGCCTCTCTTGACTGGCATCTTTTATTAGCCAATAAATACCAGCAGATTTTCCTTTTTCCAAGTTTTCTAAGGAATCTCCATACTGCTTTCCAGAGTGGCTGCACCAATTTGCAGTTCCACCAGCAATATATGAATGTACCTTTATCCCCACATCCTCACCAGCACTTACTATTGCCTGTATTCTTGAAAATTGCCATTCTGACTGGAGTGAGATAAAATTTTAGCGTAGTTTTGATTTTCATTTCTCTAATTACTAGAGATGTTGAGCATTTTTTCATATATTTGTGGATCAATTGTATATCTTCTTCTGAGAAGTCTCTTCAGTTCCTTAGCCCATTTTTATTTGTAGTTTATTTTGACATTTTCCACATCACTCCAATCACTTATTTAAATATTTTTTTGAGTTGCAGATGAACATAATGCCTTTATTTTATTTGCTTATTTTTTATGTGCACTGAGGATCGAACCCAGTGCCTCACACGTGCTAGGCTCTACCCCTGAGCCACAACCCCAGCCCCTCCAACCATTTTTTGAAAAGCAAAGTCCAGGGGCTGGGGCTGGGGCTCAAGTGGTAGCGCACTTGCCTGATATGTGTGAGGCACTGGGTTTGACCCTCAGCACCACATAAAAATAAAATAAAGATATTATGTCCACCTAAAACTAAAAAATAAATATATAAAAAAGCAAAGCCAAGTTAGAAATTGATTTTTTAATGTCTAGTTTTAAATCTTTACTTTAAATACTGTTTTACTGTCTTATAATTAAACATTGTTTTATGCTTGGTAGTTTTTAATTCATTTTCTTGCTTTTATTCTTTATGTATTTGCCTTTAGCAATGGTAATACAATTGATGATTTGAAATTTTTCAATGTATAATGGTTTGAAATTTTTAATTCTCTATGACAAAAGATAAACAAATCAGTATACTATGACCTCATATACAAGACAAAAAAAATAGGAAGTTTTAGTTTTTCTCAATCTCAAATACATTTTGTGGTCTTCATTAATTCAATAAGAGATTTAAAACTGGGGGTTTTATTTGTCAAATGATTATTATTATTTAAAATAAGTATCTTCTGTTCAGATACATTTTAGTTACTTATGTAAGTTATTTAATTTGGTTTGATTTAATAGTATATTTACAAACATTAAGTAACTAATTGACTTTTATAACACATGTTTAACTAATCTTAGTGGAAAACACACAAAGCTCCTTGTCTTGCTTTGTCGGAGACAGAAAATAGAACAATGAAGGCATAAGAGCTCTGTTTAACAAGGCTGGGATGGACCACATTTTACATTAATTTAATCCTATTGAAGTGAACTTGCAGTAGATAATATCTTATTTCAGAAAGAAAACATTAAACACAGACAATCCTTATTAACTTGAAATTATTTTGTGAATTCAGATTTCTTTTTTTTTTTTCCAAAAATTCAGACCTACCATGATTATAGTGGCATAAGGGCTACATAATTTCATGAGTTAACTTCAGTTTTCAACATCAAACCTTTTGCTGAATCTGAACCATGAAAGTCTGCTGGGCTTTTTAAAATCCCAATGGGTTTTTTGTTGTTGTTGTTGTTGTTATTGTTTTTTTTTTAATTTTTATTTTTATACAGCACCAGGCTCTGGCATTCTTGTTAGGCATTGCAGACCTCTTGCAGAGGTTGTTCTGTATTCTAAGCCAACACATGTGGCATGCTATGATTTGCACATGATTAGTCCCCACCAAAGCTCATGTTGAAATTGGATTCTCAATGCAACCATGTTGAGCCATGCAGGGACCACTAAGAGGTATTAAATCAGTAAGGGATTAATGCCTTTGTTTGGAGAGTGAGTTCTTGCTCTTGCAGGATTGAATTGGCTACAGGAATGGATTGTTACTAAGAATTCCACTTCCTTTGCTTGCTCTCTTGCTTCCTCTCTCACCATATGACCTCTCTTTGCACAAATCCCCTAGTTATTCTGCTTTCCCACCATGCATGAAGCAGCCTGAAGACCTTATAAGAAACCAAGCAGATGTGGCATTGTGTTCTTAGATTTTCCTACTTTTGGAATTATGAGCTAAAATAAACCTTTCATTTATAAATCACCTAGTGTTAGTGCTATAACAACATAAAATGGAGACCCACCAGATTACAACAGCAACAGCAGGAGGAGGAGGAGGAAGAGGATAGGGAAGAAAGTTCTGTGTGGAAAGTTTGTGTATGGGGCAGTCACTCTGGGAAGAGGTTTTGGGCTGCCTTCATAGTAAATCAGTCACTCTACTGTCATGTATAACTAATTAAAACAAATTTAAAAATCTATAAAAAAATAAAAAATATCAGTCACTGTGAGCCTCTGCCCTAGTATACATAATTTGGATAGCCTCTTTCTACACAAAAGAAAGCGTTCTTATATATATTTTTAAAATAATATTTTTTAGATAATGTGGTTTTAAAATTGCTTATCTTATTGAGAAAAAATAAGATGTGATTATGTCAGAAGTCATGGTGTGGTCAGAGGGAACATGTTCTGGAAACGTCCAAGGGCTCCCATCAAGACACCTTCCCACGCAGCTGCAATGCTAACCAAGGGTGAAGAGGGAAACAAGACTCTGAGAGGATCTGCTGTTACCTGGAAGAGGCCAGTTGCAGAGAGTAAAGAGTTTCTTCACTGCTAAAAATTATACATTAGCCTCCTTGTGGAGAAAAGAAAACAACAACAACAAAAACCATGTACTTAAGTAAACTTACACCCTGAACATTGTGCTATGAGCTTCATATGCCCCTTTTATTTGATTTTCACAACAACCTGTATATTGTTGAATAGCATTATCCCTACATTACAGAAGACTGAGGCCCAAATAAATTGCTCTAGAGAGCTGAGGTAGAAATTCACTAGAATTGTTACATACTAAAGTTCTAGAGTTGTCCTTTCCTATATAAAATATAAAAGCGGTTTTCATTTCACACCTTTGTGGTCAGAAAAGATACTGGGTATGATTCCAAACCTCCTATATTTGGTAAAACTTGTTTGGTGACCTAACTAACATGTGACCTCTCCTGGAGAATATTCCATGGATGCTTGGGAGAAATGTGTATTTTGTTGTTATTGGTTTGAATATTCTCTATGCCTGTGTGATAGCCATGCCAAAGTGACTCCATTTTGTTTAGTAACTCCATCCTGTAAAACAACCAGGCCAAGTAGAAGAGTCAAGACCAGGGCAAGATGTTCTTTTCCTTTTGCTATAGAAACCTTTAAGAACACAGAACTAACTAATGGGGCATTGTTTCTGTAACTAGGGTAAGGGGGCTCTGTTTCTGTAACTGGAGTGACTAGGTTAATTATGATTGGCTAAGTGTCCCTCTGCCTGACTGCACTCTCCCGCTTCTGTAACCTGGCTTGCTTGCATTGGCTAGACCCCCAAATGTCCCTTTTGTGGTTTTCAGGCTTATAAGGAGAGCCCTTGCAATTATTTGGGGCTGATCAAGGGAACAGCTTTATATTCTGGTCGCCACCGGTGTGCTTCAATAAAGGCTTGATTCGATTATATGTGAGTGGTCTGGAAGTCAATTTATGAAGCCCCAGGACGAAGCTTTAACTATAACACTTGTTAGATCCATTTGGTCTATATTGTTGCTCATGTCTACTGTTTCTTTGTTGAATTTTTTGTCTAATTGTTCCACTATTATTAAAAAATAGGATGTTAAAATCTCTTATTAATATCATATTGTTGTTTATTTCTCCTTTCAGTTTTTTCAGTGTTTGCTTTATATATTTAGGTGCTCTAATGTTGGGTACATATGTTTTTATAATTGTTGTACCTTCCTGGTAGATTGACCTTTTGGTCATTATATAATCTCTTTCTTTGTCTCTTGTCATATCTTTTGACCCAAAGTCTATAAGTCTATACCCCTGTTGTCTTTTATTTACCATTTGAAAGGAATGTTTTATTCCCATTCCTTTATTCAATTTATTTGTGTCCTTATATTTAGAGTGACTCTCTTGTATATAGTACATTGCTGTATCATTTTTTAAAAATCTCTTCTGCCACTTTATGTCTTTCAATTATTGATTGGGAAGAATTTATCAGTGCCATTTGTTAATTGTTTTCCCTTCCTCCCTCCCTCCTTCTTTCCTTCCTTTCTACCTTCCTTTTTTCCTTCCTTTTAGTCCCCACCCCCCTGCCTTCACCCCTGGGGATCAACCCCAGAGCTTTGCTTATGGCTAAGAATGTGCTCTTCTACTCTGCCAAACCTCCAGCCCTATTTTACAGGCCTCTTGTTCCTCTTTTACTCTCTTGCAGTCTTCCTTTGTGTTTCATTGGGTTGTTTTTATATTAACATGCTCTGGAAAAACTGCTGTCTGCAATACCACATTATGCTTACAGATAACAATAGTGTTAGAAGGGAAGTTAAGTGATCTAGCCATAGTAAGCAAGTGTTGTAAGTGAAATAAAAGGATAAGGTAGAATTAGAGAGAGTGTATCCAAAAACAGAGACCTCTCAAAGGGATTTTGAAAATGTGTCGAATCCCTATATGCACAATTTCGTTGAAGGAAATGTTTTCCCAAAGCAACCATGCCTCCCATGCCCTAAAAAAGTGGAGATGGATGAATTCTCGATTCTGCAGTCTTCTCTACTAGGTCACTGCCTGAACCCTTGTGCTCCTGCCCAGACAGGTCTGATCTGGATAGAGTGCCAAACTTCAGGGTTGCCCCTCCCTGCCCTAGCCATTGTCAGTCACCTGGGTATTCTTTGGGTGGTGAACTCTGGATTCTAGTAAGGATGCTTTGTTGCCCATCAATATAGTATGTGCAACCCATGCAGTCTGTGCTGCAGATCCAAGCACACAGTCAGGTCAGGAAGAGTGGCCTCCCAGAGGCATGCCCACCTGCCCTGACTCCCAACATGGGCAGCTCTGGGTGTCTGAAAGTGTTATTCAAGTAAAACTCCAAGGTCAAATAAATTTGAGAAACACTGGCTGAAGAGCAACACAGGATGTTCAGGTAATTAACCACAGGGCTCCATAGGGTTCTCCAACAACTGAATTATATTATGCAGGCTTTCCAAAATGAGTTTGACCTGAAAACCCTCTTTCTTGAATAACTCTAAGCATCAATGTTCTAGGGAAATAGCCTTCAAAAGAGGAGAGAGAAAAGGCTGCAGGACTAAGAATTAGGGAAATATCAGGAGCCAGAACTTATTTTAGCTAATATGAAAGAAAGAGAGAGAGAGAGAGAGAGAGAGAGAGAGAGAGAGAGAGAGAGAGAGAGAGAGAGAGAGAGAGAGAGAGAGAAAGAGAGAGAAGGAAAGAGAGAAAGAAAAATAAGAGGTCATATTTTAAAATTGTGTCTCTCTACAAAAGTATAAGGAGCAAAAACTGCTTGCATTCTGTATCTAATTCAGAATTATTCTGACATTATATAAAAGTACCTTGTCTGTTTCACTCTAAACCAAGTATCTCCTCTCATAAATCTCACTTCCAGAACCACCAGGCTCTGGTATTCACCTCTCTATTCAGGTGTCTGGAGGCAGCTACCAAGTCTCCTCCACACGCCTTTCCTATTTGCAGCCCTCAGTTCCTTCAGCTCCTTCTCAATCAAGAAAACTCTGGAATCCTTGGCCATTCTCAGTCGGCAGACCTAAGCTAGTTCCTCAGAAAGTCTCTCATCTCACATTTTCAACCCAAAGCCACAATACCACGTGTGTACAGGGTACACTATTATGTGCTATTATACGTTATATTTACATATCGTGTATTACATTTGCTATTATCAAATACTATTATTTAATATTATTAAAATATGCTTCTACCACTTTACCATGATTAACACCGATTTCCTGAGATCTTGAAATCTTAGTAAATGGAGATTATTTTGCTTCTTTTGTTTTATCATCTTTAAAAACTGCTTTAACCTTTCCATATTAGAGAGTAAGATGATCTTGGAAACCTTAAAAAATGTTACATATTGACATGGAAATTATAATAAAATCTCATATTTTTTTTAAAAAAGGAGCTTGGAGGTAATCTTTCTTTGTATGAGTAAACCAAGGCCTGAATAGTAAAGTGATTTGCTGCCTTTGATTTCTTTAATATATATTTTTTAGCATATACCATGTGCTGGGCATGATTTTAGTTATAATGCAGTGGAAAAAGCATGCAAAATTCTCTGTTCTACTGTGACTCGTATTCAACTGTGAAAAATTAAGAATTGAATTCTTTCTGTTACTCTCTTCCCTTTCTTCCTCCCCTCCTCTCCCTCCCTCCCTCCCTCTCTCCACTCTTCTCTTTTATAATAGTTCTTTTAAATTTATATATATATATATATATATATATATATATATATATATATATATATTACACACACACACACACACACATATATATATGTAAATGTAATGTTCAAGATCAATGCAAAAAATGTTATATTTAAAGCTACACTTAATCAGTCTGTTCCTGAGTGAACCCAACCCCCAAAATGGAACAACTTCAGTGAGATGAAATGGAAGGAAATAAGATAGTTTTACCTTCCAGATCAAATGTCTCTCTGACAAAATGTAACTGTTTAAAAAGAAACATTATTGTGGGTAGTCTCCCAGCAGAACATCCCTGAGAATGTTTTCCTAATTCAAGTTCAGAAGCAATTCTACCACAAATTTTATTGTCAGAGACATGCTATAATGCTTGTATGTTGTTGACAAAAATGAAAAACCACAGCAAAAATAAAAATGTCAGTTCATACAAAAGGCAACATTTCTAAGAGTAATCAATTCTTTAAACATTTATTGCTTGTTTTACTGAGAGCTGATTCTGACTTGTCATTTTTTATTAAATCATTTATCAGAAGTTTATCACACTGGAGCCTGGAATAGGCCTATGGGATCACAGGAAAATGAACAAGGTACTCTAGGTAGCAGGAGGCACAGACATGTGTCCCTAAACGGGACCTGTAAAAGTACACACCCCTGTGACAATCTATGACTGCTTGATTACAAAGGCATTGTTCACCCTGCACCTTGCACCGTGAGCCGGTTACCAGCATTTGGGAACTGGATGGGAGGGCACTCAGATGAGAAGCACACTGTGAGTCAAGGACCCAGAGCATGAAAGTGAAAGTCATTCTGGAGAGCACATGCAAAGGCAAATTACTGGACCATCACAGAGGAGACAAGGACAACTCAGTTTGGGGGATCTGTTTCACCACACTTCAATTTAAGGCACATATAAAATGACTCCCATCCTGGTAAGTCAGATCCTCCTGTAGGACGTCCATCTAGAAGAAAACTGCAAAGAGCATCACTCCAAATCATGTAACAAAAAAGTCCAGACAAACCACAAGCCAAAAATTATTCTTGATCCCATGATAGAGTCCAGGCGTGGGCACAACTAACTACCCTGAAATTTAAATAAAGGGAGGTACCTGCAAAAAGAAACAGAGTATAACCACCTGCTTAGCTGGGGAGACACCTGCGAAAAACTAATTTGAAGAGTTCAGCCCAAAACTTATAACAAATTGGCCAAAGTCCAGAATATGGGAATCCTGGGACTCCAGGTAAATGAGGAATTCACACTCACTATCACCCTCATCGCCGTGGTCCTCACTGAGCGCTCACTGGGGCACTCAAGAAAGCATCCTTGTCATGCAGGACTGGGCTTGGCAAAGGGTCAGCATCTGCTGCCAGAGGGTAGGACACCAGGCTTGGATCCCCTACACAATATGTATACAGACCAAAGTCCCAAACCACTGTGAGAAGTGCAGCAAACACTACATCCCCAGGGCCCTGATGAATACCCACAGCAGCCGGGGGACAGAACACAAAGCCTCCAGCACATAATAATAACTTTGGGGAGAAAGCCAAGAGCACAGAAGGCGGCTCTCTCTGAAAATCAATGCAAAGAAAAGAACTAAAAATGAAGATGCAAAAGACATGAATAAAATCACTGAATGGCAAACCAGTCTCCATTCTAAACAGGAGGTAGTACAATCTGAAGACTACAGTGCACTGTGTTGTTGCACCATAGCAACCACAAATCTGAAATCAAGATTGAATCAAACCCCCACATTAAAGCCCTAATAGAAGGAAAAGCATCTTCATTTCTAATATTGGCCTTATTTTCTACTATCTACCTCTGAACAAAAAATTTGAAACATATAAATAAGCTGGGGGTCGGGGGAGGGGGAACACAACACAAAAGACAATGCAATAAAAGAAACCACCCTGGGGCATAACATTTTCAATTTAGATATTTTGAATAATTGAGATTAGTATGTTAAAAATGTCAATTATGGACACATACAAAATCAAATGAGCAATCTGAGCAGAGAGATGGAAAATATAAGGATCAAATTAAATGCTAGAATTGAAAACCATATTAACAAAGATGAAAAATGCCTTTAACAGATTCACCAGTAGACTTGACAAATCTGATAAAGCAATTCGTGAACTTGAAGAGAGACCAATAAAAATTACACAAACTGAAGTAGGACAAGAAGAAAGAGAGAAAAATGTAGCACAGTATTTAAGAAGAATGGGACAATGTCAAACCATCTAGTGTGTGTAATTGGAATCCCAGAAATTAATAAGAGATAGAGAAATGGGCAGGAAAATATAGCCAGGAATCTTTTGAAATTGACAATATCAAACCATAAATCCAAAGAGCACAGAAAACATCAGATGCCAAAAGCAAACAAATCAAAACCAAACTTAAGTGTACCATATTCAAATGTCTAAACACAAAAGACAAAGAAGATCTCAAAGGTATTCAGAAAAAAACACATTACATACAGAAGACCAAAGATAAGCATAAAAGATTTATTGTCAGACTATGCAAATCAGAAGATTATGGGGTGAAACCTTTGCATTTCTAGAAAGAAAAACAAATCAAAACAAAATTCTATACCCAGGAAAAAACACATTTCAAAAATAAAGGAGATTCAGCAATTCCACTAGTAGGTATATATGCAAAAGAATGGAAAACAAGTCTACTAACAAATTATGCATGAGAATGTTCACAGCAAATTATTCACAACTACAAGAAGGTAGAAACAGCCTAAATGTGCATCAATGCTTGAATGGATAGACAAAAATCTAGTATATCTATGCAATGGAATAGTATGCTGCCATAAAAATGAATGAAAAAGAGACAAATGGTGGATGAGAAGCTTCAGACTCTTGTTCCCCCATAGAAGCACTTAATAAATAACTAGACGCAAACTAAAATAACTGTATATGAGCTCTAGAAACCAGTCAAAGGCGTATAACAACAAAGAAAACAATCAAGAAAAAGTCACATTCACCATGGTAGGAAACTTTGCTGTGTTTTTACTCACACTTGTCCCACACCTTCCCTAACATGACATAGTTTGGGAGAAGAAGTTAAGTACTCTCAAGATTCCCTCAACAAACCACAGAGAATAGAGAGAGCGAATTCTTCAATATTCTAGGACAGCTAAGAGCTGTCAGATGGACTGACCTCTATGATGCCTAACCAGAAGTTCAGACAGCCAAAGTGAAGTACATTGAGTCTCAGGCTAGTAAAAGCCACAGGAGGGGGTAAACCAAGCCCATGAATGCCACAAGGGAATTACAAACTTTCAGGTACCTGAGGTAAGATGTTATTGACAGAGGAACACAATAGAAGAGCCAAGGACCTGGGAAAAAACAGGAGTGAACTCTTGAGGAAATCACAACATTTAAAAGCAGCTATGTATGCAGACAAATTGGGCGGGGGGAATGCACAGAGCTGAGTAGAATATATGCCCCAGAAAAGGCTGGATAAGACCTTAGACTTTCATGCTGAACTGATTAGTAAAGGTCTCTCCATGCACAGAACCAATCAGCAAAGATTAGGAGAAGCGGCTATTTTTTTAAATGTCAATTTTCAACAAAAGATCATAAAATATACAAATAAACAGAGCCCAGAAATAACTCCTTACATATATTATTAAATGATTTTCAAAAAGGATGCCAAGATTATTCAGTGGGAAAAAGGAATATATACAAATGATGTTAAAAAAAACCTGGATCTCCACAGAAAAAGAATGAAATTGAAACTTTATCTTACATCAACTACATAAATTATCCAAAATAGATTAAAGAACTAAACAAAGAGATAAAACTATAAAATTTTATTAGGAAGAAAACACTGAAGAAAAGATTCATGACATTGAATTTGGCAATGAGTATGACATCAAAAGACAACAAAATAGATAAACTGGATTTCATCAAAATTGAAAACTACTGTGTAGCAAAGGACAAAATCAATAGAGTGAAAAAGGAAAACCACAGAACATAATAGCCAACGTGGTAGAGGTGAAGTAGCATCTCATTGTGGTTTTAGTTTTCACTGCCCTAATGATTACCTTCATATTGGTTGATATCCAAAATATATAAATAACTCCTACGATTCAACAACAAAAAGACAAACATTACTAATAAAAAATTATCACAGGAATTGAACAGACATTTCTCCAAAGAACATATATAAATAGTCAATAAGCACAGTAAAAGATGCTCAATATCACTAATTGTTAAAGAAATGCAAATCAAAATTACAATGAGGTACCAATTCACACCTATAAGATTGGAGATGAAGAGAGAGAGGGGGGGGTGGGAGAGGGAGGAAGGGAGGGAGGGAGGGAGGGAGGGAAGGAGGGAATAACCCATATTAGAGAATATGGAGAAATTGAAAGCTTTGTTGACTGCTAGGAAAAGTATAATATTATGCAGACACTTTGAAAACCAGTGTGACAGTGTTATGGTTTGGTCTGAAATACTCCCCAAAGGCCATATGCTAAAGTCTTGGTTGCCAACCTTTGGTGCTTTTGGGGGTGGTACAAACTTTAAGAGATGGCATCTAGTTAAAGGAAGCAGGTCACTGGCAGTGCATCCTTGAAGGGTGTGTATTGTCCCTGGTACACTATTTCTTTCTCTTTCTCTCTGCTTCCTGGCCACCATGAAGCAAGCAGCATTGCTCCACTGTATATAGTTTGCCATGATGTTTGACTTTGCCTCAGACACAAAGCAATGGGGCCAAGATACCATGGACTCAAACCTTTGACATCATGAGCAAAATAAATCTTTTTCACTTTAAGTAGGAAATCTTTAATAAATCTTTCCTCAGGTATTGTGTCACAGCAACAAAAAGCTGACCAACACAGGCAGTTCTCAAAAACCTAAACACAATTACAATATGATCCCAGTAGTTCCACTTTGGAGTATACATCCATAATAAAACCAGGGTCTTGAATAGATATTTACAGAAGCATTATTGACAATATCCAAAAGGTGAAGCATCCCAAGTCTCCATTTTAGATGAACTGATAAACAAATTCTGATGTGTGTGTGTGGGGGGGGGGGAGGGTGGCAATTAGATATTTTTCTGTCATAAAACAATCAAAACCCAAAAGACAAATACCTCTATTCTGTAAATTGGGCAAAGGAATATATACTTCTCCAAAGAATATACACAAATGGCTAATAAGCATATGAAAACAAGTTTGACATCACTTATCTCCACAATCCAATTTTCTTAAAATTATTTACACCACTTTAAGTAAACCCTCAAACCCATTTATAACCTTCCTATAACCTATCACCTTCCCATCCTCCGCTCTCGGTAACACAAACCTCTTTTTGTGCCTATAGATATACTTTTCCTCACCCTATCCCTTCTCTTTTGTGCTATTATCGTAATATATATTTTGCATCTTTATATGTAATAAGGTTAAAAACATTATTTTATATTATTTTATGCAATTTCACTTAAAATCGACTAATACAAGACAAAAGCATTTTTTCAGGCTCTTCTACATACTGGTATACTTATTCAAGTTATTGTATTGTAACTTCCATTCCTTTCCTTATAGTTCTTTTTAAAGCAGATATATTAGCAATTTATTCTCTGAGTATTTTGTTTTAAATCTGGCCATGGCTTTTTCTTAATGTCATTTTTGAGGGATAGTTTTTCAATATATGAAAATATCCCTTGAGTTTGCATTTTTCTTATGTTTGCATTTTTTCTTTTGGCATTTTAACTATGTTATCCTATTTATTTATTTATTTATTTATCAGTCTACATTGCTTCTGCTGAGAAGCTAGCTTTTATTCTTACTGTATTTCCTTCATCCATGAAAAGTCACTTTTTCTCTCTCCTGCTTTCAAAACTTTCCCTTGACTTTAGATTTAAACATTTTAATGATGCTGTTTAGATATAAATTTCTTTGTGTTTCTCCTACTTGGAAATCATTGATCTTCTTAGATGTGTAAATTAAACTTTTCATCAAATTTTGGAAGTTCTTAGTCATTATTTTTTTACTATTTATTCTACCTCTTTCTCTTTCTCTTTCTCTTGACCTTTTGAGATTCCTATCATGTGTGTTGGTAAACTTGATGATATCACACAGGACTTTAAAGCTCTGTTCATTTTTCTTCTGTCATTTTCTTTTACTTTTTTTCCTTCTGATTGATAATCTCTATTGATTTATTTTCAAGTTTCCTGAGACATACTTCCACCAGAACAAATCTGCTATTGATATCTACTAGTGAAGTTCTTTTGGTACAGTATTTTAAAACTGCAAAATTTCCGTTTGATTCATTATTATACAATTTATGATTCTACTGATTTAGTTATTTAAATATTATTTTCATTAATTCTTTGAACCTTATTTACATATGTTCAAAACATATCAGTTTTGAAATCTTGGTCTTGTAAGTCCTACATTCAGGTCCCCTCGGAGACTAATTCTATCAGTTGCTGGGGTTTTCCTTTTTATCTACATATCTCATAGTTTTTTTGTCCTGTATCAGACAATTTGAAATCATATAATTTAGAAACTCAGGATTCTAGGGAGCTGCTACTGTGATTTTATTGACTTGTTTTCGTGACTTGCCTGGACTCATTTTACAGATTTTGTCTCTCACACATGTTTAGTCACTGCTATCTTGACTTGTTTTCTCTGATGTTTTCTAAATATCATTTCAAATCTGGCTGGTAAGGGGTCAGCATGATCAGCAGTCAGATGACTGACCAGAGGTTATCCTAAAACACCTTGCCCTGGAATGACTTCCAGCTGATGGCAGCGAATGTGCATGGAGGTTGGGGCACGAGTTTGCAGCTCAGATAGTTTACCACTCCACCACCTTGGACCCCCTGAATGTGTGAGGCTGTTCATGTGAGCAGCAATGAGGAGCACATGAGGGTCCTCTTCAGTCTCAGGCATGTTCCAGCTGTCCTTGCTCTCAGAGACACATGAGAGCTTTCCAAAGCCTGCCCTGGATGTCATACTCCCTAGATCACTATTAAGTATCTGGCTCGTCTGTTTTTTTCATTTGATCTTTTTTTAAGTGCAAAAGCAATCCAACAGAAACAAATGGTACTATAATGATTAGACGTCCATATGTAAACAAAAATGAATCCTTATTTCTATTTCATACCCGTTATGGCTTGGATCAGAAATGTTCCCAAAAGCTTATGTGTTAAAGTATTTGTCCCCAGTGCATAGTATTCAGAGGTGGTGTCTTGGGAGGTGATTGCATTATGAGGGCTCTGAGTTCATCAGTGGTATAATCTATCAGTGGATTCAAAATGTAATGGCTATTGGAAGGTGGTGGGAAATTTAGGAAGTGGGGCCTAGTTGAAGCAAGTGTGTCACTGGGGGCCTTTGAAAGGTATATTTTGTCCTCAGCCCTCTCCCTTCATCCTCATCCCCCCTCCCATCATTCCCTTCTCTCTCTCTCTCTTTTTCTGCCTCTGGCCACCATGTGGTAAGCAACTTTGCTCCATCACATATTCTCCATCATGATATTCTGCCTCACCACGGGTCCAGAAATAACAGATCCAAGACCCACAAACTGAAACCTCCGAAACTGTGAGCCAGAATAAATCTTTCCTCCTATAAGTAGATTACCTTAGGCATTTTATCATAGCCATGGAAAGCTGATTAATAAAATATACAAAATATGACTCAAAAGGGATTATAGATTTAGAGGTAAATATGAAACTTATAGAGTAAAATCTAAGAGAAAAAATTTTGTGACCTTGTGCTAGGTACAGATTTCTTAGATATAACACTAAAACCTTGATCCAGAAAGGAACAAACTAAAATGAACTTGTGGTCCCCTATGTTTATAATTTTTACAAACTTTTGTCTAAAAAGGTACTTTTATAAAAATGAAAAGACAATTTTACAAAACACATAACAAAAGACTTGTCTTTTGAAAATACATGACTTTGAAACCTTTCAAAACAATAAGAAAACAACCCAACTGAAAAAGAACTAGAGATCTTAAACAGATATTTTTCCAAAGAATGCACATGCATAAAAATACGTTCAACATCATGAGTCATTAGTGAAATTAAATTAAAATCTCCATGAGATATCACTGCACACTTATTAGAATGGCTAACAATTCTGGCAGAACCAAGTGCTAACTATTATGTAGGAAACCTGGAATTTGCACGAATTACTAGTGGGATTCAAATGATAAAGCAACTCCAGAAAGTTAAACATCATGAACCATCTGGTTTCACAACCCCATTGCTAGCTATTTTTCAAGATAACACCACAAAAACACTTCTGTGCAGACTGTAGTACCTCTATGCAATGGAATACCACTCAGCTGTAAAGATCTCAATAACAACATGCTAAGCAAAGAAAGCTGGATTCCGGGTTTGTTTTTTGTGGTTGTTGTTGTTGTTTGTTGTTATTGTTGTTTAATTCTGGAGAAGACAAAAGTACAGAGACAAAGGTCAAATATACCTTAACAGGCACTGGAAGCAGGGATAAGGGAATGAATATAAAAGGGTACCATGGAACTGTGGGGGGATGATGGAAAACCATGTCAGAGTTAGGGTGGTGAATCCATCTGCCCAAGCCCATTGAACAATATTCTAAAAGATGGCAAAACTTGCTGTATGTAGTTCCATCTTGATTGCAGGACCTAGCACAGTGGTCCCAAGTGTCCGCTTGTCTCTTTCTATCAGGGTGTAGATTCTGATGCGAAGAAAAGGCCCTGATTCTTTTTTGAGTCCTGAACTAACAAAACTTGGCTGAATTCCAGTGACTTGAGACTATGAGAGTCTGTGGCAAGAAGTAGTATTGAGGCTGAAGAGGTGGCCGAATGAAAAGGGGTCCCTGCGTGGACCCATGACCCTTGCCCAGACTCCCAGATGGGTCCGCAGCTGAGCTTGCCAGCATCAGTAAAACGTTCATAGCGGGAGCAACCAGGGGACCTGGCCAGCCTGGTGCCTGCAGGTCCAACAGCTCCCCAAGCTGTTTACAAAACTGGAAATCTCATTTTTATAATCACTGACAATACCGATTTATCTTGTTTATACAACCAGCTTTGAATGAAGCAGAACTGCAATGGAACTAATGGAGTGACTAATGTAGCCACAGATGCACGGGGCTCTGAAACTCAAAGCTGGCATCTTACATTGCAGAACGAACGGTCTTTTCTGAAAGGACCAGAAATTTATCACACATGTAGCTCAGATAGTTTTCACAAATATAAAGCTGATAGCAAATTAGGTATGAGGCGTCTTACAAATTTTTGGTAAACTATTACTAAAATCTGACAAAGTCATGTTATCTACGTTCTTCGGGGATATTTAAAATCCACACCTAGTGAAAATGATGAGCTGGGCTTGCAAGAGGAGGTCATGTGAAAACAGTCTCCCACCATTTATAAAAAGTAATCCCGATGAATCTTAGCTAGACATTTTCTCCTGTCAAGATGTCCACGGTATGTTTTTTTTTTTTTTTTTTAAGAGTGATTTTTCAGGATTTATTACCAAAATAATGTCTGTGGGATTTTTTAGCTTTGTTGGGAGTCTTTCCTTTAATTCTTCTGCACAACATAATAGGATTTGAGAGAATAAAACTACCTCCAGCAGCACACCATCAGTCCTGCATCATGCTCATGTGCTCACTCATTCATTCACTCATTCATTCATTCATTCCACAAGCTATCATCATTTGCTCTAACTCGTCATTGCTCTAGTCATTGAGAGGCCTGCGTTGTGGCCCAGTGGGTCGATTCAGTGTCGAGGCAGGCCTCTCTGCCTCTACTGTGCCAGGAGTCCTTCCACTTGCTTCTCTCCATTCTCATCCTGCACAGCTTCCTGGGCCTGTGGTTTCTGACCCTGGCAGTGTCACTCTGCAGCAACAGTGACAGTCTCACTACACAGATAGCATCTGGCTCAGCTGCACAATTTACCTCTGTGAAAGGAAGATCTTCATCCATTGCTGAAGACACACCAAAACCTAGGAAACTGAAGTCAATACGTATTAAGAATGGAGATAATGGGATCTGTTTTTCTGGAACATCCTGCAGGGTACCTGAACCTGCCTGAGAGGGATCCCTCTGTGGATGCAGTTTTTGCTCACCCAAAGAAACCCTAGTCGTTGGTTACTATGTTTTCCTGTGTTGCAGGGAGACTGTGTTGCAGGGAGACTGCATGGTGCCTACCCATGGACTCAGAGACCCTCCGTAGCTTACAGGACAGACAACACATGGCTATAGCTCCACTGCTACAACATGCTCACTAAGTAGGCCTCATTCAGGTAGATCCTTGCCCCCCACATGCTGCATACAGGGCTGGACTGTGGAGTAAACTCAGGACAAGGGAGTAGCCTGGCAGGGACAGGGCTCACTGGCTCCAGGAGGTGCTGCTGGGTCCCTTTATTTCCCATGCTCTGACAGCACTTTTCTTATACAGGGCTTCCTGAGAGGTGCTTCAAGGGTAAGGAGCCAGGATGAAATAAGCTGAAGTGGGTCCTCACCTCTATTTCTGCTTCTGGTTTATTCTAACCTTTAATTTTAACTTTTCTGGCTCAATTAAATTCATATTTCCTGCATGGATGAACATTGTGACCCAAGAGTGTTTTTATGTGTTTGTATGGCCATCTGCCTGCATTGCTATTGCCAGGATTAAATGACATGTCCGTGGTCCCCAGTCTCTGACCTCAGGAGATTATATGGACCTTTCAAAAGAAAGGAAAAGGGAAAGGAAGGGAAGGAAAAGGAGGGGAGACAAAAACTTTAGCACAAGCTTCCAGAAATGTATGTAATACTGTACAATACACAGCTGTCCCCAAAGTCATTCAAAATACTAAGAAGGCAGGTAACAGTATCACCTGACATGTGCTTAAAACTTTTTTTGAAACAGAAATTTATAGCAGAGTGGGGTGCACATGAGCTGGGGATGAACCTCAGTCCAGGCCCCTTTTGACTTTTGTTGCCTACTTGCTTTCACTGGTTACTGTGGCTGAAAGAGCTCCTGGTCAAATAACTCAGAAGTGGCCACGATTTGATGTTAATCAGATATAAGTATATGAGTGGACATGAAGGATTCATCAGAAGTCCAGAAAATGGGTTGTTTGCTTTGGGGGTGGGGGAGGGAGTGTCAAGATTTTACAGGTTTCTCAGAGATAATTTCTCCCCAGAGAAGAAAGACCTTAGCTTATTAAGTAAGATCTTCAAAGAGCCTGAATTCAGAAGAAAGAACAAAAGCTACGAACGCCAAAAGCACCAAGAATTTGTACATGCTTGGGCATTAGGACCCTTCTGAAAACAGGGATAACCCAGTGCTGCCTCATCTAGAGGTATGGTCAGGAGTCCTGAGGTGGACATAGGCACTTAGGGGTGGGTATGTTATGGGCCAGGCTATATGGACAATGACCAAACAGACTCCATTTTACCCTGCGACTCCATGTCATGTAAGAAATGCTTCTCCCATGGGAAAGCCCCTCCTCCATACCCATTAATAGTTACCTACCATAACATACTTGACAACACAAAATAGCAATTCTTTTACAATGTAAAATTGTTCTCTTTGGTTTCCATTTTTCTTGGGCAATGTACCTTGTCAGAGATTGATTGTCTAGATGTTAGTAACCATTCGCTAACATGTATTGAATTAGGGTCATTTTGACCCCCTTCCCTTCTGCTTGCTTGCTGCTATACCAACTTGGAAAGACCTGGGGGAAATACCAATATATTCATTGCATTGTCTCTCTAACTGCCCAATTCAGCTTCTATACTGCTTGCTTGCAGCTATATCAACCCAGATGTGGTTTTTGCCTTTAAATATCCTAAAATGCTCAGGGAAGGGGCTACTCTTTGCAGAGATAGCTATGGGTCCTGTGGGGGTGGGGGGGCAGTCACCAGCCAGCTGACTAAATAAAGACCCTTCAATTTGGACAAAACTGGGACTTAGTGTGTTTTCTGAGTGACTTGTCCCACAACAGGTAGAGGGTAGTGCAGGCAGGCTTGGGTGGGCAGTTAATTCCCCTAAGAGGTGATATGTGCTATAAAACATGGCGTATGTGCAAGAGGTGGTTCTGGAGGACTGGATGGCCCCACTCCAGGAAAAGTGGGTTAAGAGATGAATGTCTACACATGGTCTTCCTCAGCCTGTTTAGGCAACAACTCCAAGTGGGTTGGAGTATGTCAATAAACAGCACAATTATAGCAATGCACTTCTTTGGCATTAATTGGTACTGCTGGGATACTACCTCAGGGTCCATGATTTAAGAAGTGCCCAGTAAATAAATGTGCACAGATGCTCAACAGAGCAATAGTCACCTATATCACTTATCACTCTGAAGTGCCACAGTCCGGCTGGGCAAAATAACCAGGAGGTGACAAACGACTTGAAGGTTGAAACGGGAACTGCTTTATTGCAGAGAAACTCAGCGGGAACTGAGCGGGAACTCAAGGTAGGAGGCACCCAAGATAGCAGGAGCTGCCTTATTACAAAACAGCAGAGGTATATATACCTAACTGGTTACACACAGCTTGACTCAATTAGCATCATCCAGTTACAGCAATCAGCCAATAAGGAATCCCTACCATCTTAATGGCTTGGTGGCGTTGCCTTACAAACCACTCCTCCTGGCAAACTGCCAGGCACCATCTTGACTTGATACGTGGTCCCCAACACTGAAGACTGATAAAAGGAAGTATGTTAAAGAGCCAGGATTTAATAGCTAAATATAGAATATGGGATGTGGCCCAATGATAGAGCTCTTGCCTAGCATGCATGAGGCCCTAGTTCAATACCCAGCACTATGAAGAAAAGAAAACATACACACTGAAATAGACATCCTTCTTTCCAAATTGTTTATAAAATAATATGTTCTTAAGGGTCTATTCTTGTTAAAATGCCTACACCCCCTTTTGTTGTTGTTTTTCTTTTTTTCACCCCAGTACTGGGGATTGAACCCAGGGCCCCAGGAGTGCTAGGCAAGTGCTCTATTTCCAAGTTGCAGCTGCAGCCCCCTACATCCTTCTTAAACGCCAATTTTCACCTAGAAGTTCCATGTAAAAGATCGTATTTTGAAAGATCTATTTTAAAAATTAATGAATTTTTAATTAATGCTAAGATAAAACATACTTTGTGTCTTTGTCTTCTCAATCTCTGGTTCTCTTGAGGTTAAATAGCTGGAAACAAATTTTGCAATAGTTGGGATACCAGACTGAGAGAGCACAGCAGATGTTTCAGTGCATTTTAAAGCAGCTGGGAGATACTTCACAGGACACTGACTTCCACTTTGTGAAATCAATGAGCTGTATTCTGGGGGCAGCTGCACTTTAACCTCACCACAAGACTCTCCTTGGACTACGTGGTACTGAGTTGAAGTAAGTACATTTCCACTGCTCCTGACTGCTGTGCTCCAAGCAGTGCTGAGCCCTTATCCTATATAGAATTCTGCATACTTGACATAGATGTTGTCTTTGTTCAGAGTTGACTGGGTCTCTTCACAAGAACTCTTTTAGACAATTTTAAGTGTCTTTTTTGTTGTTGTTGTTGAAATTTTAAGCCATGGAAAACTCTCATCCTGCTTCTAGCCAGAGTGTTCCTGTCTTAATAAAAGCACAGCTGTTGACCCAGTTTCCCAGCCCATAAACTTAGGATTCTCCTTGGATATTCTCTTCTTTCCCTTTCTTACCAACTCCACCGCAGGCTACAAGTCTACAAGTCAGCCATGTGTCGAAACCCAGCACACATGCTCACCCTCACTTTCTGATGCTAATACTTCCCCCCAGCACCATCTCTTCAACAACCATCTCTCTGTTTCTTCCTGGGGTCAAGAGCTTTGTAAACCGAAACCGGAACCGGTGCCAGACAGAATGGCATGTACTTGCAGACCCAGCTACTTTGCAAGCTGAGGAAGGAAGATCACTTGAGCCCAGAAATTTGAGGCCAGCCTGGGCCACATAACCAGACCCTTCCTCAATCAAAAATAAAATAAAAACAGGAACCACATCAAGTTCGCCAGGCCTGAGAGCAGGGTATTTTCAGGAGGCAGAGCTCTGGGGGCAGCGGCAGGGTGCCCACTGAAGTAAGAAGAGCTCTTCGCTATCCCCCTCTTCATGGAGGTTCCAAACTCACAGCTCTCCCTCAGCCACTCTTAGCAAGACTGTCTCCATGCACTCCCTGTTTGTAGGACAGGAAGGGTCTTCACAAATCATAGGACTATATTGTGTGGGTGTGTTTCACGTGTACAATATGTAACTTGGTAGAATGTATAGAAAGGCTCTTTCTATGTCGCACCTTATGACTTTTTCATTTGACAAAGGTGCACAAGAGATGCTCACTCAGAAGACACCATGATTCAAATTTTGATCTTTTCCTAAACTAGCAATGCCAAGCAGTGATAATGAGCTGCAGTGCCCAGTTGGCCACAGGATCAGGAAGACAAATGCTCAGTACTCAACAGAGCAAATACAGTGTGGCTGAGCCGTGAGTTACATGCATTAAATACACCTTTGATTTTCAACTTACCATGGGTTTATGGGACATGACCCCTTCATAAATGGAGGAGCGTCTGTACTTAAATCACTTGAATTTTCCAATTTAAGGGAGAAAAATCAATATTGCCTTTTTTGTGCTTTCTGCAGCATTTTAATTGAGTTCTTTAGTCTTTAATGCTCGTACACTGCTATGGTTTGGTTCTATAATGTCCCCCAAAGGCCCCTGTGTTAAAGGCTTGGTCTCCAGAAGGCTATTATCAGGTAGTTGTGAAACCTGTCAAAGATGGGACCTAGTGGGAAGTGTTTTCATCACTGGGGGCACGGCATGCCCTTAAAGGGCCCTTCTTCTTTCTCATTTTCATTTTCCGACTAATGCATGCCTGTAATCCCTGCAACTCAGAAGGCTAAGGCAGAAGGATTGCAAGTTCAATACCATTCTTAGCAACTCAGTGAGACCCTGTCTCAAAATAATAAGGGCTAGGGATGTAGCTTAGTAGTAAATTGCTCCAGGGGTTCAATCCCCAGTACCAAATAAAAAGAATGTTACACATTCAATTTGTTATCTGCAGGTAGTAATATCTGGAATAAAATTAATTGTGGCTGGATAAAAAAAATATGTAAGAATAAGACAAAACCAGCTTCACTAAAGCACAGCTGATGAAGATCAGTTGAAGAATAAGACTGAGAGAAATATTAGTGACAAAAGTGCTGAGTCATGAAAAGTGAAGCAGCCCAAGGACTGGGCTGAATGTTTCCTAAGGGGCATTAAGAGAGAGAGATAATTCCCATGTTAGCCACCCTAGTGTCTTTCCTGACTCCCTGGGACAGGTCTGACTGAAATGGTACTCCTGCTGAAAAGCCAACCAGGAAAGTGCTTTTTGTTTTAATTGACCTATTGTAATTGTACATATTTATGGACCATAGTGGGTTATTCAATACCTGTGCACAATGTGTAATGCTCAGATCAGGGTAATTGGCATATTCATTGCCTCAAACATTTATCATTTCTTTGTGTTGCAAACTGTAATTTGTCAGCTTTGCACTACTAAAAGGAAACACCTAGCATAAACTACTACTGAAAAGAGGTTTAGTTAGCTTACAGTTCTGGAGGCTCAAAGTCCAAGTGTCATAGCACAGGCTCTGTGGGAAGGGCCGTCCCTTGCCTGAGTCGTGTCATGGCAGATGGCAGTGGTGGGAACAAGCAGATTGCACCCAGGAGGCAGAAGGAGTGGGAGGGGCCAGTCTTGCTCTTATATGACAACCCCTCTCAGCAGACCTAACTGGGTCCCACAAGAACTATGTTAATCCCTTGTAAGGACAGTGCCCTCAACAACCTTGCCAGCTCCCACTAGGCCTCATCTTTTAAAGCTTCCACCACCTCCTAAAAGTGCCACAGGCTAGGGACCATTCCAGTCCCTAGGACTCTTAGGGGACACCAAAACCATATCTGAACCATAACAGGAACATTCAAAAATCCTCCCTACTAACTATTTTAGAATACACAATTAATTTTTGCTAACCAAAGTTATCTTATGTTGCTACAGAATTTAGAAGTTATTCCTCCTCTCCAGTTGCACTCCTGTACCTACTAACCATCTTCGCTCCATCCCCCTCCCACCTTCCCTTCCCAGGCTCTGGTAAGTGCTATTCTGCTCAATGTTTTAGCTTCCACACATAAGTAAAAACTTGGGTAGTTGTCTAACAACTGTGCTGACTAACAACACTTCTAATATCTTCCAGTTCTATTCATATTGCTACCAAGAATGGGATTTCATTTTTTTGTGGCTGAATAATATTCTCCTTACTATAAGTACTTTTTGCTGGGCATGGCTCACCTATAATCCCAGCAGCTCAGGAGACTGAGAAAGGAAGATCCCAAGTTCAAAGCCAGCCTCAGGAAAAATCGAGACACTAAGCAACTCAGTGAGACAACAAATAAAATACAAAATAGTTCTGGGGATGTGGCTCAGTGGTCGAGTGCTGCTATGTCTAATCCCTGGTACCCCCATGCCCCAAAAAGTACCACATGTTTTAAGCACTTTACTTGGGAGTTTAGCTGACCCAGCAGTCTGGCAACAGCACAGGGATACCGTGCGAGCACAGAGGCAGGAGTGGAGGTACTGGGATGCACAGTGGAGGAGGAGAGGGTTACAGACATTACACCATTGCTAGGGCAAGCAAGTATTAGCTATGTTCTAAATTACTGATCAATAAGGTGAAGAAAAGACACAAACATCTTTAAAAGCAGGAGGTGGGATCAGAAAAGCGGACCTGGAGAAAGATAAAGGGCCAATTTGTGGCCAGCAGTTTCCTCTCCTAGGCTCACAACAGGTTGACACAGAACTTTGATTAACTCAGTTCTTCTGACTCAAGACATGAGCAAAATATTCAGGGCCCAATTTTTGGTGAAATTTTTCTCCAAAGTTACAAAATAATTCTTCTGTAGGAGAGGGTTTTTGTTGTTGTTGTTGTTTTTAAATGGAAGCTAAATTTATTCACAATTTTCCTTTTCATTTTAAAAATTCCTTTAAAAATCATTTCTATGTAATGATGACTCAGAAGAACCTTTACATTGCAGGTAATCATGGCCCAGAACTCTAAAAAATTGAGATGCCTTCATCTGAGGGGAGGAAAGACTGTAAAACAGTTTCTGCCCTCTTCCTTGCTCCCTACCTGATATTTCAGGAGTTTTCCAAAGTTCTGGAAGTCTTTCTGAACCTGTCAACTGATTTGAAGAAAAACTTTGTCACTAAAACACACACACACACACACACACACACACACACACACACACGGTACACTGAAGATGTCTATTCTTTAATTATTGTACTAACAGTGGGTTTGGGGTTTGCCATGACAGTTCCAACATTCAAAATAACATTGAGGGCTATAGGATTTTGTGTGCTTCTTTAAAATTCAAGGTTCTGGATTTCCAAAGGATTTAACAAAGTTAGACTAGTAAGTTCAGAGAGAGTCCCAACGTAGCTGTGTAACAGCTTGATTAGAAAAGGCTGCAGCATTTTAAGACTTGAATTTAGAATATGGTTTCCTTGAGAACAACCCAGATGGGCTTTTAAATAAAGAGAAAAAAACAGCTGCACACACGTTGGTAGATCTGCATTACAATTGGATCTTAAGAAGACCAAACAATGTTTCCATTAAACGGGAGAGCTCTTAATAAGCAGCTTTTAAAAACATGATTATTTCTCATTATTCTACCAAATGGAGGCCGTTTTCTTTGCAGTTGCCAGACAGACTCTTTGGGAAGGAAGAGAGGTGCCTTCTACATGTGCAGAGGAGGACTAAAATGACCTAAATTTGGAGCAGCTCTCAGGACTCAGCGGACCTCACTCACTTATCCACTTAAGATACATCAAAAGCCTACTGCATACAGGCAGTGTTCCAGCCCTGGGTACACAACAGCGAATACATCAAGGTTCCTGTTCTCACAGGCTTTTTACTGCAGTTGAGTGAAAGAGACAAATACATAAAGACCATAAGAGTCCCCCCTTTTCCTGCAGTTTCAGTCACCTGTGGTTTCAGTTACTCAAAGTCAACCACAATCTGAAAATTTTAATGAAAAATTCCAGAAACAGGGGCTGCGGTTGTGGCTCATTGGTAGAGCATTTGCCTAGCATGTGTGAGGCACTGGGTTCGATTCTCTGCACCACATAAAAGTAAATAAATAAAGGTACTGTGTCCATCTACAACTAAGAAAAAAAATTTAATTCCAGAAATAAACATTTATAAGTTTTAAACTGTGTGCCATTGTGAGTGGTGTGATGGAATCTTTCTCCACCCTGTTCCATCCCACATGAACCCTCCCTCCAGCTGTATACACCACCAACCTGACATCATCATCACTCAGTGACTCAGGACCACCCAAAACAGATGATCCTCAGAAGGCCAGAAGTTATCCAAAACTATGTCACATGCCGATGTCATTAATAACACCTTGTCACATCGCATGTTAATTGACTCATCTCACATATCACAAGACTGAACATAGCACAATAAAATATTTTGAAACAGGAAGAAAGCACATTCACATACCATTTATCCCAGTGTATTGCTATAATGGTTCTATTTTCTATTAGTTACTGTTGTTACACTCTATGTCGGCTTTCTGTTACCATAACAAATACCTGAGATAATTAACTTATGAAGAAGAAAGGTTTATTTTGTCTCACAGTTTCATAGGTTTTAGATCCTGGTCTATTGTCCTTGTTACTTGTGGGCCTGTGGAAGGGCATCACATGACAAGAAGCATGTGGCAAAGCAAAACCATTCACCTCTTAACCAGGAAACAAAAGAGAGAAAGAGAAAGAGGCTGGGGTCCCACTATTCCCTTCAAGAGCACACTCCTAATGACCAAAGACCACCAACTAGGTCTCATCTCTTAGTTTCCACCACCCACCAATTGCACCAAGCTGAGCCCTTAACATGTGTTCTTTGGAGAATATTTAAAATCCAAACCATAGCACTCTTTTACTGTACCTAATTTATAAATTAAGCTTTATCAGAAGTATGTATGTGTAAGAAAAACAGTATAGTCACATGTTGCTTAATGACATGACAAATATGTTCTGAGAAATACACCATCAGGTAATTTTGTCATTGTATGAATATCAGTATATTTATACAAACTAAGGCAAGGTGGCTAAGATGTCACTTGGTGGTATAATCTTAGAGGGCCACCATTGTACATGTGGTCCATCATTCATTATGTGAGCTCTGACTGTATATATAGGGTTTGTTACTAGCCATGGTTTCAGTCATCCACTGGGAATACTGGAAGGGATCCCCTGCAGATAAAGGGACAGTGCTGTATATGAAGAAAAATAGGCAGGGAAGTGGGAAGGGGCCCTGTTGTAATTAAAGTAGTCAAAATGATCTCTCCAATAAAATGAAACTGAGCAGGAATCTGATAAATATGAGCAGTCTGTCATTGGCCTGAATGGTGACTAGAGCTCCATAAAGAGGGGATGACCAACAAAGACCCTGGATCAGTGTTGGGCTTACTATACTCAAAAAGCTGTGAAAAGGTTGGAGCAGAGAAGGGTGAATTTTATAGGAGATGTGATCACCCAGAAGGGACCGGAGCACATGAGACCTCCCAGATGATTGTAAGACTCGAGTCACACAGAGTGCATTATCTGGACATGGGGAGTTAAATTAGAAACCAATATCAGAAAGATCCTTGGAAAATGCCCAAATATTTGGAAAATAAACAATGAATTTTTAAATAATCTGCAGATTAAAGAAGAAATCAAAAGGGAAATAAAAAGTACTGCATTTTAAATTGAAGGAATTTTAAAACAAAATAAATGAGAATTTGAAAATGGCATAACAATACATGCATACTGATGTTTATAGCAACATAATTCACAATGGCCAAATTATAAACCAGCTTAGGTGTCCTTCAATGGAAGAATAGATAAAGAAAGTATGGAATATACATACAAAAGAATTTTATTCAGTCATGAAGATGAATTAAATTATATTATTTGAAGGAAAATGAATGGAACCTGAGAGCCTTATCTTAAGCAAAATGAACCAAACTCAGAAAGGCAATATTCACATGTTTTCTCTCATATGTGGAAACTAGAGAGGAATTAAAAAAGAAAGAAAGAAAGGAAGAAAAGTGTGGGGGTGGATTTCATGAAAATTGAAGGAAGATCAATAGAGTAGAAGAAAAGAACTGGAAAAGAGAGAGGGGAGGAAAAGGAAAAATAATGGGGAATGATACTGGCTAAGTTATACTGTTGTATTGTATGCATCCATGAATATGTAATAATGAATCCCACCATTAGGTACATCATAATGCACCAATAAAAAATGAAAAAATAAATAAAACCAAAGACATTAAAAGAAAAGGAAACTACAAAATAACATCCCTTATAAATATAAATGTAAAATTTCTTAACAAAACTTCAGATCTAATCCAACAATATATTAAAATGACAACACAATACTAATACATCATGACAGAGTGAGATTTCTCTAGGAATGCAAGGATGGCAAGGATAACAAGGTGACAATCAATCAATATAATTCACTACATTAGCAAACTAAAAATAATAATAATAAATAACCTCAATAGACAGAGAAAAAGCATTTGAAAAACCCAACTTACTTTCACATCCATTCAGAATAAAAACTCTCAGAAAACCAGGGAGATAATTTATCAAACTGACAAAGGTATATAAAACACAAATACACACACACACACACACACACACACACACACATACATGCACACATGTGCATGCATACACACACACACCACAAGTGAATCTCATACTTAATGATGGAAGTGTTTCCCAAAGTCAGGAATAAAACTAGATGTCGACTCTCACCATTTCTATTCAACATTTTATTAGTGGTAAATATATTTTACTGGAAATTATAGCCAATGCAATCAGGTAAGAAAAGGGAGGAAAAGGCATACAGATTGGAAAGGATGGAGTGAAAATGTGTTTATTTATTCATGTAATAAATTTTACATAACCTACAAAGGGGTTATTAGAAATAATAAGTTGATCAAGCTGTAGTCTATAGATCAATATACGTACATCTACTAAAGTGCTTCTATATGAGAGCAATGAGCAATCAGAAATTGGAATTTAACAACATGTACAATAGTATCAAAATATAAAATACTTAGAAATAAATCTTACCAAAGGTGTGAAGGACTTGTACATTGAAAATTATACAATATTGCTGAGAGTAATAAATACATAAATGAAAAATATAAATAAATAAATGGAAAGATATACCTTGTTTGTGGTTGATATGAAAGATTTAAGAATGTTAGGAAGTCAATTTTCCCCAAATTTTTCTATGGATTCACAATAATCCCAACAGAAATCATAGAAGTCTTTTTTATAAAAGTTGAAAAACTGATTCTAAAATTCATATGGAAATGCAAGGATGCTACAATAGCCAAAACAGTACTGAAAAAAGGAATAAAAATGGAGGAATAAAACTACCTGCTTTCAATAATCATTATGAAGCTACAGTAATAACATAGTGTGATTTTGATATAAATGTAAATGAATCAGAGTTTGGAAATAAACTAATTTTTCACATTATATAGGTATATAATCAGTATAGTGGGAAAAGCATGACTTTTCAATAAATGTTGCTGGGACAGGTGTACATTAATTTGGCAGTCCCTTCTCCACCAAAAATGAACTTGGACCCATACCTCATGGAGTGTATAAAAATTAACTCAAGATAGATCTAAGATCTAAATGTAAATAAATCTAAAATGCATAAAAGAAAATATAATAGAAAATGCAACAATAAGAAAATAAACAGCACACAAAAATTGGTCAATTATTAGAGCAGACCCTTTACCAAAGAAGAAACACAAATGGAAAATATGTACACAGAAAATTCCCAACATCATTATTTGTTGGGAAAGCAGAAATTAAAACTATAATGAGACCATAAAATTCAGCAATACCACTACAGGATATACACCCCAAAAGAATTGAGTGGGTTCTCAAAGAGATATTTGTATACCCACCTTCAGAGCAGCATCATTTAAAATATCCAAAAGGGGCAAGCAACCCCTCATTTATTGACAGATGAATAGATAAACAAATTGTGGGTTATCTATACAATGGAATGTCTTTCAGCTTCAAAAGTAATGAACTTCTACAACATGAATGAACCTTGAGGACATTACACTGTGAAAAATAAATCAGCCACAAAATGTCAGGTGCTATATGATTTCACTTATATGAGATATCTAGAGTAGTCAACTTCATAAAAACAAAAGATAGGATGATGGTTGCCAGGGACTGGACAAGGGAGGAATAGGGAGTTAGTGTTTAGTCAGTACAGGGTTTCAGTTTTGCAAGATGCAAAGAGTTCTGGAGATGCACGATGGTGATATGAACAGAATTAATGTCACTGAATAGTTCAATTTAAAATGTTTTAAATGGTGAACTTCGTGAAAAGCACATAGTGAGATAGCATTCGTACCCAATACAATGAATATAATAAATAAGACAAACAAGAAACAAAAATTGGCAAAGATGTGAAGAAATAGAAGCTTTCATCCACAGGTGGTAGAAATGAAAAATGCCAAAAAAAATTAGGGAAACAGTTTAGAGATCTCTTAAAAATTTAAACACATACTTGCCGCAGTCTGGCTGGGCACAATTCATGAGCCACTTATCAAGCAGAAACAAACTTTATTTTTAGAACACACACACCACACCACACGAACTCTTCAGGAATTCCCCCAGAGCCCAACTGCCACCACCGGCTTCCCACAAGCCTCTCAACCCCCACCCCCACTCCTCCTGCTCTTGAGGCCAATTAGAGGTGTTAGATGCCAGGCCAAAAACATGCTACAATTGTGAACAAACAGGACATTTTTAAAGGAATTGCCCCATAGGAGGAGGGTTTAACAAAACTAGGTATCAAAGGAGTAGAATACTGGGTATTTGCCCATGATGCCGTAGAGGGAGACATCGGGCTAATGAATGTCATTCTCAAACCACCATAGAGGGTACTCCCTTATCAAAAAACGGACAAGGACCAGGTGTTTATCCATGATATCATGGAGAAAGGCATCGAGCTCCATTGCCAAAAAATGGACAGGGGGGCCAATACTCCAGGGCCCAAGACCACAAATATACAGGGCACTGGAGGAACCCAGCAACCCCATCAGGGTAGTGCCCAGGACACATTGTCCATTAGATCCCTCACTAGACAAACCAGAGGAAGTGCAGGACATCTGAGCCTCCGCCAGAACAGTACTAACTCCAGAGATGGGAGTTCAAATCATTCCCACAGGGGTAAAAGGACCTCTTCCCAAAGGAACAGTAGGCTTATTATTAGGACAAAGTTCTTCTACTCTAAAAAAACTTATGATAAGTCCTGGGGTAATTGATACCGATTATAAAGGTGAAATAAAAATTATAGCCAGTTCTCCAAAGGGTATATCAGTAATTTCACCAGGAGATAGAATAGCACAGTTACTAATAATACCCAGCCTACATGATAAATTTTCCAGTCGCACTGTAGAAAGAGGTTCCAGGGGATTAGGCTCCACAGGTGTAGATTGGGCTATGCTTTCTTTAAATTTAGATTCTCTCCCCATGCTAAAACTAAATATTCAAGGACATGAATTTAATGGGCTACTGGATACAGGTGCAGACCTTAGCATCATCTCTCGTCAAGAATGGCCAAAACATTGGCCGTTACAACAAGCCACTCAAACACTTCGAGGCCTAGGAGTGGCGACTAATCCCCATAGAAGTGCAATGGTATCAGATTGGAAGGATCCTGAAGGATGTGAAGGAACTATACAGCCATATGTATTGGATCATCTTCCTGTAAATTTATGGGGACGAGATGTCCTAGATCAATTAGGACTAACATTAACAAATAACATCAATCCAAATGCACCCACTATTATGGCTAGACAAGGTTTTAGGAAAGGAAAAAGATTAGGAGAAAAAGAACAAGGTATAGCAGCACCAATACAAATTGATCAAGGAACAGACAGACATGGATTGGATTTTTCAGGAGGGGTCACTGAGACAATAAAATTACTTGGAAATCAGAAAGACCAGTATAGGTTCCTCAGTGGCCCCTGACTAAAGAAAAGATACAAGCAGCCCATGACCTTGTCAAACAACAATTAGCAGAAGGACATATACAACCTTCTGTATCTCCCCATAATACTCCCATTTTTGTCACCAAAAAGAATTCTGGTAAATGGAGATTATTGTAAGATTTAAGAGCCATTAATAATGAGATGGTTATTATGGCACCTGCTCAATCGGGGATTCCCCAATTGTCTGCTTTGCCAAAAACTCTGATAGCTGTTTGAATAAGCCTATCTACAAATTCAGGGTAAGGTTCATGAGCTCCTTGTATTACCTTAGATAATTGACCTTGTAAACCTCCATGTCCTTGTAAAATCTTCCATGACCTAACCGCATCTGCAGCAATTTGTGAGTATATGGCAGGATCATATGCAATTTGTTGCTGCTGATCCTCATAAGGTCCCTTTCCTAACAACATATCTAGATTTCTCTGAGGATAACCAGCTGCTGCATTTCGCCTAGCTGTCTCCTTGTAAAATTCCTCATTGGCAACCTTCCATAACAGGTATTGTCCTCCATTTAGCACAGCTTTACACATACTAACCCAATCTGCTGGCGTCATGTTCAAGTTGTTAATGGATTCAACCATGCTTACAGTGAAGGGTGCTTGAGGACCATAGGTTGTTACAGCCTCTTTTAGCTGCTTCACTGTTTTGAAATCTAAAACATGGTGAATTCGCTGCCCTCCTGCCTGCTCAAATGCAGGGCATGTTAATATTTGAGGTCCTGTCTCAGGATCCCATCTATCAACTACAGGGGTTGGGGGCCTCCCAGCATATGGAGGTGGCGCTGTTGGTTGGACACTTACGCCCTCTGGTGATAGAAAGGTGTTAGTAGCAGTCTCCTGTTGTAACTTTTCCCCTGATGGCTTTTTCTGCTCTAAACTTTCTTCCTCTGTCTGACTAGATCGAGAGACCTTCTCTTTTACTTGAATCTTTTCCTCTGTCTGACTAACTTGAGAGACCTTCTCTTTTACTTGAATCAATATGTCTTCTCCTTTCTCTACCATTGTCTGAACTGAAGGCTTTGGACTAAGCAAACATGATACCAACATTCACAATGGCAATGTGCCAACTGGCAAAGTCCTTGGGCTTTTCTTTTCTATTCTTTTAAATCTTCACCATGATGGTTCCATTGTGATATATTTAACGACTCCTCCTTATAAAGCCATGGGTTACATTTTTGTATTGTATCAACGTATGCCCTGACTGCTCTTGATTTTACTGGGATGCCTCCTTCCTCTAACAATTTACTTAATACTCTTTTGGTTTGTTTTTTACCAATTTCTGATCCCGTATTTCTACTATAATACAACCCAACAAGATGACGCTAAACAAAACTGCAACAGAATGAAACAAAAGTGGAACAAAAAATCATTATAATAGCCTTTCTATCCTCCTGAAATGTCCATGCATCCTTTCTCCCTATCTGTCCCTCAGACGCAAATAGTTTTTCCTCAGATGTGAGCGGTTTTTCTTTCATCTTACACATCTCCAGGGACAGGCAACTTAAAGCAACAGTGAAACAAAACAAAAGAAGAATCTTAAAATGGCTACCCATCCTCTCGCCCTGCCCTCAGGGGCGAGCAGTTTACCTTATCACTTACCCTCAGTCGTCTCAGTACGGGCCACCAAATGCTGCAGTCTGGCTGGGCACAATTCACGAGCCACTTATCAAGCAGAAACGAACTTTATTTTTAGAACACACACGCCACACCACACGAGCTCTTCAGGAAAACCCTCAGAGCCCAACTGCCACCACCAGCTTCCCACAAGCTTCTCAACCCCCCCACTCCTCCTGCTCTTGAGGCCAATTGGCTGGGTTGTGTGGGCGGAGCCAAAAGAGTCCCCCAATGAGCAGCTCCGTGGTCTGAAAGGGCGGGGAAACAGTCCAATGAGCATCACTGCAGAGGAGCCAATCAGCTAGCAGCTGGAAGTTTGCTGGGGCCACTGTGAGCCAATCATCAGCTGGCAGCTGGAAGTTTGCTGGCAGCTGGAAGTTTGCTGGGGCCCCTTCCTCTGTGGCTCTCAACACATACTTTCCATTTAATTCAATGATTCCACTCTGAAGTATTTGTCCAAGATAAAAGGTATGTTCATGTGAAGACTAGTCCTTGAATGTTCATAATAGCTTTATTTGAAATAGACAAATATGGGAAACAACCCAAATGTCCATCAAGGAATGAATGAATAAACAACACTGTAAATATTCATTATAAATCCATTGAATAGAATAGTATTCAGCAATACAAAAGAATGAACCACTGACATTAAACAACATTTGCAAGTCTCAAAATAATTAGGCTTGTGTAAGAAGCAAGACAAAATAAAGTTATATAGTGTATAATTCCACTTATATAAAAGTCTAGAAAAAGCAAACTAATCTTTAGTAACAGAAAGTAGATTCGCCTTTGGGTACTGGCAGGAGGAACTCTTGGTAGAAATATGATTGGTAGAAATATGATTACTGTCAATTATTGGATTGTGTTGATGGTTTCATAGGTGTACATATGTCAAAACTTATTAAATTTCATACTTTAAATATTTGCAGATTATTGACATAACTATGTCTCAATAAGGCTGTTTAAAAAATTAAAACAGATCATGGCAGAATGTAGCAAAATCTTAAAAACAAGAAGTTTTCCTGGTTCAGTGTGAAAAAAAAAACTTTTTTCACTAATAAACTCACAAATACAATTTCACTCAAAAATTGACAAACTGTGACCTTCTACTTTTGTCTACTACAAAGTATTTTGAAAATTCAAGACTGATATTCTGCTCACTGACTGTGAAATTTAATATAAACTGCATTTAAGCAGTTATATACAAGGAAGACAAAATGAACTTCATGTTTCAGATACCAGGTTCCTCCTACATAAATTGTTGCACAGTTTGAGTTTGTGAAGGATCAAATCTGAGTGGCCCATTTCATGTGGATGGAAATAGAATCATTTCTAAGGCCTATAAAAATGGAATTGCCCAAAGCACTTTCACATCATAGAATGTTCTTTTTTATTTTCATTATTTACTCTGCAGTTTTATTTCCTAAGGGGCTTTTACAAAAATAGAATCATAAAGCCCTAACATCACAAAGAACTTCAGAAACCATCTGGTTCCTCTTCTTTTTCCAGTGAGTGGAGTAGACCAAAACTCTGAGAATGGACGATGCCTGGGGAAGAGAAGAGCAAGGAGGCTGGAAATGGGGCACTGGGCTCCACTCCTCCTTCCCTTGGCCAGGAAACACAGCGAGATGCCCACTTCCCTGGGAACCACCAGGGTCATGCAGCCTAACGCCGGCAAGCATCACAGCATTCATTCACTCACTCCATAATACACATTTTCTTGGCCCCTGTAGGACACATAATTCTGTGCTAGGTTCTCCTGCCCCTGATTTCCACTCGGTTCCTCACTGAGCTTGCTTCTGGCAAGATACACACATTAAACAAAGAACTGCCCAGTTAGTTATTTAATTGTGCCTGTCATCAGTGCAGCCAAGATGCACCTGGAAGGGAATTCCAACCCTGGAGGGGGTCGGTCAAGATTGAGAAGAGGTCGCTGAGAGCAAGGAAGGCATCCGGGAGACCTAGCTGAGCTGCCTGCGCTGTAGAAGAGTGAGCGCGGGCACCTGCTGCTGATCGCAGAGCATAGGGAGCAGCGGTGTCCACAACAGGGTAGGACTGGTTAAGTTAGACCTCAGGCAATGCAATGCAGAGCTGCTTTCGAATTTCATTTTGAAAACACTACGTATACTCTGAGAGATGGCAGATAAACGTGGACTAGTGGTTACTTCCAAAAGCATAGCAAAAGCAGAAAAGTGGAACCATCTGGCAGGGGATACCCGCGGCGGGGAGCACTGTGCAAAATGAAAATGCTGAGCCCTTGGTCCAAAATGACTTAAGAATTTCAAGACGAAACAACAGAACAATGAAACCGGCATGGAGCCCTGGGAGTGCGGGAGGGGGCGGGGGGGGGGGGGGAGGCGCTGCGGCACATCAGTGATGCATCAGGATTTGACCATGAACAAGATGTGAGGGAGGAGGGACTGGAAGGTAATGTGGTCCAAGCGTCTGCCTGTGAATGATGAGGTGGGCCTTAGACAAGGAGACACTCTGGACAGGAGGAAGGAGAGCAGAAGTGAAGTGAAGAGCCTCGGGTGGAAGTGCCTAATGGGCTGTAAGGAGTACAGTGAGCACCAGGTCACAGGGACCCCCCCACAAAAATACCCTCAGCCTCAGCATCCCGATGGGAATGGAAGTAAGAGAATGCACAGGAAACCCAGGGAGAAGGGACAACAGGGGAACAGCCCCTGAACCTTTTTTGGTGAGCCAGTTTTAAAAAGCTCAGGAGAGGGATCTGAGATCTAGGTCATGTACAACCAAGAAGGCATTTGTCTTGTGCCTCCTATCTCCACCCCACCTCCTATTAAATTGGCCTAGCCTCAACCCTATGGAATATTTACAATGGGAATTTTCTGGATCAGTGAGAAAAGAATGTTTTTAACTGAACTTTAGAAGGTGCCCCAATTATGCTTGCTGCCTGGTTGACTGGTCACCAGCCATGTCCTGACTAGTCACTAAGGCAAAAGTTATTGTGTGCTCTGTCTTCTTTCTGCTCCTCAGGGTGGGGAAGACAGAGCAGGAGCAGAGGGCTAATTCATAGCTTTGGCTCCAACCTAAGTTTTCTATAATCCTATAAGGAAAAGAGCTAGGATTTTGAGAGGGAAAAGAGTTTCATTTTTCATTGTGCTTTGTTAAAAATTTCCAAAGTTTAGAGGGCCCAAAAGGAGTAAGTTTATATGATGATTCACAGAAGTATAAAAAGTACTTATGATGTAAAAACTGGCTTTCCTGTGGGTGAATGGGGATTTGGGGAAGAAATCAAGGGACTTGAAATGTGCCAGTGGGGTCATACCCTGGCCTCACTTCCTTGGCCTGTGTTCCAAGTTAAAAGAGGGCAGGACATAAGTCCCTTTGGAGTTCCAAACATCTGAGCAATTGGGAGGCCAAGGATGTATTTCAACAGGGCTCCACTCCTTGGTTCCATGGAGCTCTGCCTCATACACAGGCCACAGCTTCCTGGTATCTGCTTGTGTGTTCACTTCTGCACAGATACTCTTTCCCAACTAGTAGAGACACTAAGACTTACTGATTCGGTGAATGAACACACACACACACACACAAACACACACATGCACACACACACACAAGCTTAGCACATTTTTTTCCCCCAGCAGGGAATATGATGTTTTTCTGAAAAAAAAAAAAAATCACTCCATTGGTGGCTCAGACTTGGGAGAGGACTTCTGGCCACTTTAGGAACAGCTGACAGGGAGCAGACAAGTGATAGATAAACTGTGTGTGCATCACCCTGAGCCTGGCTGCCTGTTCCCTCAGCCTCTTCACATCCACACTGCAGTCCATGCTCCTGCCACAGCTGGAATGGCCAGATGAGCTCTGGAAATCATCCCTGGTTCCTGCCCAGCCCTCACACCCACATTAGCAGACCTCTCAGCTCTGCATGGAAAGTAGGTCCCAGTTCATGCTCAACCTCTGCCTCTTGGGTCACAGCCACCAGCATTCCTGACCTAGACACCTAGAACCCCTAACTGGACTCCGGGCCTCATGCCACCACCTACAGAGCACCCAGAATGCTGTTTATAGGTGAGAAAACATCAATACCCCACCCAAACCCTCTCATGGCTTCCTATAACACCAAGAAAAACACCCAGAGTCCTCACAGATCCCCCTGTCCCTGCCTGGCCTCCCGTCTGATACCACAGGGCCTTTCCACCTGGGTTCTGCCACCTGCCTTGCTCTCGGGATGACTGCTATCTTATCATCACTTCTCTTAGACCCAAGAGCATCTCAGAGAGTCTTTGCAGACCACTTATATAAAATGGAGACCCAGCTGTGTTTGTCATCTTTTTCATTGCTGTGACTAGAAAATCCAGCCAGTACAAGTAGGGGGGAAGAAAGGTTTATTTGAGGGCTCACGGTTTCAGAGGTCTTAGTCCATCTCCATTCCTCAGGGCTCAAAGTGAGGCAGAACATCATGGCAGAAGAGTGTGACAGAAGCAAACAGCTCACATGATGATCAGAAAGCAGGGAGGAGGGGAGGAGAGGGACTCCACTCTCCATAGCCATGCCCCCAATGAAGCACTTCCTCCAGCCACACCCCACCTGCCTCCAGTTAACCCAAAATTAATCTCATCAGGGATTAATTAACTAATTAGGTTAAGGCTAGAACCCAATTGTTTCTCCTCCAAACCTTCTTGCATTGTCTCACATGTGAGCTTTTGGAGGACACCTCACATCCAAACCATGACACCAGGCAATGCCTATACTTCCACACATCTTAAGATCCTCAGTAGTACTCAACACTACCTAGAAATACAGATGAATATGCACACAAATGCTCACACACACATACGCATGCACACACGTTACACATACAGACACATGGGAAGCCATGGAGTGTTAGTCCTGCCAACATATATGCAGTAGAGAATAGGAATTTACAGCCATCCCTGCCCTCAGGGAACTGGCAGTTAAGTCTCCCTCAAGCATTGCTCATCTCATAGTCCAAGGAAAACCTTGATTTATGTCTTCATGGACAGGTTATGTAATCAGATTAATGAAACATTTGAGAAATTGCTTAGGGAGGCCTTCGGCAAATTGGATAACTCGAGTGATTTTCTTTCCTGAAAATTTCTTATTTTTTATGGGAGAGAAGATTATTTTTAAAGTCTATATTTTTTTCAGGAGAGTGAGAAAGGCCAAGCAATAAATTTACAATCCTGCCACTATTGCAATGTAAGTCTCCAATCCATAATTTGTTAGTGCCTCTTCAATCACTGGAGCAGGTTAAGATTCTGCCTGTCCAAGTCAAGGGAGGCACAGACTGGAGATGGGATTGGGGAACCTCGCCTAATGTACAGATATTAATTAGGCGAAAACAACTGTCTGCATGAACTCACTAGATAAAAGTTTCACACTTGTCTTTATTATGCCCTGAAAACCCAAAAGAAGGGGACACTTTAGGCAAAGGGAAATAAAAGAAGCCAAATGTCTGCAGGTAATTGGTCCCAGCAGACATTCCATTCTGCCCACTAGGCTTCACGAACAGAGGTACAGAGTATAAAACAAAGGAGGAAAGGTTTTCCTTCTGCTCTGGCAAGCCCACACAAGGGAGGAAATAGAACTCACGCTTACTCAGGTTGGAGGGGCAAGGGACAGTCCAAAGACTTTGGTTGCACAAAAGAAGCTCAGGGATGATGAGCTGCCTATGGGAAAGAAGGTTATACCTCTTCTCTGGGCTAAAACTATTGAACTAAGGCTAGTGAGGAGGAAGCAAGCCGGAGGTGGAAAGGACCACCAGCAGACAGCATTTGCTTCCTTATTGAAAGAAACCATACGATGGCTATACTTCCTGAACATAGAATAGGCTTTTGTGGGTGCTGAAAGTCACATGATAGAATCTAGAAGACAATGCAAGGGGTGCAAGGAGGGTTGGGGAGTGATCCGCAGGCTTTAGCACAGCATTGACATTGTATGCCTCAGGCTTCTGGCCTGAAGACTAGTGAAGGTCCCAGGATGGACAGAAGGGAAGGGCATGCCCTGAAGGAAGGAGAAGGAGAAAGCCATGTATTTGGGTACAAATGAGGCATCAGGGAGCTGCGTCTTAGAAAATCCAGTTGGGGCATCCGTTTGGAGTCTAGGTGGGGACTGGTGAGAAGCAGAGAAGGAGGAATCCATCTGGAGATTATTGCAAACCCAGGCTGCTCACATCCCAGGATGAGGGATGTTCTGTCCCTGCCCTGCCTGTCCTATGCCTCCTCTTTCCTGAGCCAAAAGGACCACGCCCACTGGGAAAGCAAGTCATGGGTCCCTCCCTCTTCACCTCTTCTCTTACCCATCTCCTGTTGTCACTTTGAGACCAGACCAGCCAATGTCCTCTAAGCTATTTGCTCACTCCAGCCCTCTTGAGAACTCCTGGGGTTCTCCAACTTGGCGGCTCCTTTTCTGCCCTTTGTCCACCTCAGGGGAACTTCCTCTTGCCCAGGCAGGCCTTTCATCTCACTTATTACCTGGACTTCTTCACTTTCTTGTGGCACCTTGCGTTTTGTACAGTGTCAAATCTTACTCTTCCGAGGTCATCTGCTTATTTGGGAAGCATTAGCTTTTTACCCCTATCTTCTGCTGCTTCCCATTTTGGGAGAACTGTTATCATTCGAGAAGTTATCAACTTTTGAAGCTCAGGAAAACTCAGGCCTGTTGATTTTTTTTTTTTCAATTTATAAGTCATTGAAAAGAAAATGGCTTAGTGCTGTTTCAGAGTGTTAGAAGTGCTGTGACAACAGCTTTTCTTTCTCTCTGTAGGGAAATAGGATCCCAGCATGTCTACCTCCATGTCACTTGAGTAAGAGGGCTACCTGTGTGCACCTCCACTATTGTCTGCCATGGTCGCCATGACCAACTCATACACTGTGTGGGCTTCAGCTTCCTTAACTACAAAATGAAGCTGATAACACCTGATCTGTGAATGTCAAAGTCAAGGTGACTTTGGTGACCGAATAACAAAGGCCATGAGGTGCCAAGGCCAGCATCCAGGTGTAGGAGGTCTCAGCAAATGTCTCTCCCCTGCCATCTGGACACAGGACTTGATGATTAAGTACGTCCAGGCTCACTTCATTCTAATTTAGAACACTTACAAAGAATGATCTCTAAGTTGACTTTGAGCATTCCATAAATTTCACAAAAAGTTGAGTATATTTATTAACTGATATTGCATCTATAATGAAGTTGATGACTCAAGCATGTGATCCAGGTGATTAATCAGGTGATTTCTAGTATAATAGTCATCTTTCAAAAGCCACCACAACCTTCTGCTCATGAAAATACTCTAATTTTTTTTAACAACCAAATGCAGAATAATGTGTTCGATTCTAAGATTGCAAGTGGTTATCAAAAGAAAATTCTTTGAGAGAAAATATGTTCTCTTGTTGAATTACAGGCACCAAACAGAGAATTATATCTTTACATTTTGGATGTGTTGTGAATGTAGGAGAATATACTTCCCTAATTAATCTCAAACTTGCTATCACAGAATTTTACAGAGCAGCAGCACTTTCTCCTGGAGAAAAGTTTATGATAGGTTTTACTACTGAAAAAACACAGATTGAAACTTTTTAATAAATCTGTCCTTAAAAATATTAAAGACAATTATATGATAAGCTGCATTTTGAAATGAAAGCTTCCACTTGGCCTCATGGGACTGCCACTTCTATGAAATTGCTACTCCTTCCAAGTTCAGGGCACACTTCCTTTACTTTTTTGTTGTTGTTGTTTTATTTTTAATATCTAATTCCCAAAGGAACAAAAGAATAAACCTTCTTTTTCTTAGAAAAAGAAATGTGATACAAAGATTCCCCCAGTGTGAGCCACCTCCACTAAACAGAGTCTGTTTTTCTCACCAAGACTTTGACTGCAATTCTTTGGTTAACTAGGAGTAAGATACACACACAGCTCTGCCAGGGCCCTTGACTTGAATCACCCAGCCAGCTTGTCTACAGTTGCCCCATGCCCAAGACAGCCTCTTCTACCACAAACATGCTTTTCTCCAAAACATAGAAATTGGAAAAAAAAGTTCTTAAATCTTCTAAGTCCTACCAAACATTTATTTTACAAAAATAAGAAAAGAATAAAAACCATGAGATATGAAAGGTCACTGGAGCTCATTAAAAGAAACTATTTCATCTTTATTCAAGGCTTTTCAATTGAGGGAAATATCTGACAAATCACTAAATTCATAATTACAAAGGTGCCTATGGGACATTGAATTTCATGATGTGGAGAGATTTCTCGCACATATTTCATATCCACAAAATTAGAAATAATCTTTTGAAAGCACTGATCAAAGGTTAGAAAGAAACCTCTTAGAACTGGAGCAATGAGAAAACAAGTATCCGTGTGTACATCTTATAAAATCTTTAGAGAAAAAATAAAGATAGGAGAAAATCGGGTTTATTTTTTTAAAACTACAAATCAAACAGTAAGAAAGAACATAAGAAAATTTCATAAGTAGTGTATGATATTAAAAGAGCATGAAAAAATACTAAAGACTACAATATAAATAAAATGTATAGCCCTAAATAATGGATAATGAAGATATTTTAAGACATATAATGATGCCTATCGAAAAAAGACAGATGAAGCTAACAAGGAACACTTGACATATTTAGAATAGGAACAAAATTAACAACAGGCTTTAATTATCCATTGAATATTCATGGGAAAGCAGAAACCACCAGAAGCAAATAGCACCAATTTTTAACACTAGGTGAGTTTGGTTCAATCAATCTGTAAGACTGTTATATCACTGATCCTAAGTAGAGGTATGTTCCTATTAAAAATCATAAAAACATAAATCTACCCTATGGAAAAATGAAATGATGACATGGCCATTGTCAGAGAGCACCCCAGTTCAAGGAAGGCTTGGCTCCCTGGAGAAGTGCCCAAAGCTGCTGATGGACAGGTCAAGACAGAAAGATTGAACGGCGACTGGAAACCCGGTAGGAGAACATAAATAAGATTATAAAACATTTTGGCTGACTAAATGCAGGAAAGCTTCCAGTTTGCTCAAATGTTCAGCCCATGGTGAAATCTGTGAAGTACCATGTCAAGAAGAGGGACAGGACTGTACACCAGGTGTTTCAGTCAGCTTCGTCATTGCTGTGACCAAAAGATCTGACGAGAACAATTTTAAAGGAGGAAAAGTTTATTTGGGGGCTCATGGTTTCAGAGGTCCCCATCCATACACAGCCTTCCATTCCTCCAGGGTCAGAACATCATGGCAGAAGAATGTGGGGAGGGAAGCAGCTCAGGACATGACAGTCAGGAAGCAGAGAGAGAGAAAGAGTTCTGCTTACCAAGAACAAAATATAAAACCCAAAGGCACACCCGCAAGGATCCACGTCCTCCAGCTACATTCTACCTACCTACCACCAAATTAATCCATATCAGAAGATTAATGCACTGATTAGGTCAAACCACTTATAACCCAAACATTTCATCTCTGAACTTTCTTGCGTTGTTTTACACATAAGCTTCTGGGGGACACTTAATATCTAAACCATAATACCAGGGTCAGGTAGTCAGAAATAAATCCCCCAGAAGTAGTCTCTAAACTAACCATGATGCAATGAGATACTATTTTCTTACCAAATTGGGAAAGATTAAAAGATAGGATACAACATTAATGAAGATTTAGACAACAGGCATTCTCCTAGCTCATGTGACCAGGTGCATTGGTGGCATTTATTTATTTATTTATTTAAGATAGGATCTAACTAAGATGCACACCCTGGCCAAATTAGTACCACTTGTTTAAAGGGCAATCTGTAAACATCTGATGAACTGAACAACCAAGAACCCTATGAGAACAATTTCACCTCTAAGCCTGTAGGATAGGGGGATGCACATGTCCCACAATCACATATACAAAGTAAGTAAGAGTCTAGAAAACACATATCCACCCACCAATAGGCAACATATCAAGTAAATAACGGAATACAACAAAACCACTAACGAGTGAAAGAGTTGTATGCATGTTGATAGGAACCGTCTTCAAGTTGTATTGTTAAGTTTAAAACAAAATAAAACAAAGTGCAGGATAGCATACATGGTGATCCCATTTTTACCTTTATAAAATGTACACATGCACATGCATTTGTATATTCTTTATAAGCTATCAACATTAATTATCTCTGGGAAGGAAATTTACTTTAGAGAAAGAAAGAAAGGGAGGGAAAGAGGATGGGAGGAAGGGAAATACTTTGTTAAAAGAGCACACATCAGCCTGGCACATTAATGGTGCATACCTATAATCCTAGCAACTGGGGAGGAAAGAGGATCACAATTTCAAGGTTAGCCTAGGCAACTCAGTGAGATTTTGCCTTAAAATAAAATATAGAAAGGACTTGGGATATAGCTCAGTGGTAAAACATGCCTGGGTTCAGTCCCTAGTACCCCCACCCCAAAAGTCAACACAAATACTCAGAACATTTATTCTAAATCATTGGGAAAAGATACAATAGCATCATCAATAGCTCTAAGAAAACCACTCATGCTTAGATAAAATCTTAAAGTGCTACATTATAGGCTGTGTGTTCAGATATAATGGAGCTGTTACAGTGCTAAAGCCTTCCAGGAAACTTAATCAATGCACAATTCTTACAATCAGGTCAGAAAGGCTTAAAATATGTTGTTCAGAATAACAGACATGAGAGGAAAGGGGGACACTCTCAAGGGGAAAAAAATGGTCCTTTCAGATAGGAGAAGGTCAGCGTGCCTCTCCTGCCCTCCAGTTTTATTGGGATTCCAAGTAAATTTCCAGATTACCCATGTCCACTTCTTGACTTCTGATGGACAGCAGGATGACATCAGACTTTCAAATCCCTACTGCCATGACAACTCGAGGTCATTTTGGCCCAATGCTGACCAGTTCTAATTGGAACCGGTTCTTATCTTTTATGGTTAGGGGGAAATTGTCCTTTTCTCCCTGAGTTCTCGGATCTGGTCTGTATAAGGGTCACAAAATCCCCCACTTCAGGACAACTTGTGTTTTGTTTATTGGTATTTTGGTATTTCCTGATGAATATAACATATCCTATCAGCATAAGCAAGGCAGGGCTGCAGTAATTTTTTTTTTTAATGAAAAAATGTGCAGGTCAACCTAGTGGGCCCAGTTTATAGTGTTTCCTTAACCTCATATTCCCACCGTTCACATTTTTTGCTCCCTATCAGAACCAGAGTAAGCCATTACTTTCCCTGCTTGGATGTGGCCTACCCCAGCAGGAGGCTTCTCTGATGGCAACTTGTGAGTGACCTCAATCTCCCTCACCACCCCACCCAGCCTCCCACATGGGTGACTGGTGAGATGCATGATCAACCCAACACTACAGGCCTCACTGCTCCAGCTCTTCTCAAGTCCAGTGCTGCCTAGGAAAGCCTTTCCCTTTCCTCATTTACCTGACCCTGTTTATTATCTGACCCTGATTATCCTTCCAAATCCCTCACAAAACCAAACCTGGCAAGCCCAGCCAAAGCCAACCCACTGGGCTCTGTACCCCGAGCACTTTTACTCTCCTGGCTATGGATTTGGAAACTATCCTACCAAGTCTGTGTTTTTAGCTTTCTTTCCTTGTGTCTACCTCCAGCTCCTAGTCTAGTATCAGGGCCTCATGAAGGAAGTATGTATCCATAGTCAGGCACCATATAACAATGCTTTCATCAATGATGGGCTGCATGTAAGATGATGGCTCCTTGGGATTACAGTGGAGCTGAAAAATGACTATCCCCTAGTGTCATTGTAGTTGTCATAATGACAGAGCCCAGCACATTACTCTTCTATTTGTAGTGATGCTGGTGTACACAGACAAACTGCCCTGCCAGCCACACACAAGTATAGCACATATAATTATGCATAGTACATATTATTGAGAATGATAAACAACTATGTGATTGGCTTATGTATTTACTGGATTTTTTTTGTCATTATTTTAAATTATTGTTCTACTTAGAAAAAGCTAAGTTTACCATAAAATAATATGTTGTATTACACCAGCCACAGCCTTATATGATTTGTGTTCACATCTCTTGATTGCATGAAGAAGCCACACAAGGTGATCAACCTGTCCCATCTAGGTTTGCAACATATCCACTCTTTGATATCTGCACAGTGATGAAATCTCCTAATCATGCATTCCTCAGAACATAACTCTGTCATTAAGTGATGCTTGGCTATATAAACTTTTGGGATCTTTATAAGTAGGACACTGAATTTTTACACACTTGAAGTGAGAAATATATGCTTGCAGATATGTACATACAGTTGCTATTTTGCTTCTGATAGTTGTTAGTAACCTAATATATTAGAATGAAACATTAGGAAAGATGAATCAGAAGTCAGATTTTTAAATACGAAATTTCTAATCTCATTTGGAAAACTAAAAACATCAATTCAATTGAACATATATTAAAAGACCTACTATTATCCTAAACATTGTTAGGTATTAACATATTTTTAAAATATGGTTTCTACCCTCAAGAAATTTACAATCTAATAGGAAAAATAAGATAAAATGTGATAAATGCCACAGAGTGTTGTTATTCTAATGAAAACAACAAATGTGGAGAGTCCTGGGAGTCTCCTGAGCATAGGAAAGGCATAGGATGTCCAAGTTGATTCAACCAGGAAGGTATGCATGAGTGTGCACCTGGACAAAACTGAGAAAAGTTGCTGAAATGCCAGGAGAAGACATTGAGAGAAGTCTATTGATGTCCTCTTGCTTTTCTGAAGGGTTTGCAATCAGAAGAAGCAACTATTTGTTCCAGACTACATTTTCAAGGATGTCCTGTAGCAGTCAGCCCTGAAACAGAGATCTCTCCCCTTGGAGCAAAGAGTAGGAATGATTACTGACCTGCATAATAGATTTGCATTTCCTAAGCTCAAAATTCCTCTCCCAGCACAAATCACTGAATGTTTGGGTGCTGCCAGACTCTCTGAGTCACCTGTGAGAGTTAAGGCTCAGAGAACTGACCCAGGTAGGCTCATGCTAATAATGATGGCTGTGCCATGAGTAGCAAGATCCTTTGTATCTGACCAAGAATCAAATCTTCTGCCAGCATCCATGACACTGTGCTAGCCTAACTTGTTAGTTTCTCAGTAGGATAAAAATCAGTCCCTTTAAGTTCCTTACAAAAGGGAATGAAAATCCTTGTATTTCCTCAGCTGCACAATTCAGCTAATAATACCTGTTTTAGGGCTGCTGTGAGGACTAAATGAGGAAT